>NC_047173.1:4181197-4781197 GCF_009819705.1 Hippoglossus hippoglossus
TTATTTTGTACTTAAAGTGTAACATTAAATAGCAAACAACAAAACATTTACCCGCTTGTGTCTTCTGTGTGGCAGCTGCTGATTTAGCCGGAGTCACTTTGGAGGTGAGCTGTCGGGGAGGTGTTGGTTTGGGGGTCATACGTTTGGGAGCAGCTGAGCGCCCTGCTGTCCTGACTGGAGTGGATGACGGGGTGGAAACCTTCTGACTGACCTCCAGCTGCTGCTGCAACCTCTGCATCTGCTCTTGCATCTTTCTCAGCTCCTCTGGAGAGGGAAGAAGGTTCCAGGGGTGAACACAGACTCATCGAGCAACATTTTACTGAACTAAATTACTTTGCACATGAATAGATTTAAGGAGCGACTGCTGTGGCACAAACCTTGTAAATCCTTTTTGGACTTGGCTTCTGCTCCACTTGATTTTCCTGTAGTGTGTTTCTCCTCATTTTCAATGTCATCCACATCTCCAAAGAGATCTGACACCACATCATCCGTTCCTGCATTCTGCTCTTCCTCCTCTATGCCCTCTTTGTACTCCTCCTCCTCGTTGTTGTCATCATCAAACAGGCCGTCTAAGTCGTCTGCCTGCTCCTGACCGGCCTGATCTTCGCCAACATCCTCGCTCTCGGCCAGCAGCGCAGTCAAAATGTCCAGATCATCCTCACCTGAGCAGATTACCAGTGTAAATATGTGTTTCCTGAACTACTGGTAAAGCTTATTATAAGTCTTCTGATACTTACTGTCCATTTTAGGGATATTGACGATGGGGCTGATTTCAGATAACCTGGTGACCTATAGGGAAGCAGAATAAGAATCTAATTCAGCAGCTCTTTAAGTTAAAAAGCATTTCTCTCTAGAAACACACACCTTTTAAATTTAACTTGATAATAAGAAAAGGTTCAAAAATGTTCATTGTGGAGCAACCGACGAAAGACCTGAAAACCTGATATATGGATAATAATTGTCTATTTCATTGGTATATTGGATCCACAAAATCTGCAAAACAGACTGAAATGATGATCCAGACAATTCTTACTAGACTTGCCTTGTGGGTAACCTAATCATTATTTAGCCTTTCATGGTTTGTTTACCTCAATTTCAATGGGTCTTTCCTCCCTTATCTCCCTATTTAAAATGGCATCTGCTGCTACAAAGACCCATGATACTTAATCCTATCATGCATATTTTCCTCACATTAAAATGTGTAGTTGACAGGTTTATTTATATGTTTACATCACGCCATACTGCACATTTTCTCATGTTAAACAGGCACTCTGCAGTATAGTGTCTAAATTCAAGTATGATAACTTGTCTTGTTGCACTAGCAGCTTCAACCAATTCTTATGTTCTCTACATAGGTGAGTATTTCATTCAAAGATTGACACTATAACGTTTCTTATATGTATATAAAAGGTCAGTGGTTTGATTCCCGGACCTGCAGGAAACATTTGGTTCGGGAGAGTGAACAAGCTGGACATCGTTTTAAAATGTGGATGTCCTATATTATATGACACTAGATCAGATATTCACATATATATGAGGCTGTGACCACAATTAAAACCCTGCTCATTTTCAATGTGATTATCATATGACTCTTAATATAAGTTACATGATTGATCAAACTTTAACACCATGAAGTAAACATTGATCATTTCAACCTATGTACGTTTTCTAAGAAGCTGTATTCTGAGAGAAATGTCATTCTCATGTTATCATGTATGTCAAGTAAATGGGAGCACCATTCCCACTATGTATACAATCTGTAACCCAGTGGTGCTGTGACAACAGTCCAGCACAGATCTGTGCAGGAAAGACTCTTGTCCTGTGTCCCCACGTCTTAAAAAACCCTCCCATTCTATACAAAGGAGTTGAGTAAAGTATTGATTCGGGTTCTTCCTGTGGAAACTACAGTGTCTCAGAGGAGGCCATGCCCTGGTTCACTGGGCCCATTTAAACTGACATTTAAAGTCACTTAATGTTCTAACAGAGACTTGACTGTCAACTTTGAGAGATTAGTACAATGACATGTCTCTGCGCATATCAGAACGAAACTGTTGATACAGTATTTCATAAAACTTTAAGTTTTGAGATGACAGCCGACTCACCTCGGAATCTTGTGAAGCTCTGGGTCCTTCGCTCAAAAGCAACTTTGACAGACTTTATAAACACGTCCGGTCTGTTAATATAACACATATGTCCCTGCAATTAACAGTAAACACAGCTATGATCCATTACTACAGTTATATTTAGTAAAAACGTCACATTCAGTTCGTCTCGCTTCTTCTACAAAGACTCAGAGCGAGGGAGAAAAATCTAAACTGGCGCTAAACGGAGGACCCCGCTGTGTTGTCAAAGCTGTGTTAGGTGGCCAATAGTTTGCCTGATTGAAAAGAAGAGGTTTCTGTGTCGTAGACGTAGACTAGCAGTTCGACAAAAAAACTAAGATCGAATTGATCAAAATCAATTATTTTTGTGAATAATTAAAGAAAATGTTACAACAAAATCAGTTTGATATTGTTTGTTTTTTAGTTTTTTCAAGGCGAACTCAAGGGCCTACAATATGTATTTACATAGCTGAGGAACGGGCTGTGAGTGGGATTATTATTATAATATTATATTATTGTGCCCAGAGTTTCATTTTATTTATCTATTTATTTAAAATTCCTTTTACTTTGAACCATAGCACCTATGATTTTCGTGTTTGTGCATATTAATATATATTTATATTGAATTTGTTCAGTTTTATATTGTTGTTGTAAATGTTTTTGTCTGATAAATATGTATTTTGTAATACAAAAGTTATAATAAATAAATAAACTAGATAGACCTTCTTAAATTTTGTCACAATGTACAAACATTAATTATCATCATGTAAAATATGGATACTAATCGTAGATGTTTTTACTTCCAGGTTTTGATATTAGTAAAAGTAGACAGCAGTTTGGAAATCATTTTATTTATTATATTCACAGACTTACAACATTGATTTAACAGGCCTTTATAATCTACAGAGCACAGAATCAACATGGTGTTGAAGCCTCCTGGATGTATCATACAAAGGCTGCTGCTTAAAGTCATAGGTTGATTAACAAGTTAAGTATAGTGTGTTCTAATTCCCAGATATCATCTGCAGAGGCAAAATAAAATATATATTCATATTAAAATGTCTACATGGCAAATTCTCCTTTTTATACCAACACCAAAAAAAACAGCTATGAGCCTAAAATATCCTTCTTAAGTTAAAAAATAAAGAAAGAATTTCATTTTAATTTGACAAGGAAACATTTTTTAAATAAAGAAATTGCCTTAAGCAATCAACTTGCTACACAAATACAAATTATAAATTCTCAGCTTTGGTTGATTCATTAATGAGTACTCAGCCGGAAGGCAACACCACACTTAAATATTGTCAAAGGGTTTGTGCACTTTCTGTTTGGATGTTCCAGATTTCTTTCGCCTCGAAGGATTTCCCCTTCAGCTTGTTTTCATAGCAACAAACAAACAGCATAGACACAAAACCTACAAGAGGACGTGTCCCACAGTATTATTTATGTGCTATTCCAAATGTTTTCAGCATTTTCAAACTTGAGACGCCATCTTTTTAAAACAATTTCCAGACGTTTCCTGTGCTGTGACCCTTGAAACAGCTTTGGGATCCATTGACTTGTAATGCGGTAAGTGTCCCCATCCAACAGTGAATATTACTGATCTTGCAGGGCCTATGTGAAGTGCTGTCACAGGGACCGGAGAAGAGGTACATGTCAAAGCAGAGGAAGACTCAGATAAAGGTGCTAATGTTGCTGCTGTTGTCATAGATACTGGTGATGACGGGGGGGGGGGGGGGGGGGGGGGGGGGGGGGGGGGGGGGCTAGATGATGCAGTCCATGATGTGGATCTGCAGGGAGTCCAGGTCTGGCAGGATCTCATTGCACTTGGGACACGCGTGTTCGGGAATGTTCCCCTGCTGCCAGTCTGTACCTGAGGGTCAGAGACGTTGATCACAACGTGAACCTGATGGTTAGATACTGAACAAGCACTTCCTACCAGCTGTGATCAGAGTCCTGCATGGGTCCATGTTTTCAAACCCGCACCCACCTTCCCCTGCAAAGCTCCATACCAGATACAACCCATTACCAGCTATTAACTCCAAGTCCGCTACCCCCCTATACTGGGTTATGGCCTCTTCGTTTTTTGTGGCTGAGTTGTGTTGTTGGAAATGTTTTTGTGAATTGTCAGAGCACCTGGGCTCCTGCAGCTGTCAGTGTGTTTCCTCAGTGATGGCATAACCAGCTTGTGACTAGAAAAAGCTCATACATGTTGGCACTTTTTACAAGCAGCAAAGCCACTGACAACGTATTCACAACTGGCTATTTTTTGACTTTATGTGAACCACTTCGATCTACTAGCTAGTTCAGAAGTGAAGTAGTCAAAGGTGGTGTTATGGGCTTTCACAATAAAACAATTCCTTGCAACCGACTAGGCTTTATATAAGCTTATTAAGATGTTAAACACTGCACAATCATTTTAATTGTACGTAAATACATTATTTCTCACCCACCAGCCCATCTGCGTTTATTTTATTTTTACTTGTACCTGTGAATTTATATTTATATTTTTTGCCAGTACTTTTCCATGGTCCCCGACCCTGTACACCAGACTGTGTTATATATCACTACAAGCATAACATGTTTTAAGTTGTGCCGTGTGGTTAAAGCTAAAATAGCTCTGTGTCTGCTGGATTTGTAAGTGTACTAACATATTTATCATATCAAATTCATATGCACTCTATTGTACGCAGCCTGGGAGGAAGGCATCTTTGTGAGGCTAAATTCAGGGTGATAAAATAAATTAAGTTGTACCTCTTCCAACCAGAGATGCGCCGGCTCCACGTTGATTTCCTCCCACAGACACATGTCTCCTCTGCATCTCATTCAGTGAGTGCCTGTGGAGACGGACAACAAAAGCCTTCACTGAACAGAGGGCACACTGATAAACGACTAAAGGAGTCCAGGATATTGTACAACTAAAAACACTTCAAGTCTTCTTTTTGTTTCCATACCGGCCCAGTGACTCCATCTCATCCTGCAGCTGCGAGTTCTGCTTCTTCACAAACTCCAGCTGGGCAGCCAGACGCTCCCTCTCCTCGTGGAGTTTCTCCCGCGCTGCTCGCTCAGCGTAGAAGTCGGAGGAGTAGACCTCGGCCTGCACACAGCAAAAAGCATGATGAACACCGTGGGACTGAAGGGAGCCATGTGAGCTTGATACTCCAGGTCTAATGCTGGACAACATGTAAGCACACAACGTCACATGAAAACATGCATTCACACACGGACCTGCGCCTGGAACACAGATACGGTCTCCAGCTCCGACTCTTTCATGAAAATCTCCTGCTTCATGTCATCAATCTTGCTCTGTTTTACTGCCAGAGCCTCTTCTGCTGCAGTCAGTCGAACCTGCAGCTCGTCCACAACATCCTTCTTCACGAGCTGAGACTGCCGGAGCAAAGGGCAAAGGTCAAGCGTGACTGGATTTCATTTGTAAATCGTTTATATTACAACTCGTGCCAGGGAGCTTTGACTATTCATCACAAGTGAGGTCATCTCCTCTACCCCCGAGAGATATTCCAGCGAACAGCTTCTAATCTTTGAAAATCAGGCAACCAAAATGAAGGAAGTACAGTGAACACAGTGAGGGACGGCTGTAGTTATTCAAAAATATAACAGACTCCATCTCGCTCCTGATACTGATATTAATGGCTCCAGTTCTCCTGCCTGGTCTGAGTTCAGCCTGCAACTCGCCTTCACTCTTATCAAATTCAGTAGCTAGAATATTTATTCAAAACTGGATGTAGCAATTTGTCATGTCTGACTTTGCTCATTCTGATTTGGGTATTTTTTCACAGATTTTTCTTACTGAATGTATTTTTCATCCTAAATAATATAATATTAATATAATATAATATGTTTCTAGTTTAAATGTTCATAAACACGCAGATGCCATTTCACACACTAAACACAAAATCTGTTGCAACAACAACATCTGTGTTGACACACTTTGTTGAGATGTAATAATTTAACTACAAGTTGAGGTTGTAGTCTGCTGTGATTTTGAACTAGACAGAATTATATTGTGAGGTGTTTCTAATGTTTTGTCCTCAGTTATATTATATGTACATATAATGCAGTCCAGTAAAACTACAACACTAATTACCGCCTTAGCTATAAAGATGTAGTTGAATTTCTGCCTCTGGTTTAACCTAAACTAGAAGATCTCCACTGCACCGAGAACTGCTCCAGATTTACACTTGTATACCTGCATGTAGTTTGGTGTAAAGCGTTTGAATAAAAATGTCCTCATGCTACAACACAAAAATACCTCTCTCTTCTTCTTCTTCTCCTCCTCTATGAGCTCATTGTAGTCTTCAAACAGTTTGGTATAGGCGTCCTTCAGCTGGCCTAATGTGTTTCTGTGAAGGAGGGAGTTACAGGTGAGTCAGGCTCAGGGACAATTACTCTCATGGTGGCTTGAGGAAAAAGGTGGTTTCCAGTGCCTAATCAGGTCAAACATTATGCTTTGTCATTTACTAAAGCCATTTTTCTGTAGAGCAAAAACGCAGCAGAGATTCAAACGTAACACGTGGCCTGCTGATGTCTGTGTCTGCTGTGTTTCTGTGTGTCCTCTGACCTCTCCTCCCCGGCCTTCTTCTGCTCCATCAGGCTCTGGGCCTGCATGCTGTCCAGCTGCAGCTTCAGCCGGTCGTTCTCCGACTGAACCACCTGCTTCTCCACCAGCTGAGCCCTCAGAGTCGCCACGTCCTGCTCCACCTCCCGGTATCTAGATAGGACAGGGACATCAGATACGGAAGAAGAAACATTTGTACCTGTTTTGTAATGTTTTTCCTGCATCTCCCTGTATTTTTATTTTAAATAAGGCAAAATTAAAACAAATTATGGTAACTTAAATTATTGGTGCATTCTTATTATTAATTTGTTTGAATGTTAAAATGTATTCATGTGGCTAGATGTTACATATGTTGCATATTCGCGCATGTGTGTGTGTCTAACCTGTCCTGCAGGTTCTTCTTCATGCCTTCTGCTTCGTCCAGCTTGCTCTGAGCATGCTGCAGCTCTTTGAACAGCGTCATTGTCTGAGACTTGAGATTCTCCACCTCAGATGCTGTCTGAATATTTCCAGAATGGCACACAAACATTACACATTAAACATTTCCCATCGGGCAAAGCAGACATAGCTTCCTCCTCTTCTGAACTGTTAGAGAGGATAAACTACAAAAACGTGACCATTTCACATAAATAAATAAAATATAAATAGATAGATAAGGATCTATCGAGAATTGAGTAAAAAAAAAAAAAAGACCTTCGCTTCCATCTCAGAATCCTCTTTGGTCACTGTGATGTCTGGCTGTGTCGTCTGTGTGGATTCGTCTTCATTACTCTTCCTCTCCCTCAGCTCTGTAACTCTGTTGTAACAAATTTCAAGAGGTGAGATTGAATGAAAACGCTGCACTAATAACAAATTGAAAAATTCTTAAAATCTTTAAATGTGAACTAAATGGCATTACTGAAAAAAAAAATATGGATGCAGTGAAGTGTTCTTTAATGCTTAATGTCATCGAACCTGGCAGCAGAAGCCTGCAGCTCTTCCTTCAGCTGATCGGCCCGCTGGGTCTCGTTCCTCAGCAACTGCAGCAGCTGGCTCACCGTCACCTCCTTGTTGCTGTCCAGCCGGGACGCCGTCATGCTCATGTCCAGACGTGTGCTTCGCTCTGTGCCGCACACGTTGTTCACGCCATCGACGCCTCCATCCTTGGAAGAGAAACACCCAGTTAGATGCAAAAATGTAGTTTACGACCATAATCACAGAAGAAACCTGATTTATAATTTCTTTTATATAATATGTGTGTGTAAACGTTTTGCATCTCACCGAGACCCTGATGATCTCGATGAAGGAGTCCTCCTGCGAGTCCTCGTCCGCCTTCAGCTGCAGCTCAGAGTTCATGGCCACTAGGTCGTTCTTCTCCGCCTGCAGGCGAGCAACATGGGCACGCAGGGCATCCACCTCCGCACTCTGTTTGGTTATAATACAGTAGCTTAATATAATGTAACACAGGAACATAACAGTGTCTCTCAGCTGCTCCGATCCACCCTCACCTGACTCCCTCCTGGAGCTCCTCCTCCTCCAGCTCTCCCCACCACCTCCAACCTCCTGCTCAGCTCCTGGTTGTCGCGGGTCAGCTCCTCTATGCGGCCATGAGCCTCCTCCAGCTTGTTATGCAGGAAGTTCCGCTCATCCCGCTGCTTCTCCCGCCACACGGACAGACCCTCGAAGCGCTCCTTCATCATCACGTTGGTCTGACGCAGGGCCTCTGGGGACGAGAGTCAGACAAAAAGTTTGAATAAATGCACATTGTACTGAATTACATTAGTTTCTACTGCTGTTTTCATCCGTACACGGTGTCATTACACTACAGCGTCAGGAAAACAATCTGACCTTTGACCCCATACGGCACAGCCAGTCTAGATAATGACTTGGACAGAGTTCTTCATGGTTCAATGCTGCAGCAGCAACAAATGACATGAGCCTGCTGCTCTGACCACAACATCCTCGTCCCTCGCACTCACCTTTCAGGTCTCGGTTCTCCTGGATGAGGATGTTCATCTGCAGCAGCGTGTCCTCCAGCGGGCCCGACAGACTGGGAGAGCGAGAGATGTCGCCGTTTATCACAGGGCCTCCAGACGCCATGATGCTGAGAGGACGAAAATAAGAAGAGACGGAGAATTTAGGCCTTTCATGTTCTTCAGATATGGATTTAACAAGGCTTACTACATGGTAAATAACAGAGGAAATAACTTGTTCGTATGACTGTGAGCTCATAACTGTTACTGCTATTTATATTATTTGTATCGCTGGTAGTGTTTTTACATTCAAAGTTTTATTCATATATTTAATTATTATTTGTTTCTATTTAAGCATTTACTTAAAAAAATAAAAAACACAAATCAACAGACCCACGGTTCTTTTTTTGTTCTTTTCTCTACATTAAGGTATTGCGGCTCTTCTCATCATCATCATCATCATCTCTGGGGAGCCAGACCCACTATTTATCACTGAACCCTTTTCATATTATCACATATATCACCTGTCTGTCTGTCTGTTATGTCCGTCTGACCTTTGTCACTCACTGTTGATTTAGCTTGTTCGGTCTTTCAATCCCTGTTTACTTTCGGTGTCTGAACAACTGTCACGGTTTCGTCAGTCTGGACGACTGTAAAAAACATGGCGGCCTCCGTAGAGAGGTCAATGTATTTTCTCTCATTCTTGGGTTAAGAAAACAACAATTTGTACATTTTAGATGAAACACACCAGTGAAAACATCACTAGGATTATTTTCTATTCACTTTCTGCCATTAGATCCCTTTCAGCTCAATGTTACACACTGGACCTTTAAGTAGGATCAACTTTATCTGCCTGTTGACAGGAGCCAGTGAGTCAGTGATTCAGCCACAGACAAGGAGTGATCACAGCAGCAGGTCACATGAATGTTCAACCATTACATAATAAGACAGCAGGGAGCCCCTGTCTGTCTCCGTCCTCACACACTGACTGGAATCAGGTCTCTGATGAATCACACATTATTAACAATGGAGGGATGTGACAGGACAGGTCGGTCCCTTTATAAACACTATGTGAACCACAGGGGGGTAAACAAACAGCTGGAACCCGCCTTGTAACACCACAGACTCACTGTTTCCACGGAGATAGTTGTTGTGTTTGAACCCTCTCCTCTGTGGGCCTGTCCGCTGTCCCACTGCTGCCACTCACTGAAAAGTTCAACACCGACCCACACGACACGGAACACGAGTCCGAGTCCGAACCAACTGCGTCACACGGGGGGTGTAAAAAGGGGTTTTTAAGTCGTTTCACTCACCTGCTGTCGGAGCCGCGGAGCTAAACACAGTGTGTGTGTGTGTGTGTGTGTGTTCGCAGTGTGTTCAGATCACAGACATGGAGACACAGACACACACAAGTGTCCCACAACCCAGATCTCTGTGCTGACGTCAGTTCACGAGCAGCAACACGACACTTCCGGGAAGGGGTTAAACAAATAAAGTCACACTTTGATGATGTGTGGTTCGGTCTGGAAAAGGTAGAAGATTGGAGATAAACTTTTAGCAACACATCTTAATACATGGTTTTTAAAGTAAATGTAAAATAACAGATTTTGTAAAATAACAGATTTTTATTTTTTACTCTGATGTTATGTAGTTGTTTAGGCTTCAATACATGTTAACATTGTGTCACAAAACAAACCGATACATAGAATTAAATTAAATTAAATACACAACACGTGGAAATAAAAAATATTTCAAAAGGTAAAACGAACAAAAAAATCGTATCTCCCTTACAGTTTAACGGACCACATTATACAACATTATTATATTCAGAAATAACTTGATTCTATTTTATTTGATCTAATGATTCAACTAAGTATGTTGTTAGGTCTTAAATTCACTTGACTTGAACCTCAATTTAAAAAAAAAAAAAATTAAATTGTAGTAAAGTAGTTTTTTTCCCCTTTATTTTATTTTATTTTTCAGGCTCACTTTTCTCACTTCCTGTCCGCACTGGTCTAATTATTGGTTTTTGACGCAGCTCTGACTTGTGTTGATTTCTGCAGGGGCTTTCATTTCCTTGAAGTGACGTCATGCAGCAGCAAAGATGTGTATATAAAGCGCAGCCGCGTCGGTGGCGGAGCCGCAGCTTCACAGTTTCATCCACATGTTCTATACATCAGCTGCAGTCTGACAGCTGGGGGCGGGGCCTGCTGTCAGGGGGATTTCCCTGCAGGTGTCACCTTGTACTTGGAGAGAGGAGGAACTGGAGTTTCCCTAAGACACACCCGCACAGTCATGTCTTATATAAATATATAATACAATTATACAGAAAAATATAGCATAATAAATCCCAGTGGAATATCTACCACTGCAAAAACAAATATTAGACTGTAATGGCATATGTATTCTGCTAATATCATAGGTGTCAAATACCAGTTTGCCTCTTTTATTTGTATTCATTTCCATAGCAACCTTTCAATTAATCCATTCTGAGCATTTGTTACGCACAAAGAAAAACAAGCGCACGTTGCATTTCACTACAACTTCCACTAGATGACAGTGATGCCCAAGCAAACCGTACATGGCAGTTCCAGAAGGCCTGATGGTGGGAGGACTGATGGGGAGTTTCATCAGTCTCTTCTTCAGCCCCACAGGTCCCACTGAGCCCCCAGCAGAAGGCCTTTCAATCCCTCAAAGCCCCTGGATCTAGGACCAGGAGCACCATCACTGCTCCTCCAACACCTTCTCTTATCATGGACTTAACACTGACCTGGATCAGGAATCCCTGGAACCAGTGGTGGAGGAACTACTCATATGTTTTATTCAAGTAGAAGTACAAATAAATAGGTAAACAGGTACTCAAGTCAAATTTTAATTCCCACATAAGTACTTGCGTTTGAATCTACTTAAAGTATTAAAAGTAAAAGTATTTACTGAACGCATCGGTCTACTACATCATATCCTGTATATTGTTTAAAACAAGAATAGGACAGACCAGGGATGGGGTACATCTGATGGCTGAGACTCGGCCTCTTCCAAATCCATTTCATTTCTTCATCAGTGATGCTGCTCTTGCAAGAGGCGGGGTCTAATGGAACCTGCCCGCTCTGATTGGATCAATATCTAATCACTTCTCGATCAATCCTTATTGATTACTAAAGATATTTAAAAAAAAACAATGTGAACATGTGACACGATGCATTGTAAAAGTGTAGTGGAGTAGAAAGTGCAGATATTTGCTGATAGATGAAGAAGAGTAAAAGTGGGAAGTACCTGATAATAAATCAACTTAAAGTAAAGTAGGATAAATGAAAAATGTACTCAAGCACAGTAATGAAGTAAATATTCTTCATTACAATCCGACCATTGCCTGAAACCTACTTACCTACATGTAAGTCCATGTCAGGGACTCTAAGTGTCCCCTGGAAAACAGAATTTAGGACACTTCCCTGGGGAATTGAAATCCTTCAGTGCTGCCTGAAAAACTACTCAAAAACTTCTACTGAATATGTTCTCTAAGATTAGACACCACTTTTCTACCTCACTGAGGAACCACTTGTTTTTTTTTAAATCCTTTTTGAATCCTCCTTAGATGCTTTCAAATTCCTAATGGGAAGAAATGATTTCTATTAAAGAGCAACTTGTAGGTTTGAGAGCAGTGAATCAATATGTTGGAAAATGATGTTGAAATTACATTTTCAAAAAAACATACTTGTATTTGCTCTACAGTGACTTCTGTGTCTGTGAGAGAAATTTGCATCTGCATCTGAAACATATCTTGTGTGATTAAGTGATAAAATGTAACGTCCTGAATAGTTTACCAATAATATTTGTTCAAAATGTGTTAAATTAGGTTATATAAGTATGTGTGAAGAACATTATCTGGTTCAGCCAGTTCAAAATAGAGTTCATCCCACTTATCCCAGACAAATAGCACTTGGATGCAGTGAACGTCCCACAAGGAAACCTCAGATGTCAGAGCGTCACATCAGACCGTGAACGCAGCACCGGTGCGCTCTGGAGAAGCTCCTCTGGCTCCTGCAGCAGCAGATGAGAGAGAAACTCCACGAACACAACAGGTTGGAGCTGTTGGACTTTCTGCGCATTGATCTTTTCATTTTATACTTTTTACATGAACTTAAATAGTGAAACATGCAAATCTCTGCAAGATTGATGCTCGCATGCAGTGTGGAGATTTGACTTTTGGGTATTTTGGGTCAGGTAGAGCATCCTGAAGCGATCAGGTAACCACCAGAAGTGTTGACTTCTTTACAAATAACACTTTTGAAACACAATATTAGGAGCTGCATCATCCAGTGTGTTCACGGACTTCTTCGGGATGTTTTCCGCGACTCTCCTCCTCACTGCGCTCTGCGTCTTTGCGCACATGGACACTTTTACGCACGGCTGCCAGCTGCCCTCCGAGTGGCGGCCGCTGAGCGAGGGCTGCCGGGCGGAGCTGGCGGAGATCATCGTGTACGCCCGGGTCCTGGCGCTCCACCGGGAGCCCCTGGGCGGGGAGGGCAGCATGTACAACTCGCTGTCCTTCGGGTTCGGGTACGGCTACGAGGGCGCAGAGGAAGGGCTGCTGTACTCGGCGGAGGTGGAGCTGCTGTGCGACCAGGCTTGGGGCAGCATGCTGGAGGTACCCACCGGATCCAGGCTCAATCTGACTGGGCTGGGGTACCTGTCCTGCCAGTCCCACACGGTGATGGAGAACTACTCCTACTTCTTCTTCCTCAGGTGAGGATGCAAGGGCTGGACACACACACTGCAAACACATCCAGCAGATGCTTAGACTCACTCAACTTACTCTCAACATTCTCAAACACACACAAACTCCCAGACACAAGTGCATTTTGCAAAATAGCAACTTTTAACATTCAACAACTCTTGTCTTTTAATTTTTGGAGCAAACTATGTAGAGTCAGACTCCTGCACTTACAATACAATGCTATTCTGATGTGCTGGCTGCTTCAGCATTTCCATTAAGTGACTTGAAATTATACTCTTCCTCCTCACATCTCTTCCTGTCCATGTCACCTCCAGGATGGACGAGAACTACAACATCCTCCCCCACGGCGTCAACTTCCAGGACGCCATCTTCCCAGACACCTCTGAGAACAGGCGCATGTTCTCCAGCCTCTTCCAGTTCTCCAACTGCACCCAAGGGAGCCAGCCGTTCCACACCTTCAGCCCCGAGTGGGACGCCCAGGAGGACAACAGGGTAACGGCCTGTTTCAACACTGTTTCAACTATTACACAGACACACACACTCACACACATGCACACACACACTTCCTAAATCCACTGTGGTGATGAAGTGTGAATTTCATTTAAGTGTGTTGGAAGGAAAGTGTGACAGAGTGAGGTCTTGGTTTGTGTGTGGGTGTGTGTGTTGTGCCAGAGGGTAGTTAAATTCAGATTCTAGGGATCCTGACCACATTCCTGTCAGCACAGCTCAAGCAAAGATTAAAGATTAGGTATCCACAGACACACACACAAACACACACAGAAGAAATGATTCGCCTCTTTTATAGAATTGCAGCGTGTGATTGGTCCTGTGTGATCACGTCCCAGCAAGTTGAAGATCAAAGCGATCGCCGATTGGTCAAGGTCCGTCCGTCTGGCTCCTCAGGATACTGGTCGTCCAGGGGTCAAAGGGCAAATGGCAAAGGTCCACATCTTTGTGCAGACAGCAGTTTGAAAGTGTGTCAATCTTGCTGACTTGAGACCAGAGATAAGCTGAGCCCTTTCGACAGGAGACGATGGGCTGATGCAGATGTTCAAGCATTTATCACCTGCTCTGACTGAAATAAGCAGGTCGCACCTCGAAACAAGCCAGAACAAGGAGGAAAACACACACAAGTGCTTTGCTTTACGCAGAGCAGATGGAGGAGAAACTGTTGAATGTCGAAAGCTAGCATAGGGTTGCTTTAAAATGGCCAAAGAAAAATGTACACAATCGCAAATGACTTCAGACTTGACTTGAATTCATCTGTTGCTAATGTTATACTTGACAAAGCTTGACTGACTTAAAACGTGACTGTGTTTGTGGACTTGACGTTGAATTGGGTCTTCTATCTAGTGACATGAGATTTGACTCGTCCCAAAATATGTTTGACTTGATGTGTCTCCACAGTCTTTTAATTGTTTTTTGACTCGACTTGTGTTGAATGTCTTGAGACATGGACATGCTCCAAAACAACACAGATTTGAACCGAGTTGCATCATTACGGTAATTCAGAAATCAACACATTGCAGGTAATTTAAGACACAAAATTGCTAAATTCGCATGTATATCATTATATCATTGACTGTGCCATCTCAGATCTTGTTGCATTGTTCTGTGGAAACTGCACCTTGTTCCAGACCGAGCCCATCTCTGCCTGCAGCGTTCCTACAAGTTGACATGGCTAATGGTTCCTGGAATGGATTAAAGGGAGCGGGAGGTGCGGGTGGTGTCTTCCTCTCCCTTTCTCTGCATGTTTGACCTGCAGGTCTGAGCCATGAGGTCAGAGGTCAGTCAGACAGGGGTTAAATGCGCTGCTCATTTAGTGGACGAGCACCCGCATGCAGAGGCCGTGACCCTCAGGCGAGGCCACGGCGCCAAACGAATGTTTCGCTCCGGGAATTTATGGAGGAGTGTTGAGATGGCAGGACCTCCTACTTCCACGTCATGTCTCACCTTCCCCGCCCTTAGTAGAAGATGAAACTCAGATTTGAAGCAAAAGAAAACCCCTCATGTCTTTCTTCCCCCTCTGTTTTGTTTGGGCTGCAAATGAAACTAAATTAAAAAGTAGCACAAGATCTTATTTCTAATTTCGACGTCCTGAATTTTGGGTTTGGTCCAAAGGGGTCTTGAAAGCATTTCCACGGTCGTATCCCTCTCCAAGTGCGTGGAGGATTGAAGACCTCCTCCGGCTGGAGTTAAAAACACAAGACGTCCCTGAAAAATAGGAGTTGGGAGGTGGTTTGCTTCTGGTTTCAGCCTCGTGGGAACCAGACGCCCCTCCAGAGGGAGAGAAAAGACGCTTCCTCCACTTTTCTGCCAAAACCTTCAATTAACTTTTGTTCAAAGCTTCTTCTTATCGGCAGCGCGCTGAGCCGCTTTTACCATGAGCCAGAGGTAGAGACTCTTGTAAGATCTGTGTATGTTTAATACAGATTTCACTTATCATGGGCTCTTTAGCCTTCAGGTCACGGTGAGATATAGACGAATTCCCCAAATACCTCTAAATCAGCACTTTTCTGTGTTTACGTGCAGCCTAATGACATGATTGTAACCCCAACGAGAGCAAACTCTGGTGGTAACTGTCAAGTAAACACCTTTAACAAGTTCTCTGTGTCATTAACATTTTATGTGGACGCTTACTCTGCCTGTTTTACTGAGTAGTTAAACCTAAGGATGAATGCAGTGTGTGTGTGTGTGTGTGTGTGTGTGTGTGTGTGTGTGTGTGTGTGTGCGTGTGTGTGTGTATTTCCCACTGTCTCTGTCTCATCTTTGTTTTTCTTCCTTTCTCTGCCTCCCTTCTGTTCCTTTTTATCTCTTTATCGCTCACATCCCCCCCCCCACACACACACACACACATACAGACACACACACCTCAAAATAAAACTCACCCAGGAGGAAGAGGAGAAACCCTGGCGACCTGCTCATTTCCAAAAGTTCAGAAATAAATGAGCTCTTTTGTTTACAGTCTCTATTTTCTTAATTTTCCTCCTCAGTCTGTTATTTTTTTCAAATTCAAATTGTTTTTTTAATTAGATAAAATTTGTGCTGCAGTCTGGTCCAGGGGGAAATATACTGAATATCACGGTGCCAAGGCTCCTACATTAAGTTTACTCACATTAAACCTCAGTGAAACATCCACAGTGACACTGAATCCCCCATGTGGTCGTTAAGTGAAGTAGGACAGACGACATCCCAGAGAACATGAAGCTTGTTTCATCGAGCAGTGTCAGGCCTCATAGAGAGAAGAAAACGTCAGCAGAAGTGAAGAATTAGTAGAATTAGTGATATCTTATTTTTTTTATTAAAAAAATATTCCAATCCTGGTATTCTCACTTTCCTGCCGTTGGGGTCAGCACAACAAGTTCACAACATAGACATCAAAGTATGAAATTGATGGGATATATAAAAATAATGATATGGAAATCTATCTATCTATCTATCTATCTATCTATCTATCTATCCATATGTATGACAGTCACCTCCCCTTTGTTTTGACATTCTACAGTATTGGACAATAGAGACATTGTCTTTCTGTGTTGCTGCCTTTAAAACTTAGCATACTTGTATTTGAGGACATTGTGTGCATTCATGTGTGTGTGTGTGTGTGTGTGTGTCTGCACATGTCCTCTAAATACTGTTTATACAGATGATGATGAACAGCAGGCAGGTGACACCCAGATGTTTTGACAGGTGGTGTGTGTCTGTTGGGGTCATGCAGCAGACTGAGAGCCTTCCTACGACAAAGAGTTCAAACTGTAAAAAAAAGAGTATCAATGTTACAGGAAGAAAAAGACTTCGAGGATATTTGTCTCTTGTTCCTTGTTCTAAGGCAAAGGCTGTTTGATTCGAGCCAGTGAACTCTGTTGCATGACATGTCCTTGGTGAACTGACTATACAAAATAAATATATGCAGTATTTTCAACATGGAGACAAATACAAACGCTCGTACATTTAATCATTTATAACTAATCTTTGCCTTTAAAAACATTATTTCAGAGTCAAAGTACATTTCACTTGTTGAATATTTAAATTACACATTTGGTAATTTCAGTTAAAGATGGATTTTTTTGTGGAAATCCAAAACCTCAGTTACTTTCACTCAAGTAACAGTAGTTTGTCATTTTGGGAGATTGCTACCACTAGATGATAAGAAGAAGAGCTAACTCTGTCCCACTTTCAACTTTCTTTGTCCCCAAAGGGCAATTTGTGTTCACAGCAGGGGCTACGACACACAAGACATGAAACATAAACACATAAAAGAACATGAACATGTAGTCCAATAAGGGATCAGCATCTTGCTATCCGTAATACAAACCACCATCATCAGGGACATCATAGTCGACACCGTCACCGTCACCACCTCCAAACATACAAGAACCACGTTGCCTCTTGTATTGTCTCATGTCATGTCAGCACTGCAGTTAAACATCATTGTTCCAAACCTACACGAACAAGAGTGACATCTTCTTCTCGTCTCTATCTTCTCTATCTTATCAGCTACCGCTTGACCAAAAAGCTGATATGTGTATTTCCTAAAATGTCTCAGTGACATTATCACATTTATCAAAAATAGCATCCTACAACTGCAGAAATGTGAAAAAACAGCCACAGAGACCATAAACTGTTGTGGTTTCAAAATGATTTTGTGTAGGTTTAGTGTACATGGTGTGAGTTTGTATTCCTGAGGAAGGAACACACACACACACACACACACTCCCCACTGTGAGAGCGTTCACCCCTGCTAACCCCACTGGTTCAGGTCAGCTCTGCTCTAATGATGAGAAGGAAAATTAGGGCCCCTGGAACATCAGAGTGCTCGCCCTCACATTGTCAGGGAGGGGTGGGGGGGTCTGTGGGTGACACAGACACACACGAGCAGCATATACATTCCCCTCATGTGTTTTTTAACTGCGAGCAGGGCGCCTATGTGGATAAAGACAAATGACGAGGGTCAGGACCTCCACTTTTCCCAATGCTCCCTCCTTCCAAGTGTGATCGCAGAGGAGAAATAACAGCGCTGTGCAGATCAAAAGACCCATGTTGTTTTTTGTCATTTTCTCAGAGAGGCTGCTGGGAAAATCACATCACCAGTGCTCCCACACTAAACAACCAGCTGACGAGATGGCAACTGGTGGTTTACAACTGTTTGCCTAGTCGCTACAAAAACACACCTTCCTTTAAGTTCACTAACTTCCACACTTTCCCTCTCCGTCTCTCCCCCCCCCCCCCCCCCCCGCCCCCCCCCCGCAGCTGATGTGCTCCTCGGTGCAGGGGGCGCTGTTTGAAGAGGAGGAGCGAGGCCGGAAGCTGCAGGAGCGCCTCGCCGGGGCGGAGAGGAGGAACCGGCAGCTGAAGGAGCGCGTTCGCAAGGTGAAGCGCTCCCTGAGGAACGCCCGCAAGGCCACGCGCAAGGCCGAGCAGGAGGTGCAGGAGCTGCAGGAGAAGCTGAAGGCCGTCGAGCGGAGGGATGGGCACCACCTCAACGCCATCACGCAGGAGGAGCCTCCACCCGGGCGTTATGCGAGCACAGCGATGCGCCAGCGTATGCAGCTTTAACTAATCCCACCTGCCCCAAACCTGCCACCCGCCTGGACAGAAAACTGGCTGTGGAGAGTGAGAGGCTGCTGGGCGGCCTCTAAGGAAGGGCAGGGACAAACAATTATCCTCATATAAGAGCAAAATCAGCTGTAAAGTAATAATCCACGTAGTTTTGTTTTATTAATTCTCTCTTTTATATCTTTGATTGCAACAACAGTGAGGGTTAGGATGATTCCATGGTCACCGGACAAAAGTTTCCTGAAAGAGAATCCAACATTTATTCTCTCGATAAGCAGCACTTCTTGCTCCGCTGACTTCCTGACACTAGGCACAACTGTGAGTGAGCGACAGTAAAAACATCAGCAGGCGCTCGTAGGAGTGTAAAGAGATGAAGTTAATAATTTAACTTAGGTTCGGGAGCTGGGCCACGCCTCAACCACCCCTCTACTTACCCATCAACCCTTCTTATACCTGGTCAACCCATCCTGCTCCGTTTGTCTCAGATCTCTACCTCCCTCTTCCTTCCTCATCCCTACCTACATCCATTCATCCTCCCCTCCCTCATCCCTTCCAGCTCCATCCAGGGCATTTTTCTCTCATGTCTCTCCCTAGGTTCAGTCTGGGGGGTTCGACATCAGCTTGGGCGAAAATGTGCCTGAGACAGAACCAGATCCATCCTCCCAGACCAGCCTAACAGAAACATTATTCATCCGTCCTCTTCCTCGCCCTTCACATCCATTCATCCATCCACAATATCCAATACAGCCTGAGTTCCTTCAAAAAATGTAACGATACATCGTTGTGGCGTGGTCCATGCTAGTGACACGTTATCATGGTCATGCCATTCTCAAATATTGTGTTTCCACCAACCTTTGAGGTCCAGGCTTTGAAACGAAATCTATGAAGTATAGATCTGTTTATGCAGGAGCAATAACAAGAAAAGAAGAAAGTAAAATGTACACTTCACCTATATTTTGCATTTTTACATTCAATAGTCAAAACTGTGTCTGAATTCAGGGGCCCCCTTCTTTCAAGGACATGGTCCACGAATGCCGAGCTGAAATGAGACGGTGTGTTCCACAGAGGATTTCCTATTTGCGTCCCTAGCTTGTCCCACTCTTACGACTGCACTTACTGCAGCCACATGCGCAACGAGCTTGTTAGTTTCCTCACCAGCGCGAAATAAATCCTGGGAGAGGTTGGGCTGAGAAGGATACACCTGTTGGATCCTTTGTTGCTCAGGAATGGAAGGACGCACTTGAGGGAGCCTTCAAAATGGAACAGCCTAGTTTCTCCGCTGTGATGCAGGCCCGTCTTCAAATGCGGCCTGTGAAGGATGCGGCCCCTGAAATGGGACACAGCTAATTTTTCTTGCCACAAGGAGCCCCCTTCAAATAATCACGGTGAAGTCGACTGTGTTATCTTTGCTAACCCTAACCCTAAGGACACCATTGAGTTGCACTATGGATCCAGTGGTAAAGTCAGAATTTGGGCATTAGAATCGGGCTCTGGCAAGTGCACTGTCTTCATAGAATCAATATCAGCAATTTAAATACAATATTTGTTCTTATTACATTCAATATTTAACATGTCTTATTAGTCAACTGTTACTTCAGAGAGAGTTTTATGTCTGTGAATGAAAGTTATTGGATGTTTGATTTGTTATTAATTCAAGTCTGAGCGTCAGCTTGTATGTAAATATTTTTGTACGAACGTTTTTCTGCTTATAAAATTGAAATTGGATGAATAACAGTGTGAACTTGAAGTGTTTTGAAGAAGAATATAAAGATCTGGGTCATCAGAGTACAAATAGCAAAACACACACACACACACACACACACACACACACACCAGTGATCCATTTAATCTCTACGACATCATTTAATCTCTACGATATCATGCAGTGAGTCAAGGTCAGAGAAGACACTGTATGTGTATATGTGCACTATTTGGGAGTGTGTATGTGTGTGTGTCCGTCTGGTCCATCAAGTGACTGGAATGTGTTTTTGTGGGCAGCAGTGTTCTGAACAGCAGGACGTCGCTGAAATATTCCTCTAATTCAGTCTGGAAATCCAAAAGCTCTGGAGGGAGGCGAGCGTCTGTCTCATCACGAGACCCCGGTCGATGAGAGGAAAACAAATCACTAAACTCACCACAGTGAGAGGAGGGCTGGACGGACGGGGATGGGAGGATGAGGTGCGGGGTAAAGCAGCAGTTGAGTTATGACCTGGCTCAGGTCAACGCCAGCATCAACGCTAATTTACTCTCTGCTAAAGGTGTAACAGACCTTCATCCTCCTGGTCTGTGCTGAGTAGATGGAGAAGTAAAACATGTGGAGGAAGTTCTTTATGCCTTCAGTAACACTGCAACAGCCAGGGCGGCTCAGGATAGAACTGCCACTCCAAAGGTCGGGGGTTTGACCCTTGGTCCAGGCTGCAAAGTGTCCTCGGGCAAGATACTGAACCCCCTGAAGGCTGTGCCAACAGTGTAAAGTGCCCTGAGTGGTCGATCACACAAGAAAAGCTCTATATTAATACACACCACAATATAATATTGCTGCAGAGCTCAGTCACTCAAAGAGATACAGCAACTACTATAAAAAAAAACTCATTAACTTTCCAAATGCATGTTGTGACAAGTTGTAAATGTCTAGACATGCTACCCTGATCTAAGGTGTTAAAGCTACTGGGCAGGATCTTTGCCCGATTGCTGCAGCTTTTTGATTGTTAAAATGTTTTAAAGGTTGTTTTTTAAACACTTTTTTGAAAACAGTGTCTGGCCCTCGCAGGACTGTGATAAACCCAACGATCAAACATGATTGGCTGTCATACCTGTCTGTCACTAACTGACCTGCCTGCCTGCTCGCACCCTGCCGGCGACCAGAGTCTTCAGCCGGAGAGACGTACACCGCTAAAGCAGAGACAGAAGCTAGTGAGCCAGGCATGGAAAAGTCGGCCATTAGCAGTTGTGAGTCGGTGAGCGTTCATGTGTTTTGGGGGAAGGGGGTGGGTGTGTCGAGTCCACTTCTCCAGGATTACCAACCCTAGCTATTCTGTTAGACTAACAACACACACACTTGTTTGGTCTTGTTTTCAAGCAGCCACCAAAGTGACCCTGAGTTCAATCTACTGGGGTCGTTTTTTGATGCCCCCCTTTGTCATTCTTCAGCTTTAAATGTATTCACTTATGTCCTTGTCCACCTGACTCCCATTGACTTTAGGGTCATTCTAGAACATTTGGCTCTTTGTATCTACCTTCTTAGTTTACTTGTTTGCAGTGTCAATATAACCTCTGGAGTTCCAGTTGTCTGTGTGCACATGTTCAACTCCTGAAGATACAATGACCTGGATGACTAAGAGTCTTCACAGATTCTGCATCATGGCCCCTTGTTGTCCGTTTCTTGACAAATAACTGCCTAATAAAGACAAATCAAGGGTTTCTCACTCATGGACATTTTAGGGCAGGTTACAGTTTTGGCCTGACTCTCCTGTCACTTCTCTCTATAGAGTTCTGTAACTACTTTTAAAAGAACATGATCTTGCATGCCTCTAGAAGAAGATGTCTCTTAAGGTCACTGGTGGCATAATGACACTGCTGCAAGTTTATTTTCAACACAGTTTGGGTTATTCTTCAGGGGCAGCAGGGGGAAACATCACATCACCGCCTGCTGTTCGCACTCAGAACTGTCCGCCCAGATGACACGGGCCGCCCTCGAACACCTTGAATTCCACGATCCCTGCTCTGCTTCCCGCGAGGCTGTGCGTTATCTCGCAGTTTCAGATGATCCGCCTGTAATTAGCGTTGTTATGGCGATTAGTGAGGAACAAAACACCATGTTTCTGCAGGGGAGAGAGAGGGTGGGAGACGGGGGGGCTGGTGGAGGCGGTGGGGGCAAAGTCCTGAATTAAAGATGAGGAGAAATCAGTTTAAGAGGCAGAGAGATCAGTGACTCTGGAGCACAAACACAGCTTGACAGCCAATGTCAACAAGAACTGTAAAGGGTAATTTGTGTGTGTGTATGTGTGTGTGTGTGTGTGTGTGTGTGTGTGTGTGTGTCTGAGCATGATGTTGTGTGTGCACGCTATTAGGCACGGAGCGTCAAAGGGGAGCAAAATACTTTGATTTCACAATTTTCATTTCAATGCTTTGGTGAATGTGTGTGAGAGAGGGATGAATTATTTTGACTAAGCTGGCACATTCAGTGTGTGTGTGAGAGAGAGAGAGAGAGAGAGAGAGAGAGAGAGAGAGAGAGAGAGTTCCAATAAGCTGATATACAAGGACAGTCCAGAAGAAAATCTGATGACTTGAACCTCAAAAAGCTGCCTCAGGATACAACTCTGCTAATAAAGGACCAATAATATTGTAATTAGTAACACAACGTATCATGCGACGAGCTCATGCAAGGAAGCCCAGCAGGCAACAGTCAGTAAAGTGCGTCACTTCACTTGAAGATAATTTAAAAGTTGACTTCCAAAAGTGAGATTGTATGAGAGCTTATGAACTGTGGTGTTCAGAGGAGCAGGAAGCAGCCTGCAGCTCCTCTGTCTCATGTTGATATATTTCTGACTCTTCCTCTCTCTTAAGTTGTGTTCAGGGCCAGAGTGGAATTCAAATATGGCACAAATGCATCTCGAGTTAATGGAGCACACAGATGCCTGTTTATCACACTGCAGAATTTGTTGTCTGCTGCAGTAGGTGGTCGCATTTTCGCAAGAGAACAGCAACAGCCCTAATGGATCTCACCAGGCCCTCTGTAGGTATCAGGACAGAGGAGAAATAAAGTGTGACAGTGTAAATGTGAGGACAGAAACTCACTGATATTGCTAAATTGATACGAGGTCTGTTGTAACTGAAACCTTTGCTGCAAATGCACATTGTTGAAGTGGGAATACTGTGAGTGAAACCCAAGGCAGAAACCACGAAGGGAAGAAACATCTGTGGCCAATGTGCTTTTAATGCTTTAACCATAATGATGTATCCCAACATGTGCCTCAACATCTGCCTGTCTGCTGAACATCTGCTGTGCAGCATATATATGGGCTGAATGTCGGTCAGAGCGGTGAGTGTCTGGTGTCTGCACACATAAATGCACAGGTTTATATTTTGTAGAACTGTTGTTATTCTTCTGAGTATAAATTACACTAATAAGCCATCGCTTATTTTGTACGCACAAAAACACACAACAAAATTACCACAACCAAAGAATAATTGGGCGAGGGGTCATCTTACGATCATTCAGGATTTATTCGAGGAGAAAAGACAAACGAAACACAATCAATCGCTCTGGCCTGTGTGGTCATGGTAACTCTGATATGTGCACATGATTGTCGAAGGCATCGGATATACAAGCCCCATTAACAGAAAGTCATCTTCATCTTCATCACAGCACAATAAGTGCGGCGGGCGGCGCCCGCTCGGAGACGTGAGGGTGGCGCCAACGTGGCGACAGTGCACAAGATGGGAGTTTGTCGTGGTCACATGCAGAGAGTAAATACAGCCAGCTAGCTCAGCAGGCGCTGGACGAGGACGCGCACATGGAGACGCCAGGTGTAGCGGGATTTCCGAAAAGCTACTGTCTGACACGATTTCCATGAAATCTTTTGGAGGGGTGGGGCATGACTCAAGGTAGAACACAATAAATCTTTTTTTTGTTTTTACTTTCTTGAAATGAGATACTGTATGAGATGTGGTGTTAGCCTCAGCTAATCTAGCTATGTTTTTGAGTTTTTACGATGTTAACCAAGGCCTAAAAAATGGTGCTAAGCTACGAGGCTATATTTCTATAGGGTCCACAGTCACAAGTGTAGATAAGTTGAAGACCACTGGCCAAAAGAAATCAACTTGTAATATGTACTACAAAGTATACTGCCAAATAACCGTGCAAAAACTTTTCGGACACAACCACCAATAGATGATTTACTGTAACTATTTGTGCTTTTTGGCCAATCCTTACATTTTTACATTATTCACGTGTGAGGGGAGCACAATGTCTTTTAAAATGAATGTGAAAAAATGTTCACTCTGGCATCTGAACCTGTGCGCGTCCTTACATAATACAGAGATACTAACATCATACAAGGGGATACAAGATTATGCAAACACTCATGGTGGAGTTGGATTCTTGAAGCACTTTCCCCCCCGACATGCTTGTGTTTTCATCTTTTTTTTGCGACGATGCACTTCGGCAGCGCCTTCGTTTAAAAAAAAGAAAAATGTCAGAGGACGATGGGCGGATGAGAGCGGCTCGTTGTCGCCCCGAAACAGCTTTGTCTTCTGTTTCTGAGTCGGTCACAGCTTTGGATTTCTTCCTTTTAGAATGGCAAAAAAACGTAAGCCTGAGTTCAGTAAACGATACTTCTCACCCTCAGTTGGTGTGACTGAGGTGGTGGTGGAACACTGATGGCATTGAACTGTGCAGCTCTGCAGGTGGCAGTCACACAGTGCGGTGCAGTATATAAAAGCAAACTGCGGTGGGGAGTAAAGGGGAAGTCAGCTTTTTTTTTGTTTTTTTTCTTGTCTACATTAAACATTCCACAAAGAATACAATCAACTTCCCTCGACACACGCTCATCCACTCACTCGTGCCTGAAAAGCAAAACATTCTTATATGTTATCTGGAAAATGATCATTCGTATTCACAATCTATTTACAGGAGCATCTTTAACATGGAAAGATAGATTTTTTTTTTAATCTCTGTCTTTGTCTCTTGAGAAAAAAAAAACTAACAGCCGACATGAAACCACAGAGGAGCATGAACCTGAACCCTCTGCCTGCCTCACGACACATTTGTAAACCCAAAGCGTCCCAACTGAAATGGACGACATCGTATTTAATCAAGCTTACAGTCCTGGCAGGCGATTCTTTGTGCCAGAGAAGCACCTGGAACATCGTTCTCACATCGTAGCTCATTCAATAATAATGACAAATATGATAATTAACAGATTGAAATTGTCTGAGAGGGACTCAGTGTCTGTAACTGTTTTACTATAGCTGCTGATGTTTCCTCTGTGTTTCCTGATTTCACTTCCAAGAAAATACACTGAAAAAAAACCACTCCAAAGTGTTAAAAAATGCATAGCAGTAAATGGGCACGTACTACACACGGTTACAGTGATTAATCAGATTAAGGTGATCGTTGGAATATAAAGCCCTTACATGGTTGAAATGTTTCCCTCTGTTGTGACACGTGGGTAATTACATGGACCGACTCGAAACGTGTGGTTAGAGGGGGAAAAAAATGTAACACAAGACCTCGCCAGAATAAATACAGGCTCCTGTGTAGACACATGGGTGTTGTCGTTCAATAAGAAACACTACGAGGTTAGCTTTCTCTAACCGCTTTGAGATGTGCACATTTAAAAAAAACACAATAAATCAGGTTAACTGGCCTTTGCTCACACACTAGTTCAACCTTATCGAGCCAGAACTCATCTATGATTGGAGAAGCTGCAAGGAGGACATGCATCGAGTAACAGCAAGGTGTCTAAAAAGGACCTTAATACCAGTCTCCATGAGGACAACAAAGTGTCTGCTCCTGCTGTCTCCACAGATGCAACTAACATAAGGTATGAAGTGTTTGGGGAACCATGCAGCAGATCTGTGGTGTGTGTGTGTGTCTGAAAGCTCCAAACATATAAATGAGTTGAATGCAAGGTGTTCTGTTAAAGGACAATTCCAGCATCATTAAAGGTGAAAAGTTTCTCATTTCTTAAAGGGGTATTCCAGTGATTTAGTTTTGCACTTCCTTAAAGTTGAAAGAGTCGCAAAACGAATCAAAACCTGGAATTGTCCTCCCAGAGCGAGTTGAGGAGCGACAGATTGAGATTGGGCAACATTCACAAATGTCTCGTCATGTTTTCTTAATGTTGATTTCAGTGCCAGATAGTTTGGGCTGAACACATCCACACAGAAAAAAATGAAGCAGGGAGCCAAAGTGAATTCCAGACAGCTTGGGCGAGTGTTGATTTACTGGCACCTCGCCTCAAACGGATTAAAACAAGCACTATGAATAATTTGCAGATAGATTTCAGCAGCACTGAGTGGAGATAGCAAAAAAAGGCAAATGGCAACAGGGTAGGAAGAGGAAGTCAAAAGTCAATGATGTCTCTCCGGATTAATTCAGCCCTTACGTTTTAATGTTCACTTCAGCAACTTAAAATCGGACTAGTTCTGTTCTGGTTAATTCACCATGTACTGTCGAATGAACCAAATTATCTTAGTACCCAGCACTAGTCTTTAGCCACAATTGACAATAAAGGGATCAATAGATTTGCATCTAATAAAGACATGACAATCTGATATGTGTGACTGAGCATCCAACATTTTTCACATATGCACTCTGAGTCATGTTTAAAAGGTCAATACCAAGGTCACAGTTAAATCTAGTCTGAAAAAAAAAAGTCAGATTAAACCGAGTTTTGGGACGTGGGCCAAGAGGGAACCAATTTAATCTTGCCGTGAAATTGTGGATCCAGGAATTCTTTTATCCCTTCTTTTTTTTTTCAACATTGCAAGATAGGGTAGTTTTTGACATTTTCATCAATTTCCCAGGGAAACTTATCTTGATTTTATCTTGATCTTGATTATTATTATAATCCGGCACATTTAAGGGACTGATATTTATGAGTGTGTGCAATTTGTTGCAGCTTGATTGAATTAATGGGGACTGTTGGACCTTGGCGGAGGTATATGCACTCTACGCTATTCTTGTTTTTCGATGATTAGGACTATTAACCAAACAGTTGATCAGGTGAGACGTTAAGGTAGCACTGAGAAAAAGAAAGTAACGTTTAAGGTTCAAAACCCAGTCCATAGTGGTGGTAAAGTCTGTAACCTAAGTCTGTAAGTCCTAAATGCTCGAGTCACGAGTCACTAAAAACTCTGCAGTACGGACACGGCTAACGTCTGGAGCCCTGGATCATTAACTGCGACGCCACATCACCTGGACCATGACGGAAACACCTAAACCAGGAAACCAGCGGTGGCCAGCACACAGTACAGCTGCGGTTTTCCCTGAGCACTTCTGATCTGCGTACAGCTTCATGACGCGAGAAGGGGAAATCATGGCTTCATTAGAGGGGGAAGGAACGATGGGAGGCCGCAGCTTCTCCAAACTGGTTTTTTGACTCCACATGGGCCAAAATACTCCGAAGGTTCACGTGGGAGGCAGGTGAATATAACATAACATCTGTATGTCCTGTAGCTCCCTGTGCTGCTTCTGGCTCCTTCGTTTGGGAAGTGAAATGTGAGCTATCGGCCACAAACATTCTCAGATGGAGGCAGTTCTTCCAGTAAATACACATCTCCATCTTCTCCTAACCTATCCTTCACTTGCTGCATGCTTCTTAGTAACCTGTATGTGTTCCCCTTTAGGGGTGATTGTTATAAAAGTCTTAGAAAGTAAGAAAATAATAAATAAATCAGAATAAATCAGAATGTTTCAGACAATATATAAGTGGTGAAATGCTTTGAAATCCACCCTGGGTTTCTGTTTTTAAAGTTTTTAAAGTTCTGAGTGGAGAGTGGCTTATCTGTGTCTGAGAACATATCTGACCCTCTCTGTGCAAAGTAGGTAAAGCGCTTACTCATGTTTTCACATCTCAACAGTCGTATGGTACTTTTAAAGCACTTCTTAAAGCACAAACAAACAAACAAACAAATAAGCCCATATGGACATAGAAAAGGTCTTAAAGGTGGCGTGTGTAACATTTTCACATGGATAAATCATTGTCAAGCAAGTTTACAACATTAGTGTGATTTGTGTAAACTGGTGAGGTCATTACTCAGAAGTCTGCCCGTCCTCTTTTCTGCATTTAAATCTTGTTGATTGGTTCACAGAGAAAGTTACTGATTTCAGACAATGTGGTGATGGATGAAGATGAAACAAAGGGGGTTATGGGAAATAGGGTCTCAATCTTGACAAACAGTTGCACAATTGATAGCAAGCTGTCACCTTGTCTCGGGTCTTATTCATTTACAGCTATGATACCAAAGATCAGTTTGACAATGATAAATTTGTTTAAAGTTACACAAAGCACCTTTTAAATGAACATTAATAATAGTAAAATATAAAACAATCCAGTTACCAACAGTCAAACCTAAGGTTGGAGAAAAGCTAAACAAAGTGTCGCAGGAAAGATTAAAGAGGGAAGTTGATGTTGTCTGACATTGAATAATATGATACCACCGCCCCTCCTGAGCCACTGATCATTGCTCGAGTTCAGGGCAGTCGACACGCATCATCAAATGCCAACCAATCACAGCCGGCCGCACAAAGATCTGCACTGAGAGTCAGTGGCCATGCTGTTGCTGTTCTGGTGGATGGGTGGGTGGGTGGCGGGCGTTCAGTATGGCGCTGTGTGGCTTGGTGGAGTGGAGGAAAAGTCCTCTGCTCTCCCGGGAGCAGGGCGGGGAACTGGCTGGACGGCATCCAAGAGGAAGTACGGTGAAAAGACGGAACGAAGAAGAGGGCGATCCTCTTCCTCTTCGGGTTGTCCTCCTCTTTTCTCTTTGCCTCACAGTGCTGTGGCCTCCCAGCTGGTTCCCCGCTGGACCTGGCGTCACTTGGTCTCCGTGAGCACTGGGGCGGGCACCGCTGATGGATGTGGCCGGTTCAGCTCTGCCCCAGCAGCGGGGGACGAGGCCGCAGACGCCAGACTGCAGGGCGTGACGGGCGCAGTCACACCTGAGAGGGAAAAGTTGGCTCTTAAATCAGCAGCAAGTTTTATAAAACTGTTCACTATGTCCTGCTACACTTTGTTACCAGCAAGTCTGCAGTTTGTGATGATAATGGTGGCAGATTTATGGCTCCAAAGTCAGACATAGTTAATTCAGACATAGTTATCTGACTCCTTTTTACCTGGTGATTGTTTCAGTCAGCTAAAATGACTCCAAAATGACGTCATCGGCACAAGATGGCAGCGTTTGTATCGAGGATATTTTTAGCTTCATTTCTGGATAGTGGGATGAACTGGAGATGCTCTGTCCATGTTTATATTCAGTGTATGGGTTTGCCGCTCACGTCAAACCAGACAAATACGCTGTTTAATCCAATCTCTTTTGCTCTTGTGTTTTGGTTTTGGAAATGCTAAAAACACCACTACTCTCGGTTGCTAAACTAGAGTTGTACAATTGCTGTTGGAGGTTTCAGTGAATCATCAAGTCTTTCACTTTTTGTCATCTACATATGTTACGACAACCCTGACTCATACTCACATTCCTTGCGTGGCGCTGCTATGTTGTTGTCAGTGGAAGAGGTTTTGCTGGCGGCTATGTTGGTGCTCTGGCTCTGCGCCGTGTTTTGGCTCTGAGCTGACTGGTTCTGAACCGCCGGGCTCGAGCCCTGGGCCGGCTTCTGCGTCTGGTTTGGGTTGGAGGCGTCCATGCTGCTGCCCATGCTGCTGCCAAGCTGCAGCCGCCTCATGTGCCGGACCACGGCGGTGGCATTGAACGCTTGCTGGGGAGGGGATGGAAATGGAAAGATGATTAAAAAAAACCTTGACTTCTTGGTAACATAAAAACCATTGGATTACAATGTGTGACATCAGTGAGAGGTAAACCTAATGAATATCAGTGACAGAGAGGTTTTTATTTCAACCTTTTGTTTGGTATGAGATCAATGCACTGTATCACGAGTAGGAGAGGGGATTATTTTCAGTGATTTTTCATGTCATAGAGACTTTGAAGTCACAGACTAGAATCTGCTTTCAATAAAGAAACACTAGTGTTAAAGTACCATGATACGGTTTTCTCCTTCCCCTTAATCTTCCATTAATAACATCTGTGTCAAGATGGATGAAAAACTGGAACAACGATGTGCTGAAACTGACGGACTGTGTGAGGAGCAGCTCTTAAGGAAAGTGTGATCTCTTTCATATCAGCAGGTGACTCTTGTGGTTCACATACGGCGAGCCAGGTGTACGGGAGCTATGCAGCAGTCTGCAACAATACAGCCAAGACCACAGAGAACAAAGTGGAGTAGACAAAATTTACCCTCCATTTACTCTTGGCGAAGTTCTTCCTGATCTGTCGGCTCACTGACTCATGGATGTTCTTGCAGAGAGCCGTATCCCCAGCGATCCTAACATATTTACACACACGCACAGAAATTCTCTGTTAACACTTCTGACGGTACATCAATATCTGTATTGATTTAAGGCCTTTTTGTTAGTCTGTTTGACACTGCATGTGTGTGTGTGTTTCTCACCAGGGGTGTCTGAGTGCCTGATCACAGGTGAAACGCTTGGCTGGATCTTTTTCCATCAGACTGCCGATGAAATCCTTGGCTAAGAGAAGAAGAAAAATTCAAAAAACTGAACACACACCAACAGGAAATGGATTTTTCTACATGATTTCTGAACTGATCAAGTTAAAAACGCAATTTGTGACACAAATAAGATTAGTAAATACTGACATTTCAATGAGCAAATGTCCAGCGACATGGAGCATCATATTTTAAATAGACATCCTGGTTTCAGTATAAATGATAAATGCACTGTATTTCTATGGAGCTTTTCCAGTTACTCATTCAGACACTTTTCATCCAGTGCTTCTATGTAAATCCCTTTTTTCTATCACACACCATTCGCACACTGTCGACAGCCAGTAGCATTATTTGGGGTTCAGCATCTCGCCCGAGGACAATTCAGAATGCAGACTGGAGGAGCCGAGGATCAAACCACGACCTTCTACTTACTGGACGTCCCTCTCTACCTCCCGAGCCACATTTTGAATTTAACATTTAAAAAGAAAAGAAAAGATGAGGCTAACATTTGCTAATTAGGCAGATGGGAAAGTCTGGTGCAGGTTTTCTACGAACCAATTTATCAGACTAATTAGAATGTCGACGGGGTGATGGTGCTTGGTGGAAAGAAGAAACGGTCATGGGTATCTGCACCACATTACACAGCAATCCCTCAAAATGACATTGGGACTTTTAACTCAAAGTCAAAAGTTTCACTGTCTTGGTGGCGCTAAAGGAAAAAGTCTGAGCAAAGTCATCTGGATTTATCATCTTGCATCCACAAATGTCTAGACGTGGCACTCTATATGACAGTTGTTGAAATATTTGAGTCTGGAACAAAGTGGTGACAAACTGATAGACATCTATATAGAATGTTACTTTTTATGACAGTATGACAGAGATATCTTATCAAATGTGGGTTTCCAGGCACGCAATGGTGGTTTTACTGCCAGACTGTGCACTTAACAGTGTTGGTGAGTGAACCCATACACACACAATATACCACATACGTTCATTCCAGGCAAATGATGTCAGAGGCCGTGATGGAGAAGTGGTGTGCAGTCCATCTGTGCCACATGTGGGACAGAGAAAGGGGGAGGAAGGACTGACGAGGGAATTGAAGGAAGGGAAAGAGGAAAGCTCACCTGAGTCGGATATGTCGTCCCAGTACGGGGCGTCAAACTCGTAGTCGGCTTTCAGGATCTGTTCAAAGAGCTTGGAGTCGTTCTCATCGTAGAACGGAGGATAACCACACAGCCTGCAGACGAGGAGATGACTCAGTTAATCACAACATGATTCTCACGTCCAATTATCCAATCAGTTATTCTTTTTTTTCATTTGACTGATCACTCGGTCTTGAATGCATTTATAAACTCATTTACACATTTCATAAGCAACAAATCAAGATATCATTAATTTACTAATTGATCTATTAAGAGGTAATAATGAATCATGAATCTAGTCACTTTCAACAACAGTGTTCAAATGCTCTTAATGACTGACATGACTGGGTATTGTTTTTACTATCATTATTATTGATATTATTATTACAGTCAGTGTTTTGTATTTGATATTTTGTGATAAGAGCAGACGCCAGTGTCAAACGCTCTTGCCTGCTTCGCCCACCCTGTTGCTACGCTCCTGTATGTCATAGCCGCATCGGTGGCAGTGGACAAAGTGATGTTAATACCAGCTGTGGTAAATGGGACAGCCCATTTACTCTCTGTGTTCGACTTTAATCAAGCTAACCTGAGATTATTGGTTCCCAGTGCTGGTGAACTGGTCTGAGACTCTATAATGAGCCACCTGGACCAACAGCAGAGCTGCTGCTCAGCCACAAACGTCATCTACACCTCGTTACACAAGCTCTGGATGCACCGAGAGGTTTTCATAAAAACTCATTAAAATGCCGTTCTCCATCAATACACACACACACGCACACGCACACACACACAAATACACCGGGGAAAAAAGGAAGGAAGAAAGGTTCTGCCTGCCGTGAGGATAGGAAGTCTTTCCATTTGTTTTTCTGGTTTATCATTTGGTTAAAGACTCACCTGACCCACACTAACACACAAACACAGACGCCCACACATACACGCACCAGGAGGGAAGATCCCACCTGGTGTGAAGAGATGCTTCACGTTTGGTTGGATGGTTGGAGACTCAGAGATCAGTCACCATCCGCCCCACTGGACCCACACACACACAGGGTCCCGAGGTGATTATCATGGCTGATTACCTGATTTGATCTTTCCACCTGAGCAACAGCTAAAAGCTAACAAGGTCTGAATCCCAACACTAATTGTGCTAATTGCCAGCAGGGAGTCAATTTCTGCACACACACACACACACACACACACACACACACACACACACACACACACACACACACACACACACACACACACACACACACACACACACACACACACACACACACACACACACACACACACACAAAGTCACTCTCTCCACCGCCCCCGCTTGCTGCACCAAAACCTCATTCTACTCAAAAGTGTCACACAAACACACAAAAATACTCTATATGAAGGACATAGTGAGGAAGAGATAGAGCAGAGACATTCGTTTTTAACTATAGAGACAAATCACAGACAAGTTGGACACACAGTTCATGCGTGACTTCCTCCCTGCCACATCCCATGCTCTGCATCCCATTAACCTGCTGCTGACCTCTGACCTGGGACCCCTGGTCTGACCTCACACTTGAGATAGTAGTGTGTATGTCAGGTGGGAACCCCCAGCCCCCCCACACACACAAATAGACTCACAGATACAGACACACACACGCACACCTTAAAATAATTAAAGCAGTGGTTTCAAGTGTCAGCAGCATCGTTCACACCTTAGGGGTCACGCTCTACACAAAAACACACCCACACACACCCAAACACACAGGGGAAACAGATCAAACATGCACAATGACCCGTAGCCTCGTACACATTCCACATGCACTCTAAAACTATGTTGGGCCCATCACAGACAGCAAATAGATATTGTAGTATTCCACAACGTGCAATGTGAAAGGTGTTGACTGTTGTGGCAAAGTCACAGAGGATGATAACCGGACTCTGCACTTCCCCGTAAATAATATAAAGTGATTAAATATATACAAATTTCAGATTTCCCAACTCGAGCAACTGAGATTAACTAATACTATTATCATCAGCATTATTATTATCATTACTAATACTATGGTGCTGCTATAATATTGTGAAATCTATAAGTATCACTGTTATGACGGTTACACAACTGTTCTCTCTCTATCTCTATCTCTCTCTATCTTCTCTCCCCTCTTTTCCACCCACCACTCCTGTATTCCCCATTATTCTTCTCTCACCCCAACCGGTCGAGTCAGATGGCGGCCCAGATCGAGTCTGGTTCTACAAGTTTTTCTCTCTCCACTGTCATCAAGCGTTTACTCATTTTGGGAGCTGTTGGGTTTGTCTAAACATTGTCAGGTCTCAACCGTACTATGTAAAGTGCCTTGAGATAATGTCTGTTGTAATTTGGGCCTATACAAACAAAACTGAACTGAATTGAATCGGTCACCAGCTGAAATTGAAGAGATGGCGGTCAGAGTGCTGAGTGATGAAACCACTTCTTGCATAACAGACTGGTAGGTACTCACAGGATGTAGGCGATCACTCCGATGGACCAGCAGTCCACTGCCTTACTGTACGGCTTCTGAGCCAGAACCTCTGGAGCTGAGGGAGAATCAGAGAAACACCTGGTTAGTTATTTTGTGTACACCTCTTGCAATATAACTCCATCTTGCAGTAAACCTGGTGCTTGTTTTACTCTGCTTTTAAATAGCAGTTTACTTTCTTGTCAGCTTGAAGCCTAGTAAAAGCCGTGTGCGACTGTTATGTGAAAAAACGTAGCTGTTTAATGAGCCTGAATACAAAGACAACACACGGGCTCTCCATTTCTGTGCAAATTAAAATCACATGTCCGTTTGTTTAATGGTGGGACATGTTCTGCTGGAGGTGCAGGTTCTCACGGCCTCAAATACTTGTACCTGACATCAGAGAAACCTGTGCAAACCTAAACCCTGGTCATCTCTGTGGCTTTGCTTTGCCCGAGGTCTTTGACTGACTGGACTGGTCTGACCTTCCTCTGCACCTCGTTACCGAGGCCAGAGAGAATTGCCGCTGACGATGAGCTCACCATAACCTCACGTCACACGTACACACACATGGCTGGCTCCAGATGGATTTTGGCTCTCTCTCACACACACACACACACACACACACACACACACACACACACACACACACACACACACACACACACACACACACACACACACACACACACACACACACACACACACACACACACACACACACACACACACACGATATGAAGAAATACTACTCATATCTGGGGCAAAATATAAACTCTGCACACGTGCGCTGAATCAGAGAGTTTGCTTATACGTCTGCCCTGACTCATCGTGAAGGTGACTGTGTGTGTGTGTGTGTGTGTTCTTGTTTTGCTGGATTCAGAATTAGGACATTTTAACACACTGAGGTCATTATGGCTGGGGCTCCATGCTTCAAAAAGTAGGGTCAAGACATTCTTTTGATTTAGAGTCAACTTAATGTTTTTGTATCATTCAAATAGTAATGACCTGATTTTTCTTTTCATTTTCACTCATTTTCACTCATTTTCACTCATTTTCTGTTGCTGAGTACTAATTGTACAACAAATACCCTGTCGAACACTGGGTGGGACCTCATCCAGTTTGGATTTTCAGTTAATGATGTTTGAATCTCTGTTCCAGCAAACGATGACTAACCAGCTCTTCTATTGTTACTTCCCAACAGCCCGATGACGCTGATGATTTTGTTGTGACCACCAGCTGAGTCTCATTGCTATGAGCTCATCTGATTAGATTGTAGTTAAAAAAACAAAAAAACAAACACCACAAATCCAATTAGTCCTCAAACCTACTGTTGTCTTGGTTGCAATAATTTTACCCATAGGAAGATGCCACCAGCAAGCGAACTGGAGCTCTATCATCATGGTAACAGTAACAAACATGCAGTTAAGTAGGCAATGGTCTGTATTTGTATCGTGGTTTTCCAGTCTAATCGACCACTCAAAGCGCTTTACAGTACAAGTCACCGTCACCCATTATCACAAACATTCATACAGCGATTCTGTATGTTTTTCTTTTTTTCCTTTGTTTGTGTTTTTGCTCAAAGCTATCGCGCTAACCGTAAACAAGAAATTACTTAAATGTCCACCCTGCTGAATCAGGAATTGTGTATGGATGTTGGACATATGATTGGCCCCTCTGTGTAACTTGCAGCCCCTTTTATGGCCCCTGATTTAGAAAAATCATAGATCTGCCAATGATTACACACTATTCATATACCGTCCACTGATTATGGTTGTGAAACAGTCAGAGTTCGATTAAGTTTGTTGGTTAGTTTTAGACAAGGACCTATGAGGCTGTTTGTACTCGACAGTCACACGAAGTCATGTCACTGGTATATCATTAAATTGCTTTTCTCATCTAAATGTACTTCTTGGCATTTGCAGCAAAGTGACTCCTCAATATGAAGAGTAGACTGTGCGCCTGCAGCTGCTTCAGAGTCATAAATATCCACGACTTCACCGGGAATTCTGAAAAAGGAGTTTCAGAGAACTATCGAGACTTTTATAAAACATGATTCAGCCCAGATTTTGGCTGGTCATGTTCCATTATATGATATTATAATTAAATCCTTAAATTTAAATCAATCCAACAAAACCAATAGATCGGTGGTTTAATGAGGGATAGGCATCGTCTGTTGCCAGGATGATGACAATAGGCACAACTGTTTAGTGACTGACTTGACTTTTTTAGTAACAAGTAAAGCAGCATGACTTCACCTCCATTACCCAGGAATTTCTTTTTCTTGAATGTTTTAGTGCACATTTCATTTGATTTATTAAAACTTGTTGTCTCCAGTTTGTTTGTCATTAAGATAAGTTCAATTTAGGTTCCTGCGGTATGGTGATCTGGCATCAGTTACAACGATGGCCTAAGGGACGCAGTTCTTCTGAAGTGTGGTGAAACAAAGCATGTCATTGCCATCACTCTGATCTGGTATTAATTTGGTGCATTCCATGGTTATTTATACCTCAGTTATATTTAGAAACACATTGTCTGGAGTGGAAAGGCCCTGTGGCCAAGCAAACCTCTCGACCCTCCCTGGTCTCCTCTGAGCAGTGTGGGGGGTGAGAGCGGGGCCCGAGATGATGGGGATGAATGGATGAGAGAGGTTAAGTGAAGGAGGCTAGAGGGGAGCGTCAGAGTGATTGATGCAAGGATATCACCATTTAAAGTCAAGTACTGGGTGATGTGTGTGTGTGTGTGTGTGTGTGTGTGTGTATCTGCAGGTCTACATCAGAGTCATTAGTACCTGCAGAGTTTTAAAAGTCCTATTACACCAAAACAAAGAACAGCAGGCAGTTTGTGAGCAGCTGATAATGTAATAACGTGTGAAAATTCAAACTGTTCCACACAATGAGGCCCAGCTAGTGCAACAAAACAAAATTAAAACAGTTATTTTATGTTTGTACGACAGATTGGTTTATGTGAGAGTTCACATGCTATAACCAGTCTGTTTGTGTTGCACAATGGGTGTGTGTGTGTGTGCTTTCAACGCTGAACATCCGAACATCTGTCTCTCGTAACAGCACACGCACACACGCGCAAAGATCGAAATCGTCGCACACACAAGCAACTGCACAAACAGATACAAAAACATGCATCCTTACAACCCCCACAAAATAGAAACCGTTGTGAGCATTCGCATGTAGATCATAACAAGTGGATTAAAGTACGCTAACACATACAACAGGGGTCTGTGTGTGTGTGTGTGTGTGTGCGCGCGCGCGTGCGCGTGCGCGCGTGTGTGTGTCAGAGAGTGATAAATATGATTGGTGTGTATTTGTAAGGGGTACAAATATTGACTATGAGACCCACACACACACACATATATGCACGCACACACACATAATGATACAGATCAAAGTGAAGATGATGCGGAAAACTAACGTACTAACATAGAAGACGCAGAACAAGTTATCAATTTGGAAAGATAATGAGATTTGAGAGTTGTTGATAAGAGCAGACACCAGTGTAGATGTCCTGTAAACAAAAACATAATCCCTGCAGTGGAATTTATACGTCATGTCCTTTTCTGTCATGTCATTTTCCTGTTGTAGTGAACGCGTCTGACCCAGAAAATCTACTGCTGCATTCTTCATATCAGAAAGACAAACTCTGGAAAAAATGCCCAGACCAAACTTTATGACATTTTCCCAAGTCTAGTCTGAAAACATCAGATTAAAAAATTTCCCTTATCATACTTATAACAGCAGGACTGACTGCACTGCGACTAAAGAACAGTGCTTTATTCCATGTCTTCTATAATCATTAACTGGTGAGGATGTTTTTTTGGGTAATGTGCAGCTGTAGCCTTTTAGTCTTTTAGCACAATATCATGTTTGTAGCCATCAGGTTTTGTTTTAAATCGAGTCTGCTGCAAATTTTGACAAAAGGATGCTGCGGTCATCGCGTTCAACCACCTCAAGGAGCTGAAGCACCAAACTTTAGCCAAAAAGAACTGTGTCATTTCAGCTGACGAACTATACTTTTATCTTCCTGGATCTGAAATAAAAAAAAACAGTGTTTCAAAAAGGACTGAAGTTTGAGTGTTACGTCTGCCGTCACTGGCACATCTGCCGTGAATGGAAAACCTGACAGGCCTTAAGTAGCAGCAACGATTGAGACAGGTTTCAAGGACACCACACTGAGAATTTTTGGGGGAAGAGGAACCAGACTGTCAGAGGGAAGGCTGATGAACTTACCCACATATCCTGGAGTACCGCAGGCAGTGGACATGACGTCACCGCTGCCCTCCATCTTGGAGAGACCAAAGTCACTAATCATGATCTTTGACTCATCTTGAGGATTAAAATACAACAGGTTCTCTGGCTGGAGAGAGAGAGAGAGAGAGAGAGAGAGAGAGAGAGAGAGAATAATGGGTTTTCATTCCATATCTATGATTTTAATTGGTTTTAAATCTAATTTGTTATCAAGTCGTGTGTAAAGAAAAAAACTGAGCAGTTATTATATGAGTTAAACCTTAAAAAAGAAAGCATCACACTGCCTCTTTTCTTCCTCATTTTACACTTGGATGCTTTATGGAGGCCGCTCTATCCAATCCGCTCTATTCCAACAGCCGGCACGCACCACGCTGACCCATGATGCACTGCATGTGTCAAGGCCACCGCCTTTATTGCTGCAGTAAATCAGTACAGTACCTTTAGGTCCCGGTGCACGATGCCCATCTTGTGCAGGTAGTTAACTGCGTCCAGGACTTGTCGGATCAACGTGCTCGCATCCTTCTCCGTGTAGAAACCTTTTTCCACGATTCGGTCGAACAGCTCGCCACCAGAAACCCTGTAGAATAAGAAGGAGTGTGTCAACAACCTTAGCATGTGCACACTCACACACGCATACACACATGGCAGTAACTGGCGACAAGCCATGGGAGGGGGGGGAGTGCTGGGCTGAGATTTCTGGTCGTTTATGAGCTGTAGATGTTTCCAGCTGGAAGAGTGGAAGCTGCGAGCCATGTGCTACCACACACGCCCACACACACACACACACACACACATACTAATATTCCCTGCGGTGTTTACTATACCTTGTAAAATCTCCATGTTATTTTTGAAAATGTGATTAAAGTTGAAGAACACATTCCCCTACAGAGTGTTTTCTTTCCTTGCATCCTTCACACCAATTTCCAAATGAGCTTTTAAACGTCTCGGATTTCTCTCTGCCTGATTGAACTCTTATTTTGGATGCATGTTATTTTCCAGAACAGCAGCAGCAGATTCATGGAGGAGCGATGGTAAAGAAGTAAGAGCAAGAAGAGACAGGAAAGGCTGGTGAGTGTGTGTATTTGTGTCTCTGTGAGCTTTAAAGATGAGGCCATTTTGCATTTTTAAGACTCAAGTCCAAATCTTTCAGTGGCGTAAAATCCACTTCCTTTGTGTTCTTATTCTCAAACATGTTCCTTGGCTTTAGAAATTCAATTCAATTAATATCAGAGCAACACAGTTATCAGAAAGCTTCTCAGACGATTCTTAGACGATTTGCAGCTTATGTGTGAAAGGAATTATGAACCATAGTGGCAAGTACTTTTTTAATGTTAAAGTTGTTGTTGGAAGGAGGTAAAGCAGGTGTGATGAAGCAGAGGTATTGAAATCAGTTACTTCAGGAAAGAAAAATGGGAAAACTCACATTTGACCCAAGAAAACATTTAAGTTAATCTGCATTTCTTCCCCTCTGGCAGATTCTTTCAACAGTGGGTTTCAGGTTTTATGACTGCAGACCACATGAATTAACTTGTTCAGGTACAAAGTACATTCAGTGTGTACAGATGAGACCTGGCTCATCAGTGTACTGTGCAGGCCCATAGCTCCCCCTGCTGGAGGGTAGCTCCTCCTTCAGATCAAACACAACAATCTAAAAATGATGATGTTGTTTCATAGGCATTAGAGATGAACTACTTGCAATTCAAAATGGTAGAAAAAATATAATATTACTAGTAGTAATAATAGTATGGGCAGCAGTAATCAAACTACCGTGTTGTTTTCTCTATATCTACTCTTTTTATACAAGAACACCAGTGCACCAGTGGCCCCAAACATGAACATACAACACACCATTAAACGTACAAAGGCAAATATGCTCACACACGCACACAGTCGCCTGGTCTATCTGTGTGGCGTCGTCACGGCGACAGATCAGATTAAAGCCAGTGGAAGTTAAACCCTAATGAAGTTTCTGAAAAAAAGAGATCAGAATTAATTGCTAATCCTCTCTCTCTCTTCAAAGAGGGCAGCGGCTCGTTTGGTTTCAGAGGCAGTCATGTCTGGGAATGACAAGAAAGGGCTACACACACACACACACGCACACGCACGCACACACACACACACACACACACACACACACACACACCAAAAGGGAGATCAGCCACCAGGCTGCATGGTTACGTAAGTGTTTGCGTAAGGAGACTATGGCAATCAGACAGGAGCACCCACACATACACAAACACACAGATCCAAGGGCACACACACACAAACATATTAAAGAAAGCAAACACATACACACATAAATATATATACATATACACAAAGAGAAACATGATTTACACTCCAGTGTGCAGTGTCACACACGCAACATGCACAAAAGGAGCTGTAGCTTGAGGCCAAAGGCTTGTCAAATTACCTCCATTTATTTAACTAATGTAAAATAAAAAAAAATTATAAAAACAAAACATCCAAGAGTAAGAAGCTCAAAGGTCACAGTGACCTGATCATTTGTATAATGTCTCAGGTTTGATATCACTTCCTATTTACTATAGAATATTCATCCTTCGTCATTTTATTTGTGTGCAAATTCTGAGTGTGAAATATATGCACGACACACATTTCACAACAGAATGAAGAAACATAGAATAAACACTATACTGCTGACAATGGCTCATGATGAAGAGTTGTTCTGTGATAATGCAAAGTGCATAGAGAAAATACAGTTGAGAATGTCTCCCTCTCACAGGTGTCCATGTCACTGCTGTCATCTCTGTGCCTTGTTACCACGGATACACAAGGGGCCATGTTTGGATGGTGTTTGGGTTTATACACACCTTGCTGCTGATTGAGCAACACCCCTGACACACCCACCAAACGAGAGAAAATATACCTCGGAGCCCCTTTCACACCATTTCCAGCAAACATGTTTTTCAACTGCAGCAAAATGGTGTCAAACGTTTTGAGATTGAACGAGCCCCAGTTGTGTCTGATGTAATCAGAGCGAGTCATTGATCATGTGCTAAACCCCGGTGTCCCTGAGGGACGCAGGTTAGGGGGTTCGACTAAACCACAGAGGCTTCAGTAATGACAACTGTCGAAAAACCAGCAGAAATTTAGTATTAAAATGTTTTTTCCAATGCTGCAATTTGTTTACGTTTTTTAGTTCCCAATACCCCAGAAAGGTGTAAAATATGGGGCCTTTAAAGTATGTTTCTGGTGGTAGAGTCATAGGATGAATTCCATGTATCTTCAAGTGTTAATGTTGCCTCACATCTCTTCCAGTTTCACTGCATCTCCATCTATCTCTCCTCTAACAGCAGATCCGTTGACAGGCCATCACTTGTATCGCTCTCTCTCTCGCTGCAACGGTTATGCATCATGACTGACAGCAAGCCTTAATTTCAAGTGTATGTGTGTGTATGTGATGTATGCTGTTCACTGGAGAGCCATTGCAGTCTTAGGACCAGACTAACTAATCACAGCACAGGGTTGGAGATGAGCTGTTGAGGTGATTAGTCGCCGGAGGAAAACCCAACTGTTTACACGCCTGCACTTAAACCTCATGTTTGTTGAATTTACCACTTTTATCAGATTAAGGTAAAACTGTGGAAACGGTCATGTTAACACTCTAAGTATACTAATTGTATTAAACTCCTAAGCTGTCTAAACATAACCTGATTAACACAGCTTGGCAGCAATTCAACAATAACTTAATGTTTAGGTAAAATCTGATTTGGTAATTTACCTTGAAAATAAGAAGCTTGCACCATAATATGGACCTAGTTTGACAATCAAATTGTCAAACAAATTTAGGCTAAAACATGGAACCATGTTAACACTTCAATGATTTTTCTTTTGAACAAAGTTATGCAAAGTAATCACATTAAGTGAGCCTATAACGTTTGACCGACTAAAGATATAACATTTAACAATTCAGTTTCTGAAAATGACTATACTTATGTAATATATTTTGTTGACTTGTGTACTTACATTTTCCAAAATGTCAATCAGACTTTTGAGAACAAATTGATACTGTCATTCATTAAATGAAATGAAAGAAGTAGAAACTTAAAGAAAAGTGGAGTAGTGGGGCACCCTGACAGCAGAAGGGGTTGGGACACATACAACATTAGCATTCATGCCCCAAGCAGCGGGTCACCAGGTGCAACAGAACAACCAGGAGAGAGACATCCAGTTCTTTCAGACGCACAGCCTCTAATTATAATTTGCTTGCAATCACATTTTGTAAACTCGATTTTCTACAATGGTACGATCCATCTAATAACAATATAGAGTCAACATGCAGTGTTTGGGGGCTTGTGTAAAACTCAAGAGTAAATCAGCCTCCGTCTTCCCTTAAAAATTACCAATAAACTCTAGTATTTTGCATTGATTATACTTTGGAGGCAAAATAGTGAAACTACTATTCAAATAAACTGTTATTAGAAATATAGTGATGATGATACCTCTGCAGTCAAAGGACAATTGTGATCAACAAGTAAAAAGCTGTCAGTTTATGAATGTGTTCTGTAATAGAAGCGTCCTAACAACCCAGCAGAAACCACAGTGGAGTCGCACTCAGAACTATATTTCAAGTTAAAAGTAAAACTGAAAGAGACATATCCTTAGCTTTGATGATGCATCATCGTAATCACATGCTTGTCCTCACCTACTTGATTCGATGAATGCCAGATTGTCTCTCCACTGTAAGTGTTTTATCAGTTACTAATATGCAATTCACAGAATAAGCAACATCAATATAAAGCCCTCGTTGCACTTGGTTGCATTGATTTTCATAACTGCGCGGACTGATTGCCTCCCTGTGGTTGAGGTTACGTAAGACAAGCTGTGATGAATGGGAGTGAAGGAAACGCTGGCAGACGGCATCGATCTACCACTCGGCAATTACACAGAACATTTTCAAAAAGCCTTGTCCCTAAATGAGATTTCTGTCTGTTGAAAAAAACTTTAAAAAAACTTGACGTCTCAATAAATGCACATAATTATAACAAATTATATCATTATTTATTACAGCTGTCGTTTTACTTTCTGAATTTGTGCCTGGGTAAAACACAGTTTTGCGGTAAACGTTTTGCAAGATATGATGGACACAAATGATTTAAGTTAAAAAAGATCAGTCGTACAGTTATGAGGCTCCTGCTTAGAGAAGAACAGCCTGCAGCTCTCAGGTCAGATCAAAAGGGAGAGTGAAATACAGCCTTAAATATTTCAGTATTTCTCTCCAAAGTAAAACACTTCACCCTCTGACTCGCTGTCTCTCCATATAATATGAAGTAGCTTAAAACAACCTTGAAAACATTAGTTCCAAAAAACATTGTAAACACAACAAAGCAAAAATAAAACTTTATTAATTTATTAATTTTTATTAATGATGCTTTTAGATTAGCAATACCCCATAAACACTGGGTTACTGCTTGATTTAAGCTGTATTAACAACTTATTTTTTTGCCATTTTGGGGCAGTGGCACAAGCTGAAAACACAATATCTTGCATGTTATCATCTTATCAGGTTGTTTTGAAGAACACATTCACATTTGTCTATTTACACACAGAGCACGCACAGAACAGCTTTAGCCTTCATGTTTTCTGCCTCCTCAGAGCAGCACTACAAGCTGTAAACACGACGCTGACATATTGCCGTTTGAAGTTGAACCAGCTTGTGAACAGTTGCTTACTTACACATTCATGAAACACTAAGCAATGTTAGTTCATTAGAGGACATGTCTTAGGTCAGGTGGGGAATTTAAGCTCGTTATTCACAGAGAAACTAAAGTGTTTATAACGTCATGTCTTCCTTTAATCACACTCAACAATGAGTGTGCAGTATGAGTGTTGTTTGCTTATTGTGCACATGCAAAACAAGCTTCTGCTCTGATGACATGTCATTAATAAGTGAATTGTTTATCTTGATGATAACATAAGGATCATAAACTGTATATTATCAGGGACGATGCATCTCCACTTGCTACAAAAATGAAGCTATAATATATATAGCCCATTTTTTTTAAACATCAAATAACTAACTAAACCCAAAAGTATATGAATAATTAACACACCATTGTGATGAGAACTACCTAAAATAACAGAAACCATCTTTGAGAAAAAAAGTATTTTAAAGGGTACTTCGTCTTTCTACTTTGATTCATGTCCCACCTACTAACATGAAGGAGGTGGGCTTTGTGACCTGTACTGCACCAGCCACCAGAGGGCGATCAAGATGATTTGCCATCAATGTCGTGCAGCTTTATTTACAGTCTGTGATTGATACAGTGAATGGAGATGCAGCTACTTCCCATTTCAAGTTTTGAGCTATTTCAAAACCTCACATCAAATGTGTAATGCTCACATAACTTCCTGCTGCATTCTCAAGGTTGTTTACAACTCAGACGTAACCTCTGACCCAGTAACTATGGCAACAAACCCAGATTCAATGAGATGATGGTGCCATGGAATTAAATGGAGGAAGAGAGGAAAAAGAAATTTCAAGTGAGCAAAAAAAAAAAAAGCTAAGAGGTGATGGCGATGGAAGCAAGGTGTGAGTGGAGTGTATGCACTATGCGGGGGGGTGGTTAGTGAGAAATGGATAGAGGGAGAGGGAGGTGTAGAGGAGGTGGAGGGAGCAGGGGTGAGGTGTCTCTGCCACCTTTTGTGAAAATTCTCCACCTCATTTCTTCTCCAAGCAAGTTATGTTACGTTTAATTAAGAAAGACAGTCAAAGAACCAAAGTAAAACAACAAATTGAGCAGTGAAAACCTCTCTGGAGGATGATGTACTGACTGTGCGTAGAGCATTTCCGATAAAATCCACCCAGCTACCCAGAGACACATTAACCGCAGCAGTGAGAGCAATAGCTACCACTAAGTGCTGGGATCCTGTTTCTCGAGAAAGTGAAAATGTAATTACAACTGTAACGTTTTGCAGCAATCACTTTTACGTGTCAGTCATGATCTGAAACCTTCACCTGGAACTGTTGAGTGATGTGGCGCTAACGTTTAACATTAACTGTAAGCCTCTGTGTAAAATCCTTACCTTATTTCCCAGTAAATTGTCTAAATGGGGATCGCTGATTCCTTTAAATGCAAAGAAACCCAATAAACAACAAGCTGTCGTCCAGTTAACAGAAATACTGTGTGATCAGGTTTATTCATGACAACAGGAAGGTCAATCCGAAGGTTGCCACTGTGGGTAAACAGCTTAATCAGAGAAGGACCTGTGACGGGAGTCGGGCCAACACAAGGATTTCAGGTCACGTAACACACTCCTCAGCAGGCATGTTAGAAAACTTCAGCTCTGTGAGAGGCTGAATGGGATTCTTAATTTACCATTTTCTTTGTCTGAAAACAACAGATATGATTACTCTGCTTGTTGTGACTTGTCATATATCATAATTATGCCAGCTCGTTAATTCACAGTTAAAAGCTAAGTAGCTATAGGTTACTTTCAGTGAGAAGAAATATTTGATTATTTCTCTTAAAACTGAAGAGTTTCATCTGAATTCAACACAATCTGTAGCATATGTCCGCTAATTTTAATGTTGGCTTACATGTATAACTCTATGTAACTGACCTTTCTGAGTCATTTCCCTGAGACTTTATGACTCTGTGCTTCTTATGCTACTGTTAAAGTATTAACACTTACTTAAAATTATTTTCGATCTAATCTGTTTTCTGTATTTTTCTGACGCTGAAAGCTCTTTCATTTGAGGTAAGAACCTGCAAAATAGTAGCCAGTAAAAATAAGATAGCACACAATTGGATGATTAGCTCTTAAGTTGGTATGGTATTCACGGCAATACAAATTTTGTTTGAAGTCTCTCCTGATTGAAACCCACTTAATGTCCGAGGCATTTCCCAAGACTCGGATAGAAAAGGTCATTACTGCGTGCACCACTTGGCCTGCTGCTGAACATAAATACCATTAAATATCAGCGGTGTCAGTTCAAACGTCCATAATCTGATGAGGTCTGACATAACTATGTCACAGTAACCTACTTAGTAAACATGTCTACCTCATCAGCCTATCCATTCCAAGGTGAATGTCACTACAACCACAGCTCGACAAGCTGCTGCAGCGACAGTAGATTTCTGATTTCAACAAGCTGCTGAAAAAACAGACAGCTTCCCAGGTTTCCTCTTTGCTGCTGATGCTACTATTTGATTTTTTTTAGTGTCTGTGGATTGTTTGTTTAACTACTAAACAAAGCATCAATTGGTTTGCGTTTTATTATAAGCCACAACCTGCTGCTGGTAAACTTTATGAATGTGCTATCTTAGAATTGAGCTTATATAAACGATCCAGGATAAATAAGCTTCATTTCTGGATAGTGGGAGGAAGTGGAAACATCCATCTTTATATCTATGGTTTGAACTGATTCTTTCATGAAATCCAGAAGCAGATCACAGAAAATACAATTAACCAGTTCAATATGTAGAGAAAAAGTGCAGGTAAACTGCCTCAATGTTAATTTTACTTTGAAATTATGAAATAAAAAAATGAAAAATTATGGATTAATAATAAATGTAATCTTATTTTAAAACCTGGAGACTGATCTAATTGTTCCTGAGTCCCTTTACACATATACTGCATAAATGTTCGATGTATACTGACTGATATCATGTGATTCTGTCTAATTCTACAGTTAGTTCATGAAAACGTTATCATTGATTAACTAGGCTTGCTGTGTGGTTTTTCCTCTGTAGAAATCATTGTTCCATTTCCAAAAGCAACACCACAGTGACATGAATATAAAGTAGAAATATACATTGACTGTTTAATGCCATTTAAAAGTAAGTAAAATACTCTTATAGTGCACTAACTAGAGCATTCCCTGCAGTACTGTAGTTTCCTGTGTTTTGAGCAGAGTTGGCCTGGAAATCGAAACGACTCAAACACATGCGGAAGGTGAGGAGATAATCTGCTGACGCCAGCTTGTAAACATAGCCACTGTTGTGTAATCCACAGCCATGACTTCCACCTGAACTTCACTGAAATGTTTCCAGCCCCAATGCCAAGCTCCCAGACCAACCTCTGCACTTATGTAAGCAGCACTAACCTTGCAGAGGAGGTTAGTGGGGCACCCATGGGTGAACCATGGACGATCCTGTTTCACTGTAGCGCTGACCATAAAAGCAGAGATGTTGTTTTGTGTGTGTGGGAGGACAGGTGGGCTTTTGTAGGCATGTGTGTGTGTGTTAGCGTGTGGTGTGTTGTCAGCTCAGCACAGTCATTGAAGTGCACAATGTCTGTGTGCATGTGTGTGCATGCATTGATAGGTGGGCAGCAGAATAGGATTAAAAGTGTGAGAAAGACAGAGATGAGGTGTTATCATATTTTAACAAAGCCCTAAGCATGACAGACTATTTCATCATGTAAGAAGGATCGTTCTGACTTTCATACGTCAGTAATATATATAAACCTATATTTTTGAAAACCAAATCTTACAACAAAATAGCTATCCCTCAATTCTAAATCAAACACTCGTACTCAGCCTGTCTCTAATCATTGTTTTTATATAATGTGGGACAATCTAGTTTTACATTTAAAACAACTTAACATCCCCTTCACTCATTGCCTGTTTCAGATAGAGGGGGAAACATGCACAAAAAAGAAACTGGAATGAAATTGAAATGAGTTTCCAGCTTATAACCGTGATGACTTTCAAACTTTAAAAAGTTCCCTCCAGTCCCACAAAAGAGATTTTGCAAAGGCTGATTTCACAGGTTGAGCGGTGCTCCTTCAAACAAGTGGACTGAACTTTGTGTGTGAAATGTAAAATGTCAGCATGGAGCTCACTGTAGAGGGCAAAGAAGGAAAAAGAAAAGCTTCCACTCACAGCTGCATTATCAGGTAGAGGTGGTCGGGACTCTCATAGATGTCGTCCAGAGCCACAATGTTCTCGTGCTTGATCCTGTGAAGCACAAACCATTAGTCAAGATTATTAAACTGCAGCATGTTTTTGGTCACACACACACAATAAACCATTAACAGAACCACATGACTCTTAATCCTAATGAAGGTTTGTACTACACCAACTTTGTTTTTTTTTACGTTGATAAACTGATAATCCAGCATAATGCTCTGGCAGTGTTTTACCCAGTGTGAACTCATAATCCAGATTTCCCTGTACAGATTAGGTCTTTTCTTTTAGTGCTGGGAGGAAAAGAAAATAAGGTTTGACTGTGACACACCGTTTAGTATTTTTCTGGAGCTTTCAACTGCTTTTGATGCTCTTCAATAGATTTGCTTCCACCTGCTCCAGTGAAGCTTTTGTCAGGTTGTTATAAGAATAAAGGTTAATTCTTGAATTCCCTCTCGACAAGGCAGCCTCACCCTAAATGTCCATTCAGTGGCTGTTCTAGAGCCTTCGATCACGTTACATGAACTTCATCAGCAAAAAGAGTGTCTGGCCAATAGTCGTGAAAATATTGATGTTCGCTGATGTTCCATTTCGAATAAAAAAAATATATTCACCCAGATTCTTGCAAATTCGATCTGATGATTTGATGAAGACAATGTTATTCAATAAAACGTTATTTGTATAACGCCAAATCATAATATACATTATCTCAAGGCACTTTACATAGAAGGTCAAGACCTTAAAAGTTATATAGAAACACAACAGTTCCCAAATCAGAAAGCAGCAGCTCAAAACCTAAATGGACCTGACAAGGTTTGTTCCACGGTTAAAAAAAAGCTCACTTCAGTTCCCCAATGGAAAAGAGTTGCTCCGGTTTTTGACAGAGTCCAAGTGAGAATACAGCAGGAATACGTCACAGCGAGCAAATAAAGGTGTTGATGACATTCCTAAAACATGACGGATGTGAAACTGAATGTTAGGGACATTTCCCTGTTTTTGTGAACATGTCTGAACCAGAAAGACTCCTGCTGAATTCTTCATTGATGAAAAGCAACGGCCCGGAAAATTGCATTAGCAGATTAAGCCTTGTTGACACAGGATGAAGACAATGAGAAGCACCTGAAAGCTTTGACACTCTAACCATATTTCTCATTTGCTCCCCGCACAAATCTTCAGGTATTTTCGAACAGCAACTTATTTAATTTTCATCTTTCTACCTCCTCTCTGCTCAGTTTTCATCAGTTCTCGCCAGATCTCTCCATGGTTACAGCGCTGTGATGAGGGTGTTGCCACCTCCTGTGTGTGTGCTTGTGTAGGTGTGTTATTTGTTATCGCATCTCATATGTTGATTGATTTTCTCTGTGGGCTAATCATCTTTTACATTGTGAACAGAGGTAATTCCCCCTGGTCTGTCTCTCTCTCTCTCACACACACACACACACACACACGCACGCACGCACGCACAGCAGGTGCACAGGTGAGCATCTAACACTTATTATGGAGCGTATGATCTCTGCGACGGGAGGCAGGCGATGAACCGCTGAGCTGAGACGTGACTCATCCACACACACACGCACACACACACACACACACACACACACACACATATAGGCGTGCAGTTGAAAGATAATGTGTGTGCATTTAAGCCCTTGCCTGGGATAATGACGGGCTGGCAGCAAACCGCCTGAGTGTAATGGCAGAGTAGAGTCAGGGTGCATTCAGAAAAACCCTCTCAAACATTACCGGCTTTGTGCTGCAGTTACTGTAGTTCTCATCATTCATGGATTTCTTCTGCACGTGTCCATTGTTACTGTGCAACAAAGCTGAAGGCTACAATGTATTGTGATTTTATTTGTATATTTTATTTAAAATCGGGCTGCACAGTGGTGCTGTGGTTGGCAAGAAGGTTCCCTGTTTAAATCCCTGTTCGGCAGTTTGAGTGGGTTTTCTCCGGGTACTCTAAATTCACCTTAGTGAATATGAGTGTGAGTATGAATGGTTGTTTGTCTGTGTATGAGGCCCCTGTGATGCACTGGCTCTAGCTTCCTCTGTGCCCCTCAAAAGCATAAGTGGTGTAGTTAATGGATGGATGGAAAATATGAGTTGATAAATTGATAAAGTTGAACAGAAAATAAAAAAGACAGGTCTGTGCCGTGAAAAGGGTTTAAATTGAGCCTCTGTGCACATCACAGAATTCTATATCCATAGCAATGATGCTCACAGGCTGAATGTAGATGAAATGTCCCACATAAATTCTGAGAAGCGCAGCGCGATTTCTCTGGTGCAGTTGAATCAACAGGACCTGGTGTCTCACACTGTGGGGTTTGATGGAGACTGCCACTCTGCCCGGTGATGCTCTCATTTGTTCCCAATAACGACCCTCATTTGTCTACAGCGACTCTCTCCCTCATTATTGGAAGCCATTCTAATTTTCTCTAATGTTACACACTAGAGACAAATTAACAAATGTATTGCTTTAATAGCGTTACACATCCTTAATGTCGCAGCAAGCAGAAACCCAACAGTTTGAAATTTCGGTGTAACTGTGTCATAGTAGTTTATTTCTCCTTTGAAAGTTTTGGTTGTATCAGGTGAACTTTATTCCCATTGTATGTTAACCAGCTGCGCCGACTAATTATTCATTGTTCAACACCGCAAGATGAATCCAAACATAGTAGCTCATTCATTCCCATTAAAATCTGCTCACCTGCAGGAGGACGTTTCTATGGCTTCCAGCCATCACAGGAGCACTGGTGGTCGACAGCTGGCACATATAACTGCCATACAAATAATAGTGATATGACTCCTGGTGGCTGTTCAACGTGCAAAATATTTGACTGATGGGTCGAGTAATGAATATTTAACTGGATGTTTTTAAAGTGTGTGTCTGTGTGTGTGTGAGTGAATTTCTCTGTTTTACAGTATTAAGTGAGAAGTTCTGAGTTGGATGACAAGTGCGGTTTCTGGGGATTTCCAGTCAGTAGCATGTCAAGAGACTTTGGGAGCCCTATGCAAAAGGCATCTGGGAGACCTACATTGAACTTAACCGAAACCCCCCCGAGAAAACAGTACATGATAGATACATTCAAGACTTCAACCAGCGTTTCCCACAGAATTAATCCAATCTATGGCGGTAACAGGGATGCACATGCACGCGCACAGAGGTCACTACAGAGAATAAGGGCAGGGTCACACGTATGCGATCGTAGCCGCGACAATCCTTGGCTCACTTCAAGTCTGTGAGAGCGTGGCGGCGAATAATACATTTGCAGCATGGCTTCTCTTGAAGTGGAACTTTGGTGAACACTGACCTGCAACCTTTGCGTATTTCCATAGAGAGTGAAAGATAAGTTCTCGCATTAGAGACTATGAGGTCAAACTGTGCAGACGTTGCCTGGGGCCCCCCTCTGAGCTCAGGGCCCCAGGCAATTACCCGCTTTGCTGCCACTGATTGGAGTGACATTTATTTCCTGTTGAAGTCCAAACAGTAAAAGACAACACACTCTTTTACTGTGGCACACAACATGTCATACCTTCCCCCATTAAACACCAGCCTCATCATGATTGTTGAGGAAGAATTACACATCACCTCTGCTCTTTGAACTGGATCATTCCAGCTACTGTACCTTGACGTCTTCTTCTACCTTCACAGTGCATCCCTGGTGTGTAATTGGCATCAAATGTGTGTTGCCCTTAGGTGTTTAAAACGGTACATGGAAAAGATGGTATACAAAATACCCACAGTTACATCTAAAAGTACAGTCAAAATGGTTGCCATAGCAATACCGTAAGAGTAACCATGGAGAGATATTTCTTGAGCATCGGTGCTTTGACGGTTCAGAAACAAATCGTGTCAAAATTCTGTTCGCCAAGTGGTGAAGAGCCATTTTGTTTACTCTAACCTCATGTAGTATTTCTCTTTTTCCAATAAGATGGTGACTAAATCAGGCAAACTACCAGACTTCTTCTCCCGTCAGTGCAGCCATGACTTTTTCTCTCAATGGACCGGACCATTCACATTTTCTTTAAACGTCAGTGAAGAAGACAGTCTCTGATTCTTGTAGTTGATATTGCGCAGCTGTTTTGAAAGAGAGACAGTAGTCTGAGTCGTGATGTGTGCATGCGTATGGATGTGTGGTAGGTGGGCTGTGGATCGTGACCTGGGAGGGATGGGGGGGGGGGGGGTCGTGATGCGTGGAAGAGAAAGGAAGAGAGAGTGCACAGTTTCCCCGGTAACCAGGAATTAGGAGGCTCATGAGCATTTGTGTGCGCGTGTGCGTGTGTGTGTGTGTCACAGCACTCACTTCCTCAGCACAGCGATCTCATTCTCGATGCTGCTCTCCTTCCCCTTCAGGGCCTTTTTGGGGATGCACTTCACCGCAAACATCCGGCCGGTCAGCTTCTCCTGGGCCAGGACCACCTCTGAAAAGGCTCCTCTGTGAACACACACCAACAGAAAGTCACGTGAGTCACCAGCAGCTAGTTGATGAGACAGCAGCAACTTCCATCTTCTGGTGTCCAACTGGGTTTCATACATGGAGTAAGTTTTCATGATGCTGAGAAAGAAATTAAATTTGATGATCCACAGTAGGGTGGCTGGGAGGAACTAGGAGCACACAACTAGGAGTGTTTATTTAGAGGATATTCTAACAGGAGCATGTACAGTATACAGACAAGTTGCTATCCCTTCTCATAAATATGTCTCATTAGCCGCAGCAATCAGCAGCTCTAATTAACCACATATTTGATGTGTTTCATATCCAGTAAACACATAAAATCTACATAAACCAGAAACGCTTTTTGGGTTATTTCACAAGAGATTTCTGTATTTTGTTTCAATCTGAGCTCTATTCACTCGCTTGATATGGGTGGAGCTCAGTGGGAAATAGTTGTCTCATATTTCTGTACACCAATCAGGATTTAGCAACAAAACCCTGTATTAAACTGGCACCTGGCATGAATTGTTACAGACATTAGTGCCTTTCAGCTCTTGCACATAATTCCATTTCCTATTACGACATTCATCTAGGATGCATTCTCCCTATTAAGATCCAGAGGACAGATCTCTCTCTTTTGGAGCTTGTGTGCGAGAGGCAGAGGCATCTCTCTCTCTCTCTCCCACCCACCCACCCACCCACCCACCCACACACACACACACACACACACACACACACACACACACACACACACACACACACACACACACACACACACACACACACACACACACACACACACACACACACACACACACACACACACACACACACACACACCTCTTGATGGCAATGGCACAGAGAACTAAAACATTTTTAAAATGTGGTCAGAGTTCGTTGTCACAAGGGCAACACAGTCAGTTGCCTGCAGCTGAAACAAGAGCAATATCTCATGAATGTCCTTCACATACCGGTGGACAGATGCACAATAGTACTATCATTAATTTGTTAACAATACCCATCCCTGGTTATGATGTATCTTGTTTTAACTGCATTAACTTGTTTAAACTCGTAATTGCACTGCATGTATTTTCTGTTTTTATGTCTGTGAACCTGTTGAACCTTGAAATGTGCTACATAAAGTTTTATTGTTATTATAAACTGAATTGATATACAAAAGAAGAAAAGAAATACATTACAAAATCTTTCATCCCTAGGTCGAGGAAAAGCATCTGTCTTGTGTTGTTGAACCGCAGCTGGTCAGTTCTACCTCAAACAACCTGAACAGAAATTCTCTTTAAAGAATGTAAACTGATATTTTCATTTGTGCTTTCGGTAAAAAACAATAACATTGTCAACGTAGCTCAAGATTTAACTCTGTTCAAATTCAGTAATTTTACCATTTAGATTCCATTTCCAACAGGTGCAGTTTGTCTCTGCTGATCCTAATATGCAGAAAATTGATAATGGAATTGCATTGTTAACGTGATTGGATCAGCCAAGGGAAGAACATCCGCAATTTTGTGTTTATTCACCTAGAACGACAGCTAAGGTTGAAAGTAATTTAGAATTTTTGCTTCACGCATCATAAAACTTGATAACAATCTTGGAAACATTATTCGGCAAAATAATTAGAAATTGAAATTCGGTGAAGTATCTCAGCTCCTGTAGGAGTGTGTGTGTCTGTGTGTGTATGTTTGTGTACGTGTGTGCGTCAGGAAGAGAAGCACGGCGATGAATGAAGATGAACCTATTGCGAGTTAATCTGCCTGAACCGAGCGTTGACTCATGTGTCGATCTGTCTTCAGCTTCACTGATGTCACATTAGAGTAAAAATCTCTCCGTCCTTATCTCTTCTCGCTCCCCTCCTTGTTCTCTCTCTTTATCTCTTCCTGCTCAACAATCATCCTATCTGCAGCTGAAACAAATCCAAATTTATGATGCTCACAGACCCTGTAACTGCAAAACGCAATCCAATTAAGGATTCTGTTATGGCCTTTCTGCTGTCTATATTTCTGACCTTGTAGTCCCATGTGAGCTTATATGTGTTGTTTCTTGAAATGCTCAGGTCTTCTCTTCTGTTCTGAAAGTCAGGCTTAGAAATTAAGGCCGAGACAAAATGTACATCCAGGGATCTACAGCTCTAGAATAACTCCTTTTGATCATGGGTGTGTTTTGGGTGAAACATGCAGTAAACCAAATGGAGTGCCATCTCCCTTTTCCCTTAAAAGCTAGATGTGCTTGCACCTTGACGGAGTGTTATCATGATGGCAGATCTGCCAGGCAGTCAGCAAGAAACACACGAGCACCCCATCTGTTTGTGTAACAAGCAGAGTCCATGTGTGTTGTGTGCTCATTCATGTAGGGGCATATTGCTGTTGTGCAATGCTTCTTCAAATAACAGGGAAATACTGCACCACTGACTTCAGAATAGGTTTTCATTGATCACTTGCTTTTCACTACCTCAAGACAACAATGTGTTTGAACACACCTCATTTAAAGATCAACACACCCATGGGTGCTCAGATGGAAACAAATGCATTTTCTATTTAAACAAAGGGGGCTGGACTTTGAAAATGACAAGTGCGTCATTTTGACACAAGCAAAGACCCTTGTTCCCACTTTTTGCTGCAGATGTAAGATGCGTCCTGAGTGTGGTTAATCTAGTGCATTTTGTGTATTGTGCTTTATTAAAAATATTGTTGTTACTATTATCTATTATCCGAAAGAAAACTGACAGGAGCAATCAATTTCATAGGGAAGAATCTGAATGGAAACAATCCGAAGTGTTAATTATATTATAATTGTTATATATTATATATATTATGCGCAGGTGAGCAATAGCAGGCACCCGAGGCTTAAGTCCCCCTGCAACGACCTCTGGTTCGGTTCCGACCAGGCCCTTTGCTCTGCATCTTCCTCACTCTCTATCCCCATTTCATGCTGAATGTTGTGTTAAGGCAAAATTTAAAAAAAATCTTTGATTTGTAATAAGACACAAAGAAAGCATTGGTGGATTGTTCTGCTGATTTAACATTTCCTTCTAATATCCATCAAGGCCTTAGATTTACATCAGTCAAGACTCGTTCAGAACCCACAGATGAATTAATATCCATCTGTCCGTCTTACAAACCTGCCTCCTTAGAAGAATAGTGTTGGTTGCTTTTCATACACTCAACCAGCATACTACAACTTCATCACACCTGTCGCCTCTTGTAAATACTGAAGTTTGAATTCATTCATAGTTTCATCTGGGTGTACTTTGGTTTGTGCATTTGTGCTGCAAGTGTCTTCTACTCTACTCATTGGAGCGGAAAGCAGCTGTTGTGAATGAGCTCTCTGTCGCATCAATAGTGTGCTGGCGTGCAGAAAGCCCTCGAGCACTTCAGACCGGAGCACATTTGACAAGCAGCCCCGTCGGCCACAAGGGGGACTGGTATTAAAAAAACACCAGCCCCCCATCACAGTGGTACACACACATGCAATAAAACGGGTTGTCGATTCCTCTCCTGTGGAGCTTGCTCTTGGTGTTTTTCTCACGCTTCTCAGCGAGAACCTGGTTTTCTTCTCACCTTCATTTCCTCCTCTTCTCCCTCGCTACCTCCCTCTCTCTATCATTCTCTCTTTGTCTCTCACCTCGCGCCGCACATCTTTTACAGTGACAAGTGATCATACAGCTGGTTGCCCCTGGTGATCAAAGTGGACAGTCAGCCAACCAATGAGATCAATTCAGCTGCCTCACACACACACACACGCACAAGGCACGCATGCATGAACATACACACACACACTCCTCTGTTTGCACTGATAATGGCTGTTGCAGGTTCTGATGACGTCAAAGCCAGATATTACAAGTCAGCCGTGCTGTTTGTATTGTTGCTTCTCACACACACACACACACACACACACACACACACACACACACACACACACACACACACACACACACACACACACACACACACACACACACACACACACACACACACACACACACACACACACACACACACACACACAGCTTTGCATTCATTACCCTGAAAGAAACACACAAAAGAGAGACTGGCACATACATGAATGAGCATCCATTGAGAACAAAAAGCCACACAGGGATACACTTGCACAAAGCTCTCAAGCTTTCTCATACACACTTCGAATGTTTGTGTGTTATTTAAATATAGCTGTTCAAAAACCAACTGTACACTGTCAATAAAGCCAAGAGGTCTTAATCGACCCCTGGTGGCTGGTTGCAGTATAGGTCATAAACCCTGCCTCCTCCATGTTAGTGGACACGTCTCTAAATTGAGGGTTAAGGTTACTCTGACTCTGCCAGATGTCTAAATATGTAACTGTTTTCTAACTTTATAAGGAGATAATATTTCAATATTATGGTCACAGCTCATTGATTGAGGTTTTTCTTTGCTTGGCACTGAAGTCATACCAAAGCTTCCACTTTATCTCGTTAATACACTTTAAAATACAAATATATCTCACAAAATAAACGACATTCGATCTAATCAACAGTTAGCAGTTATGATAATTACCAAAAAAATGAGGAATGCATTAGTGAAGAAATGACTTGTACATGATGTTCATTGATACACAGTTCAGACTGTTTTCATTCATGCTGAATTCTGTGTCTGAATGGTGGGAAGAAAAAAATGAAGCTGAACTGAACTGAAATGATGAAAAAGGTCAGAAATGTGTGTGTGTGTGTGTGAGAGAGAGATAGAGCGAGAGACCCTAACATGTGACTGAAGGCAGAATGGACTAACAAATAAGCTAATGTACATGCAGGTGCACACAAATACACATGCACAGCACCACTACCACAACACAACACAGAAAGAAGGTGTGTAGTTCATTTGATTGGAAGAAGTAAGCTTGTGTAACATCTGGCAGCTGAGTTCACACACTGAGCTGTATTTTGTGTGTATAGGTGTGTGTGTGTGTGTGTATGTCGAGGTTTGACTATCAGGCAGTCCCTGCTTGCCGTTACCTGCGGCAACAATGATCGCAATTTCTCCAGCATGAACCTGTATAACTGTGTCAGCTTAGCTCCACTGCCTCTGCAGCAGGAGTGGGTGTGTGACCATGTGTGTTTTCCACCAAGCATATATTCAAACACACACACACACACACACTCGCACATGCACACACAGAGTGTAAGACAAAGATAGAAAGAGAGACTAGAATAGGCTGACAAGGTGACAGTGACACATTTAACATTAGGACTGACAGCAGCCATCGGTGCTTCTCAATGTCAAACTGAAAGCACATTTACCACAAAAGGTTGTTCTGTCATTACATTGTTCTGATTTACTGAAAGCAAACATCCACCTACAGCCTAAGGTGTGAACCAAAGATCTTATGCAGCAGTGGTAGACACTGGTTTTTGTTGTCATCATACAATCATACACAGTGAAAACCATTATAGAAGAGGCCAAGAGGTCACAGTAGGAAAACAGAGCAGAATGCAATGCAGCAGCAGACTAACCATCAAGAAGGGACAAGATGAAAATCTGATCCCTTATCTATGCTGCTTAACCTTTGAGTGGCGGGGGATGGTGGCTGGATCTAATCCGGGTTGATATTGCCGATGGGTTGGGTACACCCTGGATAAACCTGGGCCAACTTATACCTCTTCTAAAACAAAATTAGCGGGTATATGTATTTTTGATAGAAAGAAAAAATTGATCCCAGGATGTAAAAAAGTACACATACATTCAAGGCTATTTATGCACCAATGCCTCGTCCAATTCGTGCCATAATGTAGCAGCAGAAAAGGTTAGCATCTACAGCCAAAACAAAGAGGATTATAGCACATTTACTGCGGTGTCATTGTTCCTGCCAGCCTATCAGAGCCGGAGCTGATAAAAACCTATGTAATGTTAATGCAAATTGTGTCCATTCACAGAATAAAGCCTGATGTTAACAGGTGTTAGTGAGTTTTTGACCAGTGGGAAAGGGGCTCAATTAACCTTAGCCCAGTCTGCATGTTTTTGGACAGTGGGAAGCAGGAGTACCCAGAGAAATCCCACACAAGCATGGGGACTGGGGAGCAAGAACTGTGTGAGGCGGCAGTGCCACCCTGGAATAACCATAGTGATAACAATTTATCCTGAGAGGGACATGAAAGTATGAACCAAATTTTATGGTAATTCATGGATTGCATTGAAATTTTGCACAAGGATTTGTGAAGATGCAGTCTGCATTTTCACAAATCCTTGTGCAAAATTTCATTGCAATCCCTACCTGTGGAGATAGGTGTTTCAGTGTGGACAGTAAGACATTACCCTCCCTTGAGTTATGCTACTAACATGGCTACAAAAGCAATGTGTTGTCTATCACTCTGGATGCTGAAGGTACCATTTTTCCCCCAAGGTCCCTCGTCTCTATAGAGGGGGTGGGAGAGAAATGAATGATGACCAAACTGACAGACATGACCAACAACTCCTGCCACCTATATAAAACCTGGAGCGCTCTGGGCTCCTCCATCAGTGACAGGCTGCTCCATCTCCAGTGTGTGAAGATATGCTATCCCGCCGGCCTTTTGTTCTCGCTGCTGTCAGACTGTTCAATCACCGGTGGTCTCAATGGACAAAAACAGCTGCTGGACTCAAAGTCAATTGGATTACACATGTGTAGCTGATGCCACAAGAACGATAACTGTCTAAGTTCATTCAATCATTCATCCTCTGCCAGCCTTTTCCATGTTAATAATTCCCCGCTATTGAGTTCTCCTAAACCAGAGTTGTGGAAATGACTGCATTTCCAATGCAGAACCTTCTATCTGAAGCATAGACTGTATATAAAGATGGAGAAAATGACAGCTCCCATCAGTGAAGCCAAAGCCTTTGCTGCAGTATAGGTAATAAACTCCACTTCCTCCATGTAAGTAAAAGGGGCATGGACCAAATAAAAAATTTACAAATTAAATACGTTTTCCTCAAAGATGGTTTCTGTCCTTTTAGTTAAATTCTTGTCGCGTTTATGTATGTTACATCAGTAGTAAATTTGGTTTTGATTGGTTATTTGATGCTATCAAAATTAGGTGTAACGTCATGATTGACAGCGGAGTCTGACAAAAAAAACTTGTTTACCACAAGGCCATGTGACAGCAACATGTGGCATTGGCCAATCAGAGTTGTGCAATTCTAAAGCCATAACTCTACGGTTAATCTCAAGGTCATCTGTTTGTGAGATCCATCAACATAGTTTTATTAACCAGTGTCTGAGAGGCCGTCACATTCACGTGATGCTGAAACAAACCAGCCTTCCTCCATTGTGCTTCATCCTCCGATGCAACACCTGCTGTGGCCGAAGCTGGTTTATTAATAGACACAAATTTAAACCCCTCTTTGATAATTAAAGCAACTTAATGGTCACGTGAAAATGGAACAAGCTTTTGTGTTATCACCTTTATTTCACACCTGTATTAACAAATCTACATAAACAGGGAGGTGGCGAGTCAATGCCAGACGAACCCAGAACAACACCAGGACAGTCTCCATCACTGCTTTTCTTTCGGCTTAGAAAACAGGTAGGGTGGATGACATAAATGGAGGCTCTGAGTTGGCACTAATGGTTTTGAGTGATTGCATTCCTTTAGAGACAATATTAAAACATCTCTCACAAGGTCGGGGGCAAACACAAACCTCCCTACGCAATCTAATCTTTTGTTGTTGTTGTTCGGAGAACATTGCACACTGAGGGGTTTATATCTGTAGAAGCCAACCTCCATTTTACAATTTTTATTATCCCTGTAATAAGATCAGTTACAAAAGTCTAAATACAAGTGGATGTGAACAGCAAGGTCTATTCCAATGAAATAAAGGAGAGAAAAAAACCATTTGAAAAACCCTCAGTTCACAGAGAAGATTTGGAGCTAAACGTTTTGGAGCCTGTGTGCGATGGGTAGGGGCAGCTCATGCACACACACACACACACTGAGCACAAGGGCTAACACTGACAGAGCCGGGACAAGGACAAATATATAACGCTCCAAATAACGTCATCACTGCGTAGACCACGTACACACACTTTGACACACATGCGCCATCATTTTCATGTGATCTGAATACAAAGTAATCTGCCTGAACTGTGTGTCATTGTCTTGAGGCCAGTGAAAAGATAGGCCAGTTGCACACACACACACACAAACAAAATGAGAGCGAGGGAAAGATAGCTGGTAGGTTGGTAGAGAAAATTTAAAGAGCAACAGAAAAACAGGGAAATGATGGGAGAGTTTGTGTGCAGCAGATTTGGAGTAAGAAAGATATTGATGAAGAGGGAGAGAGGGAGATTTGCGGTTTGGTGGAAAAGGTCTGGCATTCTCCTGCTTCAGTTCCGAGCATGCGCCACCGGGTTCTTAGGCAGAAACATTTAATCTGAGGCATATTCCATTATACTTAACAGGCTGAGGGGCTTTAGTGCAGTGGGAATCCAACGCATAACCTCAGCACTGTCCAGGACACACCCAGGTCACTGGACCAGGTGGAGGATGTGAGCAGAGGGTATCACAAAACCTTTTGTCGTCGACTTAAATTGCATATTGGGTTCCTCTAAGCTCAAATTACAATGTTTTGTAGTGAGACTAACAAGTTTATCAAGTGGGAGTTTTAGTCATCCTTCACCCATAATCCCTTGCAAATGGAGTCATTTCTTGTAGCTTCTTGTTTTTTCTTGTCAGACTTCCAGTGGACTGAAACATCCAGTTATTTGTCCACATTGAAATGCTTCCAAGTGAACCGAGGGACAAATGGAGTATTTTGTGCAGTGGGAATCCAACGCATAACCTCAGCACTGTCCAGGACACACCCAGGTCACTGAACCAGGTGGAGGATGTGAGCAGAGGGTATCACAAAACCTTTTGTCGTCGACTTAAATTGCATATTGGGTTCCTCTAAAATCAAATTACAATGTTTTGTAGTGAGACTAACAAGTTTATCAAGTGGGAGTTTTAGTCATCCTTCACCCATAATCCCTTGCAAATGGAGTCATTTCTTGTAGCTTCTTGTTTTTTCTTGTCAGACTTCCAGTGGACTGAAACATCCAGTTATTTGTCCACATTGAAATGCTTCCAAGTGAACCGAGGGACAAATGGAGTATTTTGTGCAGTGGGAATCCAACGCATAACCTCAGCACTGTCCAGGACACACCCAGGTCACTGAACCAGGTGGAGGATGTGAGCAGAGGGTATCACAAAACCTTTTGTCGTCGACTTAAATTGCATATTGGGTTCCTCTAAGATCAAATTACAATGTTTTGTAGTGAGACTAACAAGTTTATCAAGTGGGAGTTTTAGTCATCCTTCACCCATAATCCCTTGCAAATGGAGTCATTTCTTGTAGCTTCTTGTTTTTTCTTGTCAGACTTCCAGTGGACTGAAACATCCAGTTATTTGTCCACATTGAAATGCTTCCAAGTGAACCGAGGGACAAATGGAGTATTTTGTGCAGTGGGAATCCAACGCATAACCTCAGCACTGTCCAGGACACACCCAGGTCACTGAACCAGGTGGAGGATGTGAGCAGAGGGTATCACAAAACCTTTTGTCGTCGACTTAAATTGCATATTGGGTTCCTCTAAGATCAAATTACAATGTTTTGTAGTGAGACTAACAAGTTTATCAAGTGGGAGTTTTAGTCATCCTTCACCCATAATCCCTTGCAAATGGAGTCATTTCTTGTAGCTTCTTGTTTTTTCTTGTCAGACTTCCAGTGGACTGAAACATCCAGTTATTTGTCCACATTGAAATGCTTCCAAGTGAACCAAGGGACAAATGGAGTATTTTGTGCAGTGGGAATCCAACGCATAACCTCAGCACTGTCCAGGACACACCCAGGTCACTGAACCAGGTGGAGGATGTGAGCAGAGGGTATCACAAAACCTTTTGTCGTCGACTTAAATTGCATATTGGGTTCCTCTAAAATCAAATTACAATGTTTTGTAGTGAGACTAACAAGTTTATCAAGTGGGAGTTTTAGTCATCCTTCACCCATAATCCCTTGCAAATGGAGTCATTTCTTGTAGCTTCTTGTTTTTTCTTGTCAGACTTCCAGTGGACTGAAACATCCAGTTATTTGTCCACATTGAAATGCTTCCAAGTGAACCGAGGGACAAATGGAGTATTTTGTGTAGTGGGAATCCAACGCATAACCTCAGCACTGTCCAGGACACACCCAGGTCACTGAACCAGGTGGAGGATGTGAGCAGAGGGTATCACAAAACCTTTTGTCGTCGACTTAAATTGCATATTGGGTTCCTCTAAGATCAAATTACAATGTTTTGTAGTGAGACTAACAAGTTTATCAAGTGGGAGTTTTAGTCATCCTTCACCCATAATCCCTTGCAAATGGAGTCATTTCTTGTAGCTTCTTGTTTTTTCTTGTCAGACTTCCAGTGGACTGAAACATCCAGTTATTTGTCCACATTGAAATGCTTCCAAGTGAACCGAGGGACAAATGGAGTATTTTGTGCAGTGGGAATCCAACGCATAACCTCAGCACTGTCCAGGACACACCCAGGTCACTGAACCAGGTGGAGGATGTGAGCAGAGGGTATCACAAAACCTTTTGTCGTCGACTTAAATTGCATATTGGGTTCCTCTAAGATCAAATTACAATGTTTTGTAGTGAGACTAACAAGTTTATCAAGTGGGAGTTTTAGTCATCCTTCACCCATAATCCCTTGCAAATGGAGTCATTTCTTGTAGCTTCTTGTTTTTTCTTGTCAGACTTCCAGTGGACTGAAACATCCAGTTATTTGTCCACATTGAAATGCTTCCAAGTGAACCAAGGGACAAATGGAGTATTTTGTGCAGTGGGAATCCAACGCATAACCTCAGCACTGTCCAGGACACACCCAGGTCACTGAACCAGGTGGAGGATGTGAGCAGAGGGTATCACAAAACCTTTTGTCGTCGACTTAAATTGCATATTGGGTTCCTCTAAAATCAAATTACAATGTTTTGTAGTGAGACTAACAAGTTTATCAAGTGGGAGTTTTAGTCATCCTTCACCCATAATCCCTTGCAAATGGAGTCATTTCTTGTAGCTTCTTGTTTTTTCTTGTCAGACTTCCAGTGGACTGAAACATCCAGTTATTTGTCCACATTGAAATGCTTCCAAGTGAACCAAGGGACAAATGGAGTATTTTGTGCAGTGGGAATCCAACGCATAACCTCAGCACTGTCCAGGACACACCCAGGTCACTGAACCAGGTGGAGGATGTGAGCAGAGGGTATCACAAAACCTTTTGTCGTCGACTTAAATTGCATATTGGGTTCCTCTAAAATCAAATTACAATGTTTTGTAGTGAGACTAACAAGTTTATCAAGTGGGAGTTTTAGTCATCCTTCACCCATAATCCCTTGCAAATGGAGTCATTTCTTGTAGCTTCTTGTTTTTTCTTGTCAGACTTCCAGTGGACTGAAACATCCAGTTATTTGTCCACATTGAAATGCTTCCAAGTGAACCGAGGGACAAATGGAGTATTTTGTGCAGTGGGAATCCAACGCATAACCTCAGCACTGTCCAGGACACACCCAGGTCACTGGACCAGGTGGAGGATGTGAGCAGAGGGTATCACAAAACCTTTTGTCGTCGACTTAAATTGCATATTGGGTTCCTCTAAAATCAAATTACAATGTTTTGTAGTGAGACTAACAAGTTTATCAAGTGGGAGTTTTAGTCATCCTTCACCCATAATCCCTTGCAAATGGAGTCATTTCTTGTAGCTTCTTGTTTTTTCTTGTCAGACTTCCAGTGGACTGAAACATCCAGTTATTTGTCCACATTGAAATGCTTCCAAGTGAACCGAGGGACAAATGGAGTATTTTGTGATGTAAAGATGTGCTTTTTGAACCAAGAACAAATGAACTGTTCAGGAAACAATATTGCAATTGATCTGTATAAGTGATGCGTATCATTTGAGTAACTATAGTTTATTATTAGTAATTTACAGGGATTAAAAATCCATCACGACTGCAGAATTATGATGTTTCCAGTGGGTTTTACCAATGTTTGGTCTCATCTTACACACACACACACACACACACACACACACACACACACACACACACACACACACACACACACACACACACACACACACACACACACACACACACACACACAAAGAGCTAAGAGGCTCCTTACTTGTGTGTCTTCCTCATTTTTTGGGAGTGTGCACTACATATGCCTTTGTTGCAAATTGTGTAGGCTTAAATAGCACTGTTGCCACGGCAGCAATTAAGTGCCAATTATAGTCTGTATTCTCACTGTGACTCTGACAGCAGAGGATGAAGCAGAAGAGCAAAATGGGGAAGCAGCACTAAAGGAAAATGCCTAGTCCTCCCTGCAATTAAGACATAAATCCACAGACCTGACGCGTTAAACAGAATTTAGTCGGAAAGCTAAAGACAACACAACACGTCATCCATATGGATGTGACGAACATGCTCCACTTCAACAGCAATCCCATAACAGATACATGCTCTGCAGGACAAAATTAAACATTGACGTTGACATGAACCAGTGAATTCAGGGTGAGATTATTTCAGGTCACTTTGCATTATGATGACAATATATATGGGATAAAAATCATGCCATATTCCATAACTGAAAATAAAGGCTTGGAAAGCTTGAAATCTAATAAAAATGATGGTTGACTGAGATGATTGAAACTAAGTATGTGAGTTTTCCTTCTTAAAAACTGAAATAACAGATTGATAACAGAAGATTTGCCATGTCAAAACTTGGAGGACGGGAGTGGTTAATGTTTTACGTTGATTTATCTCATATTATGTTCAATATTTGTTGTATGAATGGTTCTGCTTAAACTGATTTTGTTTCATCTACCTGCTGAAAGCTAAATTGTTGACTAGCATTCATAACAATGATGCGTGATGACCTGAATTCCCCCGAGACAAGAGAAACAGTGTGGGAGTGGTATCTGTTTACATTAATCACCATGGAAACAGCTTCAGCCTTTGTGTGTGTGTGTGTGTGTGTGTGAGGAAGTGCACGGACTCTGGGTAATCCAATGCTGTGTGAGCAAGCCAGAGACTGCGTTTGTGTGTTCCTGGTATATTTGTGTATATATATGTGTGTGAAAGTATGTGTGTGTCAGAGAGAGAGAGAGAAAACAAATGTCAAAATTTGGAACTGCAAATGAATAAACATAGATCAAGTAGAGAGAGTGCAGCGGATGTTTCAAGGCTACGATGCAACACAAAAGAGGAGAGAAAAGAAAACATGATAAATGATACCAAACAACCTGTCAGGCCGCATCACTGCTCACCGCAGCAAATGAGAGTTAACTGCTGCGATCCAGCAGAACAGTCACTACAAGAGCTAATTCACTCAGACTCTTCTTGTTAATGTCAGGATGTGCTACAACAAGGGTGATTCCACTCGTGACTTGATTCACCGTCAGATGTATAATATCAACACTGCCTCGGAGAACTTGATTTTATTATTAATAATTAAGTCTGTGGTGTCGAAAGAGTCTTGAAACCCTATTTAAAACTGCATTAGCAATGTTCTATATCAATAACGGATCAAATGACTATGTCCACATTCTACATATATTCTGAGCCAACCCTGCAGAACTTATCAGCTCTGCAAAGCATTTTAGGACTGATATGGTTTCCTGGCTAGGGATGAAACAGTTACTGGTCCCACTGTAACCACAACCGACATTACCAAAGGTTAGCATTACCATTTCAAATTTTAATTAGTAAAACTGGGGTTTGGGTTATCACGCTTTGAAAATCCCTCAAGTTAGCAACAGTCTCTCACAGGTATGGAGGCCCGTTACTCGTATGAAAACATGGCGGAAGGCAGTGATGTCAGTCGTCAAACTGGTTGTAAACAGTTCCTGCAGGAGGAACACTAAAGACTCTTTTACAAAACTCCTCTGTTTTTATGTCAGAGGTTTGGGCTCATTGCAAAAATGACTCTCGCTGTCTTCTTAAATCTCAAAATGCAAGTTGTGTATGGAGTCGCTGCAAATAATCACATGCACAGAAGACACAAATGTAGCCTGTAGAAGCAGCTAGCAGAGGCGCTAGCAGCCATGAAGGGATCTAACAGTAGAAAATGACCTTACATCCACAATAAAATAGCAGATCACCCTTTTATCAAAGAGCAGAGAGAGACTGAGCTGTTTTGATGAGAGAGCAGCAGGTGACTCAGCAGTTCGTCTCCTCTGACCTTGGATATTCCTCCTCTCACCACAAACACACACACGCACGCACAGATACACACAGACACACACAAAGAATGGCCCACAATAGCATCAAATATGCTATGGTGTGCCAGCACTGCAGCAGAGACTCCTAGTAAGTATTACAAGAGCCATGCAGAGAGAGAGCGAGAGAGAGAGCGAGAGAGAGAGAGAACGAGAGGCATACAGGAGAATGGGGATGGGGGGAGGCAGAAAGAGTAGAGTCAATGAGCAAGACAGCATTCCCTCACTCGTCCTTTTATCCAACGCCTGGAGATAAAAAAGATATGACCTAATAAGCCGAAGGCCACCCCAGCGGTGCTCCGCTCTGGTACCAGGTTTGGAGGCAGTGAGGAGAATATTAAAGTGGATTTGTCACGAGATGAGAAGAAAGAGTCTTTCATCAAATACGGTTTGAGGCTGCATCCATGCTTTCTCTGTCTACATAAGCTTTTTGACTCTGTATAAGCTTTGATCCAAGTCAATACTAACATGCCTAAAAACGCATATCACATGACCGCTCACGGACACTGGGCATGTATGTGCTTGTGTACACAGGAATTGTCGCCGATTGCTCGAATAACAGCTCGTCTCCGACAACAGCTGTTAGCAAAGACAACAGTGTCAGCAATGCTTGTAATGGATTATCCATGTTATGGATTATACAGTTGTTTCCTTCAAGAGGGGGTCATGTGATAGGAGCCTGACGAATGAGCGAAGACTGAAAAGCAAGCAGTTGTGTCTACGTCATCGTTTCCAAACATCTAAATTTCTACCTCCAGACTAAAACTCCAGAGTAATGTGGTTGCCAGTTGATTCGTATCCTGAGAGGAGAGGTCACATGTATGGAGCAATTGTACGTTACAATTCAAACTCAGCACATATATAACAGATCCCAGTGACTCCGACGTTGTGGTTTATAGGAAAGTTAGGATAAAATACTCCTTTCATTCCTGCCTTCGTGATAATAATGCAGAGAACATAAAGTGAAAACAGTTTTAATCTGACAAAATAAAATCACTGAAGAGAGAAAAACACATCCCAGCTACAGCAGCTGTACATCACCTTTTGGTTGACTGGGGATTTTAACCACATGTCTCACACACTGTGAGCAAACATCACTTTATTTGCCTATGATACAGCCCTTTCATTATGTTTCCATTCCCTTTATCTTAACAGAGCGGAGCGTGGTGCAGAGGCAGGAGGCCAACATATCGACTTCCCTCTGAGTACTCTGTTGGCCACTGTAGAAAGTAGAAAGTGCTGTGAGTGTGCACAGTCCAAAACAGATTCATAATTCAGAAGCTCGAGGCCAATTCTCCATGTTTTTGAAGCTGAAAATCAATCTTGCGTTGGCTGACTGGCATCAGCTCATTCATGCTTCATGATCACAGGCTCATTCATCCGCTGCAGGGTTTGATAATTAATGTCCAGTAATATTCATGCAGGTGTACAGCACCGCCATTACAACGTTCTTGTGATTACAAAAGATGGATTAGTACTCCCTGCAAACTCACTGTCGCTGTTTTGATTCTTTAAGAGCTCCGAAACCTTTGCGAACAAAAATTACAGTTTTGCTAAATAATGAATTGCAACAACATGCTCTATTTGGAAAAAACAACTATAATTCCACTTTGCTAACCAGTGCAGTTCGACAGTCGACCTTTGACCACTGAAATCTCATCAGTTCATCTTTGATTTCAAGTGATAACTGATCAAAGTTTGAAGAAATTCCCTGAAGGCAGACGTGAGACATCATGTTCAAGAGGCCAAACACATGTTTTATGAGGTCACCTTGCCCTTTGACCACCCAAATTTAATCCGTTAATCCGCGAGTCTAAGTGAATGTTTGAGCCAAATTTGAAATGATTCTCTCCAGGCGTTTTTTTAAATAGTGTTTAAGAGAGTGTTTTGTGAGGTCACAGTGACCTTGTCCTCTGACAGGTTCTCATTGGGTCCAAGTGAATGTTGGTGCCAGATGTACTTGAGATATCATGTTTAATGGCGACTGATTGATAACCTGAAAACAAAATGCCTTCATCCATAAAAACTTCACAGACTGTTCTATGAGAACATGAATGAGTGCGACTGAAGGGCTTACAGCTTCACCGCAACATGCTTTTATTTGTAGTTCTTTCTCTCCAGTCTGGCACATCTTCTCACCAATAGAGAATTAGAGGTTTGCTAAAGAGCTTAGTGGTAAAGCTGCCTCTATTATATTGGTTGTGTCAGTATAAACAAACAAGGCCAATGCAAATATTTGAGGGTGATTTTCTTTCGGGGTTAGGGTTAAGACAATGCTCAGCAATTCCCATGACCAACACACGTACGTGCTGATACTTGTTTTTCCCTCTGATAAAAGTATTTTCCCAGGAGCTCTGCTGTATCGCTTCCAGGCATAAACCTAACCAGATATACTGTCATCACCCCCCCCCCCCCCCGACAGTCACATACAGGAGAACAGGTGTTACCAGAGCTGTGTCACACCTAAACAGCTTTATCTTGGCTTTGTTCAACCGATTACAAATTAATATAATTACACAGAAAAGCATAGCAATGGGGTTTTGTCATTATAAGCAGACGGCTGCTGAGGATGCGGCTGGCCTTGAGGTTACAGAGAGACACACCAGCAGCCAAGCACACTCGCTTAGTGACTGCGGATGGTGGGGTCATCTACATACCTGAAATGTGAGATCTCCATGAGGTAATAAGTAAAAAAAACATATGATAATCATTTTATTGGATGAATCTGGAAAGTTTTCACGGACTCAAATTTCAGAACCACAGATCTACACTCACTGAGGCAACCAGTGGAGATACCGTGAAAGAGCTCAGTACATAAAACCAGAAAAGGTTGTTTTTACACTTTAGTTTCTGTAGGAATGAAATGTGTAGATTAGTAAATAGGTCATTTAAAAAAAAGAATTGGGCAGAGGGCAAGAAATGTGGGCAAGAAAACCTCACAGGCTTCATTTACATCCTTCTTAAAAGAGGTGACTGCAGACTATGGCAGACTAATACAGCCATCGCTCATAAATCAATCTACCGACACAACAGCTGCATCAGAGTAATACAAGCTTTTTCTCCTGAAAATATATTGTTCCCTCCTTGAAGGTCAGGGACAAAAATATACTGGGGAGTTGTACTTTATGTTCTAAAGTAATTCTAATCTCCTGCAGCACCTGGTAAATGTTTGACAAATTTCAGTTCACGCGGCCAAAACAGTTTTACTGACTTAACTTGATTTGAAGACCTGTTGAGGCGGCAATAAATGGACCTATCAGAACACATCAGTTGTGTTTTATAGTTCCACTTCTTACTTCATAGTATAGTCACAATGGGTACAGTCACAACATTTGACAGTTGTCTAGTCCCACACTGTTTCACAGGCTCAGCAACACTTACATAATATATAAGCTATGTCTCCATTAATAAGAGAATTGAAGAAGACATTTTAAAGTAACTCAGTATTTAGTAAAGTAACTTTTGAAAGAAATAACCAGTAAACTGCAACTTAGTCCAAATGACTGGAGAGCACGGCTAGATTGAGATGACTAGACCGGTGATGCATGCAACATTTTCTCACGCACACACAACAACACAAACAGCTGGATCTGTGTGCGTGTGTGGTGCATTGTGTTCTGTTCAAGGACAACTTGAGTGTAAATGGGCCAAGCTGAGCCAGATAAACAGCCACACACACAAACACACACACACACACAGAGATCTAAGCACAGTAGTGGGTCTCAGTGAAAGTAGGTCTGCTATAATACAGAACAAGCCTCCAAGGTGGAAGTGTATGTGTGTATGTCACTTTTGTGAAGGGTAATGCTTACTAGAACAGGAACAACAGAATATTTTACATTACCTTTGATATGTTTTAAACAATATGTGTGTGTGTGTGTGTGTGTGTGTGTGTGTGTGTGTGTGTGTGTGTGTGTGTGTGTGTGTGTGTGTGTGTGTGTGTGTGTGTGTGTGTGTGTGTGTGTGTGTGTGTGTGTGTGTGTGTGTGTGTGTGTGTGTGTGTGTGTGTGTGTGTGTGCAGTTGGCCCTAAATTACCTGTCCAGAAGACAGAGTGTGTGCTGGCCAGCAGCGGATATTCTGCTGCGCTGCTTCCATTAACGCCAGCGATCATTCACAATCTGATGGGCAACGGCTAGCTGTTGCTAAGGCAACCTGCCAAATCTGCTTGCCAAATATTATTTGGGTACATGTTGTTACTCGATTACTGATCACAGTCATCTGATTGCATTCGGGTGAAGACACAGCAAGGTGACTACGGTGAAGTAGATTTTAAAGTAAGATGAGAAGCTGTGAGTTTTTAACAAATAAAACACATGAATTGGTGGAAAAAGATTTACCATGTGTAGAGCTTCCTATGGAGGATGAAAAGCCGTACATTTTAAAGTGCGTTCACACTTGTGGTCACTGATTCATCTGCTGTAAAATAATCATTCAATTGTTCCCTCATTTATAGATAAATCAAGGTTGGAGGTGGAAGTGAACAAGTGGTCTACTGCAGTAGAATTAAGCTGCACAAGGTGTTGTAAGGAAAGCATGTATAGAAAAGGACACCACCCCTGTGTGTGAACGCTCCCAGAGGTCCTCCGAATGTGGTCTGAGTGATTAGATCTCAAGACACATTGAGGACACACTCAGGTGCGTTCACACCTATACTTAGAGCTCTCCACTTGTGATTGGCTCATTATAGGATGGATGATGATACCAGGTCTGAATAGGGTCTGTGATTTGCCCAGGCAGAGTATGGACCACCCACCACCAAATGAAACATCACGAATCACTTGAGGATCGTATTTTTGATTCAGAATGGTAAACATTGCAAAAAGATGACAAGTTTGCAGCTATGTTAGAGCAATATGATCAGAAGTTGCCGTTCCTCCTGCTACATGTTAAAATATAGTAATCTAGATCTTTGCAACAGCTTTGCAATGGAATTTAGCCCAACCCATTTTTAGTGCCATGCTCTTTCTAAAAGATTTCAAATTTTATGTGTTATATTTGTAACCAAATGGTGAATTTCGACTGATGCAAGAAATCATGGATTACTTATTTTATTTTATTATAATCATAGCTACTTGTCTCTGTATATTGGCCCTGTGATAAACAGAGTGTAAATAATGGATGGATAGAGAATCATAGCCTGTTTATTGCTAACTAAAGCCTAAATACAATTAACACAACACTTAAACAACCACTCTGTGTACTAGGTTGAAAGTGGTGTGTTAATGCTAAAAATGATCTGTCCTCCCAAAGCCAATGTGAGTGACCATCATCCTCATGCACACATGCTACCTCCATCTGTCACCTCATCATGGGGCGCTTACTGACAGAGATTAACACAAACCCGTATATCAGGAGGCAGATAAATAGGTGGAACCGCATCAAGAGTTTCAGAGCCGTTATTCGTGCTTCTCGTCATCAATTCGATTATACAAGGGGTAAGACAGTTTCTAACAGGTCGGCCACATTTGCAAGAAAATGATGACCACTGACGAGCTGAATGGAACAATTTAACTCTCAATTTGTGCAACATGAGGATTTCTAATGTTTTCACCCGTTTGTTGGTTTGTTGGTTTGTAGGTTTGTTTGAAGAATCCAATAAATTTTGGTGGAAGGAATATTTTTTCAATTTCTTTAACATTGCAATTTTTCTACATTTCACAGTTTTCTCAGGGAAAAATTCATAGACCTTGATATAAAAAAATCGGACATAATGGATTTAGGAGACTGATATCTATAAGGGTGTGAAATGTGGTGTGGCTTGATTAAATATAAGGGGAATGTTGGGGCTTGGTAGACGTATAGTCTCTGCTCAGTGCCATTCTAGTTTATTTTCTTTGCCACCGTTTAATTTTTTTGTTCTAGGACATACAGACATAAACTACTGATAAGGGAGCTGAGGTCTTCCTAATTCATATGCACATGTATCTTACAAGACACAGTCACACATGCACCTACATGTCTGTTACCTGAAGGCAGGTTGACAGACTGAATCTTATACGCTAGGGAGGCCTGACTTTCACCAGCCCAGTCAAACTGGTATAAGGTTGCTGGGGATATAAAAGAGTTATGTATTATAGGGGGACATCAAAAGTAACCCACATTACTATTCAGCACTGCATCTGTGAACGAGGCTGGATATAGCTTTTATTGCAAAGTCTTGCTTGGAAAATCAATCATAACCGGTTCTCTCGCTCTCTGCCGTCGCAACAGGAGATGAGAAGAAAGACAGGAGAGCTCAGATCTCTGTGTTCCTGCGGTGGACAAAGCCTCACAGAGAGCGCAGAGAGGAGAGATGGACGGATCCCAGACTGAGACACACCGACTGATGGTTCATTGTGAATTCTGTCCCACATCCTCTCCAAGGTGAACCTTTAACACTGCTGCAGCAGACCAAGATCATAAACATAATTTCTAGTCTACATTGTACATGGAAATGCTTTACAGCTCAAAACAGGAAGATGGTGCTATTTCAGAGCAAAAGCTTTTACAAGTGTGTGGTGATGGCAGATGGTGGAAGGAAGGAAAGGCTGATTGATAAATCCCTTCCAACATATTTCTCCAGGACACCATTAGGGGCCCCGAGGCCACCCCCTGAGGCATACATGTGCTTCAACCCCACACAGATTTCTTTTCATTACCACTGCGTTATCTCTTCTTCTTCCTCCTCTGCTCTGGTATTGTCTTATATATTGCACTGCCTCAGTCTGCAGCAGAGCCTTGAGGGTAGATATGCTAAGCTGCTTTCAGCTGCTCTGGATCACAGCCATCAGGGCCTGCTCTGTAAGTTTTACACAAAATAAATTTAAAAAAAGATTGTCCTGTCACTGCTTCATAGACATTGAGATCTTCATCACTTCTGGTCGCCTGTTCAGTGGAGATAAAAAAAGGGTTTTCCATTTACTGCTCCAAATATTTTATGTGGTCGGACTCTGAAACCACAGAACCTCATTTGTGTCTCCAGTCTTTAAGTGCTGCTACTGGAATGACATGAGTAATGGGGAATCTGTAAATGAAAGTGAAGCTAGGTTAAAGCAAAATCGAATGGCACTAGGTCCTTAGTGTGCAATGCTAAGGACATGTTCCCCCTGACCTTCAACCCGTGTTGATCCTTCGTTAACCCTGACGATTTAATGTCAGAGGGAAAATACGCAACCACAGAATCTCATTAGCCCTCAGGCGCTGCTACTGGAATGACATGAGTTATCGTGAATCTGCAAATGAAAATGAAGCTAAGTTAATCACTGTAATGGTTTGCAGACCGCAGGCTTTTTGGTCCTCTGTAAGAGAGCCTTCCATGTGCACGTTTTCATTAAAAGATGCAGACGCATGAAAGCTTGATGTAAAACTGCGAGCAATGTCATTCCAAACCCACAATGACAGGAACCACGACACTTGCTGACACGTTCTATGATTTACTCAGGAAGCAGGTTTTGCAAGAAATTTAAACAAAAATGCACAAGTTGACATATTAGTTCACCAAAGCGCTCACTCATCACAGAGTGGCGCCTCTCTGCTGAGAGAGGAGCAGTAATAGATGTAGTTAGGCCCAAACTAAGGCAACATGTCCTCTGTTGACTTGACTGACGTCCTTGATCGCTACAACATGGTCGCCCACCAGGCGCTAAATTCACCATAGCGAGCATTTGGTAAACGTGGTGTCCCAGCAGGCTGTGTCCCTGAATTCCCTTTGGAGTAGCAGATGTTGTTGTCTAGACCATTCAGGATTGCGCAACATGACTGAAACCAAATCCTCCAGGAGAAACAAACTGTAGCATTACAATTGAGTGTCGTGTTTCTGCAGCTGCACCACAATGACTGCATTCATTTTTCCTTTCTTTATCTGCAGATCTTATAAAAGGATGAGGAAGTGTAATATCTCCTGCTTGAGCTCGGTTTGTTGAAAGAATTGTCATGCAATGGGTCACCAGGAAACAGCATTTTGTCAGAAGAAAATGGGAGTGTAAAGTGTTTTTGATGCATAACGTCAAGCTTCACAAATACCTGACTTTTTATGTGCGACAAATGATACAGTGTGAAGTAAATGCTACAGTAATAAACTAAAGAACTGAACTGAAAAATACAATTTTAAGTTTTATGGAAAACAGGCTGAACTAACACACAAATTATTTCGGCATGCTCCCTTATTTACATTTTATCAGATACGTTGTTTCCACGTCAAACCTGTCAAATGTTTCTCTGGAGACCTTTTCCAACATGTGCCTATGTTTACATACATGAACAGCAACATACCAGCGTGTGCCACAACTGCACAGAGACAACAGGCTTTCAGCTCGGGGCCATTATAAGCTGGATGTGGTCGCTGAGAGGCTTAAAATAGAGCACTGATCCGATAATGGACTAAAGTTTATGATCATTAATATTCAGAGGTCTGGACACACGTGTCAATCTGTGCATAGAGAAGGATGGTGCCACTCCCCCTTTGCGCGCACACACACATGCATATCTCTCTATGGTTGTGGACACTCATTGACAAAATGCATTCCCTAGCCCCTTACCCTAACTTTAACAATCGCAGCTAAATGCCTAAACCTAAACCATAACCTAATTCTGACCCTAAAACCAAGTCTTAACCCTCAAATAGCCCATTTGATAGCCCACAGATTGCACAGAATAGTGTGTGTGTGTGTGACACATGACAGTATAGCTCAAATTTCATAGCACTGAGATGCGAAACCAAGATCATCACATTCAACGTTAATCTGCGTGGAAACCTTAATCTGTGTATGTAACTAGAAGGTAAGCATAGAAGGTCAACAATGATGTCAATAACAATAGCATCACCGACAGCGTCATCAACAAAGCAGAAATTTGAACTCAAGGTGGTACATAACGTAGGTGTGTCCACAGCATCAGTAACAGGATGGATCAGCTGTTACCAGGTAACCAAATGATTGACCTTGTTGACTTCTATTACTGACATCATCAGCCAGCATGAAAGTGGAGACAACACCAAAACCATGAGTAAGCAATAACCACCGACGGGGTTGATGGCCTCCTCCACCCAATGTCATCGACAAACAACAATAACAACAACAGCAGCCAATCACAGCTCAATATGCTGGGACTGAAAGAAAAATTGGCAGAAAACAGAGAAGAGCACAGATGGAAAGATGAACAGAGGATAAGCTTGTGAACATATTGTAAGTTTCCACATTTCACTACACTGTGAAAAAATGTGTCTGGAAATGACAAACATTCAACTAAACACACACACACACACACACACACACACACACACACACACACACACACACACACACACACACACACACACACACACACACACACACACACACACACACACACACACACACACACACACACACACACACACACACACAAACGTGGGCTACGGTCCATGACGTTTTTTTTTGTCACACAAACAACCATCTTTAGTTCTATTTATAAGATGCTAATTATGACAGTGATAAAAGAAAAGAAACTTAAAAAATCTGCTTCCACGGTGAAAAAAAAGGAAAGCTTATTGGAGTTGAACACAGGGACACACAGGGAGATGTATGACATAAAGAGCAAGATATAGAAAGAGGAGGTGGAGTGGGGGGGGGGGGGCTGTGCAGTCCCAGAGACAGTGACGAGAACAGTGCCAGCAGCGGGGAAGTGGAGCATCAATTAAGGGCAGCGTGCCCTAGATGGCACAGTGACATTCCCACAATGCATTACCATCACCGCCACCACTTTACTTTCTGCTCTAACGTACACTTTGACTGTGTATAGGCCTCCCGGAGGTTAGGCTTTCACCGGACTTCATCTGGACACCTGAGCTGAACCCAGAGCACTAAATATGGAGCTAATGCAAAGTTTAGCACACACTGTGTTGAGTCCTAGTCAGGTACCTAAAAATGGCTCACAAGGACATTTTTCCCTGTGATTTTCAATTCCCTCCAGCTGAGAGCTGCATACCTGAGCCATACAAGCACGCACGTACACGCACGCACGCACTCCTGTTGGTATTGAATTATTGAATGGTGAGCAACAGGGACACAGACAGAATATACACCAGGGGAGGGTAATAAGACACTGAGGAGAGCCGCATGTACGTGTCTGTTAACATTCTCACACACACACACAAACACACATCTGCCAGCATGAGTTAAGATTTGTGAGATTAATCCTGTGTTAGGGGAGGTGGAGGAGGTGATAAAGTGCACACACACACACACACACACACACACACACACACACACACACACACACACACACACACACACACACACACACACACACACACACACACACACACACACACACACACACACACACACACACAGGCCAGTGGATGAGACAAAACATGACGAATCAGTGTCAGATTTGTGACAACGCGTCCTCTCAGCACAGATTGCACAGAATGTTTCCGTGTCAGCCCTTTTGAGCTGACACAGAAAATTCAAAGCAGCAGTAACACTGAGATTAATCTTAAATTCAAGATTTCCCAAATGCGTTGCTGCACCTGAACACAACGCTGCTGCTCAACAAAGTGACTTGTCCCCCCTGCAAACACTCAGATCCGTATCTCAGTTTGTGTTAATGTTGTTGCTGACAATTTCCCAAGGGCCGATCATGCCATCAGCGGGCATTTGTTCTATGCTGCTGCTTTTATTTCTGTTCTTTGTCTCATGAAGGTGATCAAAGCTTTTATTTGTTGCTAATTTAAGCACTGTAACCACCTCTCCTCTTCCTCATTCTGCCTTGCAAACACACTCAGAGAAAGAGAAAGAGAGACAGAGAGAGACAGAGACAGAGACAGAGAGAGAGAGAGAGAGAGAGAGAGAGAGAGAGAGAGAGAGAGAGAGAGAGAGAGAGAGAGAGACCCCTTCTGCTGATACATCAGGTTCAAACATCCGTCAGCAGCTCTGGTTAATGTGTGTCTGCAACATGGCCGACTCGGATCATCGAGTCCTGTACCAGTGTGCATCCAAAGCGTGTCTGTCTGAGAGTTTCAGATCCGGTCCAAACCGCCCCCCCCAGCTTGGTGTCCCATCCTGTGACTGAACTTCCTCTTATTCAGGGGAAATTTAGCTAATCCCTGCATAGTTAATCCCAATCTGTATCCACCGCCCACCCGCCGCCAAGCCTCTAGGATGCCGTCCAACCAGATTTATGAAAACAAACAGACACTGACAGGGACTGACTGTCAGAGGTTTATGGGGCGTTGAATATTAATCATGTAATTTTGTAGGGAAATTATTGGGATTTCATACTGTGGCTACTATACTAGGGATTAACCAACAACAACAAAATGACTTATGTGTAATGTGATAAATAGGCCCTGCTAGCTCAAGGTTACGCATGAACAAAATAGATAGCGAAAATACTGTAGATACTAAATGATTAAATATTAACGCTAAAAGTAATGGCTAACAAGTTCAAGTGGTTCGTTAGTGCCACAAGCAATGAATAGTATGTTCAAATAGTAGGCTGCCACTAAAAGTAACGAGTAACAAGTTCAAATATTTATGCGTTCAAATAGTTGGCTAATCCTTAATTTAATAAATAATTAGTTCAAACAGTTAGCTAGTGCTAAAAGTACCAAATTATACGTCCAAATAGTTAGCTAATCCTAACATTCGTGGATAGCGAGTTCAAATTGCTAGCTAATGCTGAAAGTAAATGATTACTGATTAAAATGACTGAAAGTAATGATTACATTGTTATGGAATCGAAATTAAATATAGCACATTAAATTTTTAGCTGAATGGAATGAATGAATGAGTTTAAAGTGTTGATAATAAATAAATGGTAATGTTATTAAGTCAATGTGGACTGCCATGAGGATTTCCACTGATGGTAAAGATGATGCCATAACACTGGTAAAATAACAGTAGCGCAGACAGTGGTGAGATGAAACCTCCACCCACTGCTGCTGCTAACACAATAAGACTGTGGGAGAAGAAACGTGTAGCACTGAGGTACACGTATGAGTCTTTGTGGTACTACCGTAGAAAATACTGCAACACTGCCAACAAGTGCAGCGAGGTCCCAGTACAGTCAGAGGGGCCACTACCACAGAGATGTACCCCGGGCGAAGTGAGTCCAAAGCCCGCGCGTACTCACGTGCCGAGCAGCTCCTTGAAGTCGAACCTCTTCTTGATGTCGTCCACTTGTTTCTTCCATGTCTCCCCTCTGCCGGCGTCTCCGTTCTCCCGAGCCATGGCGCTGCTTCGACCGGCCCGAGTGCGACCGACACTGGGGGCTGCGGGCGGGGGGGATGCAAACAACGGGAGGGTGTCTGTGAAGGAGCCGCGGGAGAATGGAGGTGAGCTGCCGGGTGGAGCGGGAGGTCTGGAGAGTGTCTCTGCTGCAGGACCAGATGAGTGTTCCCGCAGGTTACTGTGTCCCTGCTGTGTCCCTGCTGCCTCCCTCTCTCCTTCTCTCTCTCCTCCCTCCTTCTCTCTCTCCTCCCTCCCTCCCTCCCCTATTTTCCTCTCCGGCCGCCTGGACAGCTGCCGTCAAGTCAGCCATAACAGAGCTGCACTTCCCCTGCACGTTGTGTTTGCGTGAAAACACAACATATTGTTTCCACTTGTCGTTTAACATCTCTAAAAAAAAAAATCTTGTATCATTGACAGTTTTGTTTCCCTCTGGCCTGTCATATTTTATCTTGTTTTAAAGGTTCAGTGTGTAACATTTAGCTGAAATGGATCAATTAGCAGAAATTAAATATTAAACAATCCTAGTGATGTTTTCACTAGTGTGCTTCATCTAAATTGATGAATTGTGGTTTTGTTTACCCAAGAATGGGCCCTTTATATTTAAATACATTATATTTACATCAGGAGCGGGTCCTCTCTATGGAGCCCGCCATGTTTTTTACAGTAGCCCAAACGGGACAAACTAAAACTTGGACCTTTTGAGTTTTTAATCAAATTATAAATCTGTACTTTATACATTTTTCTCCACTGAATAATATCAAATAAACAGATGACACAGAAAAATCATAGATAAAAACCTGACACATTATAAATAATTCAAGATAAACATATTAAAATGTATTAAACCAACGACATTATCACAACATTTTTTATGGTTTAGGATTTTTAACTGGGCTCTTTCTATTTTATCGTGTAAAGCTGTAGATTATATATAGATGTATAGTAGTGTTTATTGATTTAGTAATATGTGATCTGATCAACATATAGAACAATTTCATAAACCATGAAAGGCTTGGAAATAATTCTATACATATCTAATCAAACTCAAATGCAAAAGGAACGATGCCCCCCCTCCCCTCCAAAGTCTCACAGTGAGGTTTTCTGTCATCACTTTCTTTAATTCCTCATTTCTCCAGTGCTTTTATTCTGAAGACAGCATCCCTCAACTTCCTGTACTACGCTAATTGCGGAAGTGCAGCTTGACCGAGGACCTGATGTCACCTGCAACTGTCTAAACGTGGCTGACTGCAACATTTACGTATTTTGCAATTCTTCATCATCATCATTATTTGTTAGAATTGAGCGTTTCCTCTTATTGAGTCTATTAAAAGCGAACATGTACCATTTATTTGGACTGGACATAAATAAAGGGGGATGATGGGATGCTGCTGGCGCATCCTGTCCGACACAGAGAGGTACAGAGAGGTACAGAGTGTGTGTGTTTGTGTGTGTGTGTGTGGTCAGCACGTGTGAGAGCTAAATTCGCAGTGCGCCAACTTGTGCCAAAAACAACAACAACAACAACCATTCTGCATCCGTCACAATTTGGGATCCCCACAGGCTCCAGCAGAGCCGCCCGGGGATCAGCAGTGACCCGGCGCAGCTGCACGTTCACCTGGGTTCAACTTGCAGGGGGGGGGGGCACTGATCCCTGGACTCTGACAGCTGCAGGGGGATGGGGTCACCTCAGGCTACTCACGCACACGCACACACACTGGCCTTGTTACTTGGTGTGTGTGTGTGTGTGTGTGTGTGTGTGTGTGTGATACTGTAGACAGGAGGAGAGGTGGAGAGAGGAGGGGAGGGGGACAGCGTGTTGCAGCCTCAGCCACTCATGAGTATTCCGGCTGCAAACTACTGCAGCTCTTCCTCGGCAGCAACCGAGGAAAACTCCCCTCTCTTCGCCCCCCCATCCCACTCTCCCATCCTCCCCCTCCTCATCCTCCCATCCTTTAATGCTGAGTCAGCAAATCTGACCTCCCTCCTGATGAAAGATGATTACTCAGAGAGTGGAGAGGATAAAAAAAAAAGAGATGGTTAAATAATAGAGGATGAATGTTAAGGGTGATGAAGGGGCAGACTTCTTGCTTGCAGCTTAAACATATAAATTGCAGGTGCACACACATACAGAAATCATGTCATGAGCGTGGTTAATAAAATAATACTTTTCAGTAAGGCTGAAATTCATTTTTGTTCTCACAACAAAAGTGACAACCAATTCAGCCGTCTTTTCCTTGTCTAAGCAGTTTCCTTTCATAATCATAAATACATTTATCCAGAGATTACATGTTTGGTTGTTGTATATTTGTGCACTGCAGTTCTGTAACACATGTCATCCAACGACCCTAAATATCCTCTAAATGCGTGGGATACTGTCAGATTGACAGATCAGATTCATACACATCTACTACAGAGAGCTAATTTCATCACATTAGCTCATCTGGATGCAGCTCAGGTCACAGCCGTGAGCCATGGGTCTTTCCACAGAGGGGGTTTGTGGGATCTCTCAATCAGAAAAGCAAATGTGGGAATGACAAAGTAGATGATGGTTGACTTCATGGTACTGTGCATGCTGGCTCACTGAGAACATTATAAGATACAGCCAGTATCTCAATTTTATACTTAATTCTGATTCTAACCAGTGTAAACTAGATTCCCACTGGAGGCTGTCAACACGGACTGATTCTGCAAAGGTACCATTTTAAATGTCCAATAGCTAAGTTCAGCCTCTAGGGGTCCCTCAATCAAAACAATAACAAAAGAAATAGTTGGATGACATCATGCAGCAGCGTGAGATCATGGGAGTTTTTGCCTTCACCATCATTGCAGATGAAAATCTACCCGACGTGATTCAGGCGCAAATCATGTTGCCAGATTAAGTCATGTATTAAAATTTCATTCATGTTACGCAGCTCAGGTCACATACAGCCATGAGCCATGTGTTTTTCCACAGAGGGGATTGTGGGATATCTCAATAAGAAATGCACAGGTGGACATAACAAAGTAGATGATGGTTGACTTCATGGTACTGTGCATGCTGGCTCACGGTCATGGTCTACTGGGATACCTGAATAGAACATGAGCCATTGTCAATGTTGGTAAAACCTGTGCTTTTCCCACAAGTTGAAAAGTCGGCTGTGAAAACAGCCATTTAGATAACTTCCCTTGGTAACTTTCCCCCAGGCAGAAGTAGTGTTACTGGTTGATTACGTCCCAGTGGGAAGAAGAGGAGAAGCCCAATATAGCAAATACACGTCTTTGACAATGAGAAAACACTTCTGTAATGTGTTAGTGTCAAAAGCTGCATTTCCATGGCAGCAACTTTCCCCAGGAGCTAAGAACCTTTGCAGGAACTCTGCTTTTCCTCTGAAGGAGCAGGTTGTGAGAATAGTTCTTGATGAAAGCTATTTAGTTTTATAGAGGTGACTCCTTTAACCTATGCTGAACAAAATGTGCTTCATACTTATCTTTACTGTAGAACTTATTAGTATTTTCACTATTATGTTTTCGTGGGTTTCAGACTGGAGTCTATCTTTGTATTTTCCACCACAGAAAAGGAGCAAAGGAAGCAACAGACTCAATAACTTTGGGATATTCCCACAGCTCTGCTCTGATTTTGATGTTTGCCTTTAACACCTCAAACTCCGTGCACAGACATCAGTGGTGAAGCTCATCCTCCACCGCAGATCAAGTCCAGACACCGCCTCCAGGTCTGGATGGTATGTTTACAGCCAGAATTCATCTTCCTAATGATGATGAATGTGAAACCTTCCCGACAATATGCGCCTTGTCTCCCCCGTCCACAGCGTTTCAGCTGGGGACCCGTAACTCTCATCGCGTCGGCTCTTTCCATCTCCCTGTAATTGCTCCATCACTCCGCTGAAGGCGAATAAATAAATAAATAAGTAAAAACAAACCCCAAAATGACCTGCCCCGCGCCGAGCATCCACAGCTCATTTAGCCCTCGGCATAATGAGAGCTTGCGTAAAAGCGCAATCAATTTCTAATGTGCTAGTTTACCGCACCCACCAGACTGACAGCCGAGTCAATACACGACAAGAAATTTAATGGTGTTTTTTGGAGTAACAGTCTACAGCGATGCATGATGGGAAAACAAGGGAGTGCCCCGAGCGGCTCGGAGCAATGAGTGTGTCAAAACTGCTCGGGGGAAATTGGCAGGGGGAGATTGAGGAGCAGGGACAGCTGGGAAGAGAAATCAGAAGTGACCAAGTGATGAACGGCCTTAGTGTTAAATAGAGAAGTCTGTTGCGGCCTCATAACACAAACTCAGAGGTACAATGAAATGCGTGCGTGTTCATTTTAAATCCAGACACCATTTGTGCTGAAGTACATAATACAGAAACTAATATACACTTATTTTAAAGCATATCATGTATTCTTTACATTGTTAGTCAATACTTCCCCCCCCCCCCTCTTAAAAACAAATAACCAAAATGAAAGAACAGACAGTTTGGCTCTGCTGAAGCTTCCCTTCGCCCGGCTCACATAACGACCAGCAAGACGGCCATCAGCAGCGTCAGAGGCAGGGAACACATCGACAGAAGATGAGTCCCGAAAGAGCCGTTAACATGATCCGTTCATTTAACATGTTCCATTCAACTAACGCCAGAGAGCTATTTAAGAAATGCCAGGAACATCACGTACTGTTAGCAGGGGAGCAAGAGAGGAAACAGGCAGAAATTAAACTAAAAAGAAATAACAAGTTCAAAGAGGACAGAGGGTAAAGAGTCACTTCATGCAGACATCGTTATAGGGAGAGGACTGTTGACACTAGCAGCTATTCTTCAGGTTTCAGGGGGAACTGTGTCACTGTTGAGCGGTCTCTTCCTCCTCCTCTTCCTCAGACTCTTCCTGCTGGTTTTTCTTCTGGAGAAAGGAAAAAAAAGGGGAGGAGAGAAATGTTTAAGACACAGCAAGTATCAAAATTTCATACTTAATTCTGATTCTAACCAGTGTCAACTAGATCCACACTGGGGTCCAATATGTCACTTCAGCCACTAGGGGTCCCTCAATCAAAACAATAACAAAAGACCTTGCTTGATGAACTCCTGAAGCAGCGTGGGATCATGGGAGTTTTTGCCTTCACCACCATTGCCGATGAAAATCTACCCGACACGATTCAGGCGCAAATCATGTTCCCGGGTGACGCCATGTATTAAAATTGTATTCACGTTACGCAGCCAATGAATAATCGTGACCCATTATTAATGAATGACCAAACAGTGGAAGGAAAAACTGGCTAACTGGCTAGCAGAGCGTTTATCCTTCGTTGTACGTCGTTTGCCCCGGAGGTTATAGCAGAGATGAGCAGAGCCACGGGTAAAGCGAATAAGATGATATCAAAGGCGAATAAAATAAAACATTTGTTACCTTGAATAAAACTGGCGATTTCTCTGGGTTTGAACATTGTTGGAAACATTTTAGATAATGCATGAACACAAGTCGACAAGATATATAACACAGGTCTAGTTGTTATTAGACATTTTAATGAAAAATTGTTATACATTATATCTTTAACATTCTCACAGTCTGCTCTACAGTAATTTCACTTCATTGATTCGGTTGCACCTGCGTTTGCTGGTGGTAACGATAAAAATGTCTTTACACTACAAGTCCCAGAGTTCCCTTTGAAATGACACATTTATTGATCACTGGGGCAAGACAATGGGCTTCAGGCAGCTATTTTGTTGCAAACTGTCACCAGGAAAACAAGCAGCCCTCGAGTTCTCCATAAATCTCTGGCGAGGCTTCTACCAAATGTACTCTGTTCAAAAAGCAAGGGAATTCCTGATTGTGACATTACATAACTACTGCACAGCTCATGAACTGTCATCTGAATTTCATCCACCGTGCCTGTGCTGTTCATGTGTTGCTGCTCTGCGTGCCGGGTGTCTGCAAATAGTCGAGCTAAAGAGACCCTCTAAAGCTTATATTGGTCAGAATATAATTCCCCATCATTTGATATAATATGATATATAAATGACGTCTTGATGACGTTATTATGACATTTTATTATAACAATGTAAAAAAAGTCCACACTGCCTGATTGGCGGCTGTGGCTCGGATTTAAGAGTGTTTCCTCCACTAACCAGAAGGTAGGCGTTCGATCCCCAGCCCCTCCAGTCTGCATTCTGAGTGCCCTTGGCCAAGCTACTGAAACCCAAATTGCCCCTGATTGCTGTGCTGACAGAGGATGAATGGTGTGTGAATCAGAAAGAGCTGCATGGATGTGTGCGTGAAACAGTGAATGTGACTTGAAGGTGCTTTGGTGGTCGATTAGACTATAAATACAGTGTTACCCTGAGTGTATATACAGCATGTGCGGAGGGTTGCCTGGCACATCTGATGCATCTCATTTCCTCTGAATCCCTGGTGCATGTGCACAACATTTGAATCAAGCACGGAAACGGTAGAGCCCACCGCTAGTAAAACGAACTACCATGCAGGGAAGCAACTGATGAATGTAAATGTATTTAGTGGCTATAGCATGATAAATGCCAGCCATAGATAACATACAAAACTGACATTACAATTTTTAGGATTTTAGTTGTAATGTTATAAGTATGTGGTTGTGGCAAATCAACTACAAAACTAAAACACTTGGGTAACACTGGAGTAAGATGGTGCTTACAGTAAATAAAGAGATGACGGTGCCAAGTGGACTTCTCTCATATTTACATTCAGTGTTACCATAACACATTTACCCTCACTGTTGAAATGTGTGTCACCTCATCCGCGTATGTGTGTGCTTGTATGTGTGCATGCACATCTTTGTGCATGTGGACGAGATAAACAAAACAGGGAAAGTAAAACTGCAAAACTCAAAAGGGAACCTTTAATTACAACTTTTAATTGTGTCTAGCAACAACAAATTAATGTTGTATTGCGACTGCTCTCTTGGTAATTCAAAGACGGGGCTTACATATTATTTCAAAATTGATTTCAAAACAACTTTGTCAAAAAGAAAAAATGTCACAAAGTTCAGTTCTGCAGTTTTCAGTAAGCTCAGTATTTGCCCCCCCCCCTCTCGAGAGACATAATTAAGCCTCTGTCCATTAAACTACAAAAGTAACATTGGTACATTTCAGCTATGTTTACAAAACCGGCTCAAGTAATAGTCTCATGTTCCTAACCCTTCTCTCAAGTGGTGTAACTGCAAGGCAAATAAAGTTTAGAAAGTTTGAAGGGGCTGCAGCACCCCCTATTGTCAAGTAGTGTAACTGCAAGCAAAATAAGTTTACTGAATTATATACCAGTAGAATTACAGCTGTGTCAGGCACAGTCCATCAAAACTAGAGTAAACGACCATGTGATGTAACGTAAGTTCCTAGTGCATACTTTTGGTCCTTTTGCTTTTACACTTCAATAATTCTAAAGGAGATTCATCCTCCATCTGCCAGACTGAATATAGACCTCCGCATTCTGTGAAACACTGCTCTTGTGGAATAAATTTGTGAGATGTAAAAATATTAAATAATTTTATATTTATTTTAATATCTGAATGATTGACAGTAATTATATGAAAAACAAGTCAAGGGGAGAACGTGAAAACTCCACTAAACTAAAGCTTGAAGATATTTAAACGTCCTACCAGTTTGAGGAAGTCGATGAGCTTGTATGCGTCTTCCCCGGTAGAGAGCTCCAGAAAGTCCCGTGGGATTCTGTAGCTGAGGCAGGGACTGGGCTGCACCGTCACCTCGCTGTTGGTGCAGCGGAACGCAGGGCCCTCCTGCACACACAGAGAAACCATGATGATGAAGCTGTTTTACTGTGTTACACTTTTCTTTCTCAGTTGAGCCTTCATCTGTGTACAAACAGACAATGAAATAAAATGATCTGTTGGAATAAAAGATGTTTGGTGATGGCTGACCTGCTGGTGGGCGACTTCTCCGGACGTCAGCTCCTCCCAACTGAACAGCAGCGAGTCTGTCACCTCTCCGAACGGGTTCAGGTCAATCAGCCACACTCTCCCCTGCAACACACACACAAAGAGAAATGAGTGAAACGCGGTTTGCAAGGGGCGTGATAATTTATTAATTTATAAAACAGAATTCATGAATGTGCTTACCTGGCTGTCTCTGTAGACATCAAACACAACTGCAAAACAAAAATAATTGTATTCATCACTGAACATCCCATAACTTAACATTTATATTACATCAACTAGTTTCACAAAGACAAAGTAAAAGGTTTTTAAAAATTGCCTTAAATTTAATTTTGAAAGTTTAGCAAATGTTACTCTAATGAACAATGAACACTAAAGGAATCTCGCACACATTATCAAATATTTCAGTGGTGAACTTTTGCCTTTCGTTCATTCCCAATCTGTGCGATCGAGAAGGCGGATAAAACATTTGCTTCCTTCGCTTGCATTTGCACATGTGTGACCACCATGCCTAAACAGGGACAAGCTGACCACCAGCAATGATGGTGAGGACAACAACTCCTATAATACCAAACTAGTCCATCTTTTGTAACAGTTTAGATTGAGAGAATCCTGTGTTAAACATACTTCATGACCTTAAGAAGTTAAAAGGAGTTTATAGAAAGTGTGAATAAAAGAAAAGGAAGCTGGTGCTCACAGTCTTCGTCCAGGAAGTTGTACTGGATGTGCTGGCTGAAGAAGTCCTGTATGGCGTGACAGATCTGCTCCTCCTGCTTCAAGACGTGCTGGTAATACTGAGTGTAGTCTCTCTGGGAGATAGCTGAGAGACGGGACAGATACAGCATCCGGTGAGATTAAACTGAATTTAATACCTGTCTCGAAATAAGACGGCTGAACTAAATATAATGTTCAAACAATTAACTTATAGATATAATAGTTTAAAAGGTATTGTTTCATAAATAATTCCCCCTTAAGACATGTTCAGTTCCCTTTGGTTCCAGGATGTTTCCCTCATCAGTCAACTTGGCAGCTCACTTGGTAAAATGTGACAGAGCTGTGATAGTGTGTTTGGTTTACAACAGTAGCTGATGATGTGATAGTGAACGGTGGGTTTTTACCAATCAGTTTGTTTTCTTTGACAAAGCAGCGAAACTCTCCACCAGAAATCAGCTCGCTCCACTTTCTCAGGACCAGCTGAGGACAGAAGAAACACGAGTGATAAAACCTATAGGGGTGAGCGTGTGAGTGTGCATGTGTACACTTTATACACAGTGATACCTAAACACCGAGAGCATTACTGCTATTGCAACACAGGTGAGGTGGTATGTGTAAATTTAGCAAAATCTGATAATATTTGAAAAACTGTCAAGTTTCCCACATGATGGACCACTAAGTCATCTTAGGCACAGGTCAAGATGAATACATATATATTAAAATACATTCAAACTAATTGGGACAATGTGTTATATAATATGTATGGTTTGTACCTCATAGTTGATAGCAGGATCTGGGGAGTCCTGGTCACTACAATGAAGGAATCTGCAAATGAAGAAATCAATTAATATTACAAATGTAAAATGAAAGAAAAATGAAATGTGTGCTCTGTAGCATCAATATGGAAAAGAAGAGTATTAAGGTCAGACATGAAGAAGAATGAGAAGAGGTAGATTTTCTTGTATTTTGCATCTCGAGAATAACGTCAAAATGTTTCGATTAAACTTGACATTTCCAGATTTTAAGAAATTATCAAACTTCTAATGTTAGCACTTATGACTGCCTCTATAAAATGCCTTTTCAAGTTGAATTGATGAAATTGTTCTTCAGCAACTGTTTAAGTAACAAAGAAATTCTTTGTCATGTCATCCATCTATACTGTATATAAAGTATATTGGTTACTCACTCTATCATACACTCTTCTGACTGAATCTGATGGACCAGAGCAGTTGACTTTATACTCAACATTTCAACTTTATTCTGAAATTGAAAAATGAAATAAAGAGATGAAAATAAATCTTCCTCCTCTCATCTTTTCCCTAATGCCGGACCTGGAACCTGTTCCACTGTTGTTTTCCTCAGAGAAAGTTTCAAATAAAAGTTGTAAAAGAAAAAGGTCCACTACATAAGCATCTATCACACAAACAGCTTTCTTTAAGGCTGCGTGCTGCACTACATCACTCGCTGCAGTAAATGTTTGTCGAGCACAGTGAAGAAGCGTGAAACATAAATCGGCATTGCAGCGATTTCTCCAGCCGCCTCTCGTGTTTTACTGCAGATTCTGATCAGCCGGTGCACAGCGAGCCCGGTCAATTGTTGGTGTTGGCTGTCACAAGAGTCTATAAACTTCCGTCTTCCTGTCTCTCTACACGTTTTATGGAGTTTACGTCCGAGCTTTGGCTGGACCACTGAAGGACAGTCAGAGAATTACTCTGAAACCACCCCAGGGTTGTCTTGGCAATATACTTTGGGTCATTGTCGTGCAGGCAGTTCCTTGGACTTCATGGCTTGATTTTTGCCCTGACATGCACAGTGAATTGTGGGACCTTATATACACAGATGTGTGACTTTGTAAGCTATGTCCCATCAATTAAATTTAGCACAGGTGGACTCCAGTCAAGTTCTACTGACATCTGACCTGACCGCATGTTTTAACTCCGTCATTATGGATCGAGTTGCCATTAAGATCAAATGTATATAGAACACAGATAAAAATGTGAAGGAGTCTAAATACTTTCTCTGTGTGTGTGTGTGTGTGTGTGTGTGTGTGTGTGTGTGTGTGTTGGTGTTGTTGGGCTGCAAGGCTTACGGCTGTGTGAGGTCGTGGGTGACGAAGTCTGAACTTTTGAAGAGCAAAAATATATCACTGAGGCTCTGACACTGCAGGGAACTGTTCAGAGCAATCCAGTTAGCATCCTGGAGAAGAGAGAGAGAGAGACACACACATGAACATTCTACGTTATGCCTCAGTGCTTCCTCATGCTGCGAATAAAAGAACAGGTCACATAGAAACACTTCTCTGAAGCTGAGGAGAGCAAACTGGGTTTTTTCCCTCAATTTTTCATAAAGCAGCAGCGTGCAGTGTCGTACCCGAGGAGCGCTCCAGTTGAGTTTAGGAAAGACGCAGCCACCCAGGGCGTTTATTGCCTCCAGCACTCTCGAGGTGAATTCTGGGAACTCAGGAGCCTGGCAGGCACAAACATTGATGCATTATTAAGTCATGTAGATGACACAAGCGTGAAGGTTACACAAAACACTTCTCCATAACAGTGAAGAGGAAGTATTCAGACAAGAGCTAGTTTCAGGTATTGAACACTGTTTTAATAAGAAACCGTTGATGTCCTTACTGTGGCAGTGGTGGTTGTCTCATCATCTGACCACTAGAGGGAAACAGAGAACAAGAAACAGGATTAGGTTAATAAACAATTACCAAAGAGGCTGATTGAGGAAAGTGATATTTTTTCTGAACATTAGAGCATGAATACCTTTCCAAATAATAACCCAAATAAAACTAATGAACCTGAATATGAGCATAACATGACTCCTTTTCATTATGTTACAAAAGCCATGCATTTAGCTAAATAAGTGAAATATATTTTCTAATTATGAGCTGGCGATGCAATGAATCATTTCCTTTTCGAAAAAACAAGTAAAGGATGAAACCATTTCCAGGTGAACAAACCACCTCAGTTTTCGGTTCCTATACCTGAATGTCTTCCTCTGCATCCGAGTCGTTGTTGTTACTGTGTGTCTGCTGTGTGTCGTGGTCACTGGAGACAAGAGAAAGGAACAGAGTCAATTTGGGAGCTGCATTGCAAACTAGACATAAATCAAAACCAATTGACAAGACACAAATCAGCTCTGAGGATATTGTAATGCCGACTAGTAACATTAGTTCATCTGCTACAAACAACCACATGGCATCTTTACATTGATGCTGAAGGTCAGCTGAAGCATCCTGGGATGGAGCTGAAGAAATAGCTAAATACTATTTAGGATATGTAGGCTATCCAATTGTTGTACTTCCACACTTGGGTCCTGCATTACAAAGCAGGTTTAACATATCCGGGATATGTTTTCACTCTCTTGCTTCACTTAACATTAGCCATCCTGATACGAAGCTAAATTATCGATTATCCCAGTTAACCTTGGGTTTTCTTATTCAGCTACCAGCATGTTCACGTGGAAGATGAAGAATCATTAATTACCAGCAACGGAGTGAGAACCATAAGTTAAGTTCTTCATATGATACAAACAACTGTTTTTCCATAAAGAAGTGTTTACAACCACAACCTGCACTCAGGAGTGTGTGTGTGTGTGTGTGTGTGTGTGTGTGTGTGTGTGTGTGTGTGTGTGTGTGTGTGTGTGTGTGTCCTCATACCTCCCAGAGACTACCAGTGTCCCATCGTCCAGTAAATAGTCTATTACATTCTGAGGCAGTGGAAGAATCAGGCTGAAAAACAAGATACATGATCATTCGGGTTATAAACACATCCAATAATACATTGAATAACAGACATCAGAAGACAGCGAGGTTCCTGCTGTGGACTCGGACGTCCAGTCCCACACACGGTGGAGGATGAAGAAGACTGTGGAGGTGTGTGGCTGCTCGCTAACGTTAGCTCGCTGAGATGTGTTTCACTGGAAGAAGGGAGAAGACAGGGCGGCTCCTGTCGACCTGGACAAACTGAGGCTGTTTACCTTTTAATCGTGTGTTTCTTGAATATCGGATACCAAACCGAAAACTGACAGTTGACAACTTGCTCCTTCTTCATGCTGCAATATCCTGTAATGAAATCGTGTCCATCGGTAAATATCCTCCGACTCCGCTGTTTTTTTCCCCCGAGTCTCTCTGCGGCATTTTAATTAAACAAGCTGGATTTTTTTTAAAACACTGTAAATATTATTTTATAATGTGTTTAAATTCCAACAGTGATAATCAGTTAATAAATTTGATTTATTGCCGGAACAATTTGGTGAATTGGTGTTTTCAGGTGGGGACGTTATTTCGAGGTACACACGGAGGCGTGGTTAAAGCAAACCCGCTGATTTTAACATAGATCGTCTATGAGAAAGACTTGACACTCAGTACCTTAAAAAACTACAGACGTAACTCCGGTTCATTCTTACAATAGAAGACGAAAATCTATTTTTGATATGAAACAAGAATTTGAGACAATATTTTAATATTTATAATTCATTTGGTGTTGTTTTGTTTATGTCAACAAACAATATTTGGCTAATTTATCGTAAATCATTCTATAATATAAGTAATGTTAAGCCACAAATGTAATTTAATAATCTCTTTAGTCATTATATGATATAATCTACACTAACAAATTTTAAATCAATAAATGCAGTCTTTCAGGAAACTTAACTTGGGTGATGTTTGCCCTACCGGAAGTGCTAGCGGAGTGACACATCTGTACTTCTCTTCCACCACCACTGACGCGAGGCTGCAGTTTCACGTGAGTTCACTTTAGTTGTTTTCCACCTTTTTCCCCCAGATTATTTCCAAAGTTTTAAAAACACACGAGCTTCAAACGTGTTGTCATGTGGAGCGGCTAGCGCCTAGCAGAGAAGCTAACCGCAGCTGTGTCTGTACACGTTCCCCTCGGTCCGAGTTGGCTCTGTGTGTTGCAGCAGCAGCTAATTGAGCAACACATGATCACAAACCTCCCGTCCCGACCACAGGCTGTTTCTAAAGAGGTCTGGGAACTGTGGTTTGTAACTGAATCCTCGTCTAATGTCGTGTTCCAGTCAGGTTTGAAGTTGTCTGATTGTCTTCTCGTCCGTTTGCAGTCGTCCTAATGTCAACAATGAACAACTCTGAGGAGCCCAAAGTGACCACAGCCCCACACATAGTGAAGGAGGAGGTACGGTTGGTTTTTCCACGAGAGGATTTCGCCACTGAACCAAACTGGATGCGTCAGCCTATAATAATATCTAATGTGCAGATACAGTGTACAATACAACACATCTTTGGTGTTTAATATATAATTATGTATTTATTTATGCCCTCATTTCGTCTAATATTGGAATTTTTGTGAGTAAAAATATTATGGATGTGAAAAGAGTCAAACAAAATGAAGTCAAAGATATTTCAAATAATAAAGTGATTCTAGGACACTCAGTGTTCCATCAGAGTTGAATCAACACCTCTAAGCAGACTATTTTAAGAACAAGCTTCACAAACCTGTGTTTACTTAACCTAACCAGTTTCTGATGAGTGTCACCGTTGCTTTACCTCACAGCTTAGATTGAACTGGAGGAGGAACCGTACAATCAGACCTGATCGCTTTTCCCACATTGATTCAAAAATCAGATGCTTCTGCATGATGTCTTTCTGTCATTGCTTCCTCACTGCTGTCTCACAGATCGCCACAGATAAGAAGTAACCATCAACTTTTTAATATAGAATAAAACTGCAAAGTCGATGTTCATCACATTCATTTTTCTTAACACTCTTCCTTGTATGGAGCTTTTAAGCTGTGAAGCGTTGTGATCACTAAGTGACGCGTTAATAATAAATAATAAAAACTTGAATTTATAGAGCCCCTTTCAAGAGACCCAAGGACACTTTTCATGTTTCACTCGGTAAGAAAAGAAAACAATCCACACAAAGATATGCTGGGGCTTGGGTTTCGTACCTCTCAGGTCGTCCTAGCTCAGTGTCTTCATGCTGCCCTCTGTGTTCCAGCTCATGGCAGCGGGGAAATGGTTGAAATTGGAGAAAACAACATACGTGGACCCAGCTGGAAACACCAGGTACTGCTCTATAACTCACTAATACCCCCTACAAAAGAAAACAAAGCTGCTTCTCCTTGAGCTGCTTTCACTCCCTGTTTTCCTTCCCCCAGAACCTGGGAGACTGTGAAGAGGACAACGAGGCAGACCCACATAGAAGTGGACGGTGAGCAATATCCGTCTCTTTCCCTGTGTTGTCGGCTTATATTCCAGTTCTTCAGAGTTTAACACGATTCTCCTGCAGGTGTGGGAATCATCGCCCTCCTGAAACGGACACTCCATAAAGACTGTGTAGTGATGGTGAAGCAGTTTCGTCCTCCTATGGGATGCTGCTCTCTGGAGTTTCCTGCAGGTCAGGCTTCTTTCCCCCCTCACATGCATGGACATTTAGTTTGAACTGTGGAAGGGACTCAGGGAGCACAAAGTTTCAATGTTTTGTAATCGCACATAGGCTTCCTAAACACTGAGTAATTTGCCTTGCATGTCACTATAGCAGCTTTTAGACATGCACTGAACTCCGGATAATCACCTGGAGTTTCTCCTGCCACTGCCCCAGTAAAAACTGGGATAATGTCTGAATGAGCGAGTGAGAACACAGAAGGAGATCCTCAAAGCGATGTTTCTAACAGGCGACAGACATAAAAATGAAAAATGAAACAAAGAATATAATTATGTTAGTGGTGCCATACATGCATAAAAGTATGTGTAGTAGTGTGGATGTGTTGTAAACAAAAAGGTAATCTCTGAGCAGAGAATCTCCTGCTCTGGAGAAAGTCCAGACCCCAATGTGCAGACATCTACTCAGTTCATGTCTGAAAACGATTGAAAAGTCATTTGATAACCAGCTTTGCATGCTATATAGTTTGGTTTCAACCGATACAATGGTATATATATTATCTGTGTCTGCTGTGCTCAGGGTTGATCGACGAGGGGGAAACGGCAGAAGTTGCTGCCCTGAGGGAGCTGAAGGAAGAAACCGGCTACAAAGGCGAAGTAGCGGGAGTTACCCCAGGTATCACCACAAAGAGAGATATTGAACACCCGATACATCAGCTGCCTCTCCTGCTTATCTCTTGTTTTCAGGTGAAGTCTGGGTGTGTGTGTGTGTAGTGTTGTTAATCTTCTTACTTTGATGGTAGTGACCTGCCTGGACCCCGGGCTGTCTAACTGCACCACTCAAATCGTCATGGTCAACATCAACGGAGACGACATGGAGAATATCAACCCGACGCAACAGCTCGGTGAGCAGGATTCAAACATTCATGCACCTACTGATTCATTTATTCGTCCCCTTACTCTTGTTTCATTAAACATTTACTCCTCATCCTCTCACACTTTCTAATCCTTTTATTTGCTCAGTTATATGATTTAGTCTCTGGCTCATTTCATTCCTGCCACCTCTTACTCTTTCCCTCATGTGGGAACACTTGCACCATGTTGGTCATCATTTAATCGTCGGCTGAGTGCACTTCTAGTTTTAAATGATTTCCCCAACAGTAGGGTTTTGTGTCATGAATGTGTTTGCATGTAACATATAAATGGTATTAACCATCTTCTGTTGTGTTCTCCCACAGGCGATGGAGGTGAGTTACATTTTCCCACTTTTTCAGAAATAATCTTTTTTCTTTCATAAGACAAATCATCAGACATCATCACCACTTGTATCTTCTCTCTCCAGAATTTGTAGAAGTCATTCTTTTACCTCTTGATGAATTCCAGACGAAAATAGACGGTGAGACCTCGGGGGGGGGGGGGGGGGGGTTTGCAGAGAACTTATCACGAGAGCAACAGGATCAAGCACACCATCGCAAAAAACGCTAACATACTTGTTGGTTCGATTTTGCAGATCTGATGAAGAAAGAGAAAATTGTGGTGGATGCTAAAGTTTACATCTTCGCCATGGGGATGGTTCAGGCCTTCTTCAAACCGAGGGAGCTCCCTGTCCTGAAGCAGTGAAGCGTCCCGGGGATTGAGGGGAATAATCGTCTTTAATCATATTCCTAGGGCTCCTACACAGGACTGGAAAGATTTGAAAACGCACTATTAAAGAAACGGTTGATATCCCCACTCTAATAAGGCCTCATGTGACGAATTAGACTTGAACTGTGGCTTTAGACCCCATGTAACCACACACAGTATTTTAATATTTTTTCCATTGAGCAACATGGCAGAAGATGCAATGAAATTGAACACGACATTTATGAAATCAAATCATTAAAATCAAAGTCTTCAAAAAAAAAAAGCCTTGGTTTAAGAAACTGAGCCTATGAAGGAGCCCTGGTTACGCTACATGTCCTGGACGACTGTTTGCTCTCAGCATGGAGGAACTGTTAAACACCGTGAGGCTGCACAATCCGGTGGCCGAGTATTTGCACGCTTAAGGCAGAATACGTCTCAGGCTTTAGTCTTGTATGCCTTAAGTGACTAACAGTTGTTTACAGGTTTTTATGAGATTATAAGTAGTTTGATAGGATGAAATTTGTTTGGATTTTTTTTTTAATCTTGTAATTGTGAAACATTCCTTACATGCCCTAATATAGGTTTTGCTGAATATATGGAGGGAAAACTATCACCTCAATCCATCTAAACACTTAAAACTGGTTATTTGTTTGATATATTCATTCTTTTTCTCAACTATAACTTTGCAAATAAGGTTTTGGTTTCAGTCTCCAAGAATCAAAGATTTGGATACAAACATTTAACAGAGAGTTCTATCAATCTGCCAAGTCACAAAATATATCCTGCAATGTATTAAAAGTAACATATTTTGGACTATTAACAGTTTTAACTAAATGAGGTTTGTTTGTTTTTTCTTTTTGACTCCATAGTAAATGAGCAACAGATGTACTGTTCTGATCAAATCCGTAACTGACCAAAAGGAAATATCCTGTGCTGTGCCTCTAACCTCATTACGGTGCAATTAACTGTGATGCTGTAATTAGTCTAGAAATGACTGACGAATGAATAAATGCCATACTACCTTTGCTCTGTGGGCTTCTGTTCTTTGATTTGTTTGTCAGCGTGATTACACAAAAACTACCAAACAAAATTCCATGAAACTGGTGGAGTTGAGCCCATTAATCAGGTGTCGCCCATAAGGACGACAGGCTACACTGCGTCTTTAGCTTAAGGTCCAAATTCTGGAGAGCACAAAAACTGTGGATTTGACTCTTAAATTACAGTTGATGCATTTTCCTTCAGTGCTCCTTCTCTCCCCTGCTCTTCTTCCTCCTCTGCTGTTGATAGCCCCTTCATTGCTGCAGTGGCAACAGAGCTATTTATGCCCGCACACAAAGGCATGTAGTGCAGAGTGCACACACAATTTGCAGCTAAGCCATATGGCATGTGCACATTCTAAAAGAAATGAGGGACACAAGGTCTTTTAAGTGTTTGTGTTTTTACTTGGGGAGAGTAGCTGCTGGGGTGTGTGTGTGCGTTTGTGATATTGAGTTAACTTGGTACATTTCACTTACTTTCACTAAGTCTTTTTTTCTGGTGCAGTTTGTGCTCACACTGTTTATTGATTGGTCGGTGTGTGTCTTTCTGCCTCATCAGGTAGGAACGTTCTATTCAAAGTGCAGACTGATAGCAGGTATAGATAGCAGCATTCTTTGCTTCACCTTTGTTTCTTATATTAATTTCGCATAACTCACAAAGACATAAATAATTACAAGATTTATTAGTATTAGTTCAGGCTGGACAAAATAGCCAAAGACTATATCTAAATATATATGTTAATATGAGTGGATATCGATGATTATCCAGATAAATGTCACGTTATTTCTTTTATATTTTTACCCTTGAGTGAAGGTTGTGGTTTTAAACTCTTCTTCTTTATGAGCAGAGAATGACAAACACTACCTCCTCACAGTGCTCAAACAATATTTATCGATATATACAAGACTTGTGTTCTATTGCTATTGATAAATCATATTGTGGTGATTGATATTGTTTTGTTGTCCAGTCCTAGTTTCAGTATAAATCTGCTTTCACACATGCACCAAACTTCTCTACACATTATACTATTATTAATTTTTGATCGCTCCGTTCATCACAAACAAACCGAAGTATAGTTTTCTGCCAGCAGGTGGCGACACTGCACCTTTAAGCTAGTTTACCGGTACAATTCAAAGAAGAGGAGAACAAGTCGCTGACCAATCATATGCCTTCTTCACTCACGACTCAAACTTTAGACCCGCAGCTTCTAGCTTCTTAGAAGTAGATTCTCGCTTTTCCTTACGAACACACATCAACAAGTCGGTAATGGTGTTTATTTAATCTGTTAAAAAAAAAAATCAACGAGTGCGTGTCACAGCTGTGTCTTTTGAAGAAACGGGAGGAACATCCTTGACCAAGCTAGCAACAGTCACTGTTTACTTTCATGGAGCCTACCCGCTAAGGACGGAGAGATCCTGCTTGGCTTTGTTTAAATGTTTGGTAGACCCGACGATGGAGGTGGCTGTGAAAGGTTAGTAAACTCGTAACAAAGACATGAACACACCTCCTAGGTTTTGTTCTAAGTTCGGCAGTTCTTCAAAAGGTCACTTAAAGAAATGTTCACCTGTACTAAGGAGAAAGGGGAAACCAAGGTCTTATGGGTTTAAGTCACTGGCAAACTGTTCCTGGTGTCTTTTCTCGCACCGCCCACCCTCCTCTTCACCACTTCTCTCCTCTTCCTCTTCTTTACCACTTCTCTCCTCATCCTCTTCTTCCTTCACCAGTTATCTCCTCTTCACCACTTCTCTCCTCGTCCTCTTCTTCCTTCACCAGTTATCTCCTCTTCTCTTTACCACTTCTCTCCTCGTCCTCTTCTTCCTTCACCAGTTATCTCCTCTTCTCTTTACCACTTCTCTCCTCGTCCTCTTCTTCCTTCCCCAGTTATCTCCTCTTCCTCCTCTCTTCACCACTTCTGTCCTTTTCCTCCTCTTCACCACTTCTGTCCTCTTCCTCCTCTCTTCACCACTTCACTCCTCCTATCTTTGACACTTCACACCTCCTCCTCTTATCTTTACCACTTAACTCCTCCTCCTCTTATCTTTACCACTTCACTCCTCCTCCTCCTCTCTTTACCACCTCTCTCCTCCTCTTCACCATTTCTCTCCTCTTCCTCCTTGTAGCGCCGTAAACCCCAGATAAGGGGTGAAGGGGGGGCTGTCTGGCACTGAAAAAGAAAAAAGTAGATGAAAATGTGCCTTTTATCAACAAACAGGTTCTACAACAGAAAGACAAAAATATCCCTGGGAAATGCAAAAAAAACCCACTAAACCATACTGGAGAAGGAGAAAAAAAAAAAGCACAAAACTAGAAAGATCTTCAGCCTCACCGGAAGCTGCCAACTCCTCTCTCCCCCTCTCACGACTGGCTGGCATTTTGCTTTATAGCCTCACCTGCCTGGAACCTACCACCTCTGCTGGTAAGTATGAGGTGAGCTAAACAGAAAGACAAAGAGAAACCACAGTCAAGACTAGACCAAGTTTGGACTCTGGGCTCCTGCTGTCCTCACAATTCAACCTATCTGCAAAAATACAGCCGATAAATGCAATAGGTTGACTAAAATGTAATCGAACGCAGCAGACTTCACCCATTCTCTGTCCCCTTGAGTCTGCCCAGCTCCTCCTCTCTCACAGACCTGATCGTGCAAACCTGTTGTCACTCTCCCTGATCGACCTGCTGATCTGACCCCACCTAGCTGGCACAACAACAACAAAACAGAGCAACATCAACAACATAACAGAATAAACTGTCAACACAAACTTGCTGTAAAAACAATACAACACACAACTCAAAACCAGGTTATCTACAAAATCTAATCGATAGTCAAAATTCAAATAATAATCAAATGACCAAATGTTTTAATATAGGGAGACAGGGCCGAGTGAAAAAGAGGGAGAAAGCACCCTTTTCACACTCCTCCTCTCTTCACCACTTCTATCCTCTTCCTCCTCTTCACCACATCTTTCCTCTGCCTTCTCTCTTCATTAAAAAAAAACTAATTTCACTTTACTCTCCCTCCTCTCTTCACCTCACCACTTCTCTCCTCTTCCTCCTCCCATCACCACTTCTCTCCATGGACTCCATCATCGCCTCATTGTGTTGTTGATGTGTTGGCTGTCTCTCTGTAACATTTTAAGCTCTGTTGTTATTTGGTGCTACACTGACTAAACAGTGTGTTTTACCTTTGTAGATATACTAATAAGTAGCTGACAGTATGTAGGAACAATCCCAATATGTTAGCTTGTGCCATGCTGGTGTTACTGAATTTTGTGTGCTTTGGTTTCCAAGCAAAGGTCAAGAGGAGGCACCTGAACGCAAACGAGTGCGATGAACTGGGACAGAGTGCAGAGGGCACTACTGCCCTTACCCAGCCCCACACCTTCAACCAGGGGCAGGGCAGCCGTGACCCCAACCAGTGGCTTTTCCCCAGAACAACCAACAAGCGACAGAAGTGTGGTAATGACACTTTTTAATATCACTGATTGTCAAATTAAAGAAACACCGAAAGGAGGACATCCGTGCATGACATATATTTATGGACTGTTTTATCCACTGACCTTTCTGTTGTTTTATTCATAAAATTGATGATAGATCTTTGTCCTTTCTCTTTCACTCTCAAGGGATGGTTTCACAGCCTCAGCTCAAGGATGAGGAGGAGGAAGAGGAGGTTGATGAGATTGATGATGTCAGCCTCCTTGCTGCTGCATTCTCTTCAGAAGCTCAGGAAAGGGACGAGGAGCAGGAGGAGGTTGACGATTCCTCCCTGCTAGCTGCTGAGGAGAATGTGGATTACCTGGAGGGAATGACGGTGGAAATGTTTGGGGTAGATGATGACTTTGAAATATGTGAAAGAGACAATCACAACAAGGAAGAGGAGGTGGAGGCCCTTCCTGATGCTTACTATGGGCTGGTAGGCAGAAGCAAGGACCTGCTGCAGCCCCAGGGCTGCATAGACGACCTTCCAGTGGAGGTGCTGAGGCAGGTGCTGGGCTACATCCCTGCCCAGGACCTCTACCGCAGCATCAGCCTCGTCTGCCATCACTGGAGGAGCATTGTCCAGGACACCAAGGTGAAACAAAACACAGTTTGTACTGAAGTTCATCTTCACATACACTCAGGCATTAGCATGAATATTAGTGAAACAAATTTAAAGAGAGCTTGTCCAGAAGTAATGTCACATTTTTATGATTTATCACTCTGTGCACTTGACAAAAGAACATTGGTAAAAACAAGGCTTTTAGCACATTGTATAACCCATATTGACACATAACAATTTGATTCAACATCTTCTGCCCCTAACCCTCGACCATAGTGAGGGAAAACTACCCAAAAATACTTTTAACGGGGGACAAAACAGAAACTTCAAAGGAGTCGCAAGTGAGGAATGTCTCTCCCAGGATGGACAAAGGTTTAAGGGTACAAACGACCCATAATGCAACACTGTAGAAGACTGTTACACTGTTTCAACAAGAATATCTGTTATTATGAATAAATAAGTAGTTGTTTAGTTCTGAAAAACTAAACCTATATAACCTCCATTTTTTTAAAGCACACTACGCATAGTCTTTTCCATTTAGTCAGTTATGTCACTGCGCAAAAACCCTCAGATACTGCACCTAAGTCTTATAGGGCATGTGTATATATACAGAGGGAAGGGTTTGAGCTGATTTTTTGTCATTAGAAAAAAAATGTGTGTTCACCTGATCAACTTTCCTACGTCTATATAGATATATCACATGACTTTCTGTCTAAAACTCAGAGGCAAAGTTAAGCTCACCAAATGAACTTGGACGTTGTGTGTTTCTCCTTTCAGTTTTTGCCCTTCAAGAAACAATACTACCGCTACATGATGAGAGAGAAGGACGCCGAGCTGGAGATGTTGTCCAACCTGAAAGACAGCAGCATAACAGATCCAGCATTGTCACAGCACAGCATACGGCACCTCGTTGTGTAAGTCTGCATAAGAAAGGGAAGGCTGGCATATATTTTCATATGTTGACTGTGGTAAATATCCTAACTTTGTGTGTGTGGGTGTGTGTGTGTTCAGTTTGATGGCTCAACATAAGGTTGGAGAGCGGGTGAGTCCCGAGGACGTCCTGGTGTGTGTTAAGAAACATCGCCTCTTTCCTGAGGCTGAGGCCTCCATCAGATTACGTATTCCTGATATTCAGAAGTACTTTAACCATGGCTCTGAGGTACAAATCACACACATAAACAAAACTCACAATTCCTTGTATAATCAGGTGTAGAAAATTAAGTTAAATGTGTCAAAATGAGGCAGATGTGGTGTCAACTGTGTCTTCAACTGACTCAAACACTTTTTACAAGCAACTTATTTTACGAGTTCTAAGTATTGTAAGGATTGATCCCGGATTTTTTTTCCTTCATTAACATTGCAAGATAGAACATTTTTCAACATTTTCATTAATTTCTCAGAGAAAAATGTATTGATCTTGATGAAAAACATTATGAGTGTGTGCAATTTGGTGTGGATCGAAACAAAGATCCGGATCTAGTCAATTAAAAAGTGGTAAATAAGGGATAAATGATAACTTTGAGAAAAATGTGAAATCTTCACATGATTCATGTCTGATCTCCAGGGTCCCAACCCATGTGCAGCCATGGCGATCATATTGATCCTAAGTGAGAATGTTGGTGACGTGCAGGACTTGGTGTCTCTACTCTCCGGATGCATGTCGCACTCCGCCATTACAGAGTACCTCAGCCACATGGCCATGATGTTGCTGGCCTTAGAGAGAAGTCAAATCCAGATAAGTAACAGGTAAAACTCCCAAGTGTCCCCATTTATCTTCCCACATCCTTCATCACTTCATGTCATCCTCCCCATGATTTTTCTTCTTCTCTGCCTCTTCAGGTTGCATTACAATATCTACTACGTGCTTCACCTGATGGAAAACGGGCCCTTTTCTGTCGGATCCACTCAGAATGGGTGAGAGCCAAAATTTTGTCTGAGATATAAATGAATCGTACTTTGTTTATCATTCATAATATCTGCAGTGTCGGCTCACCAGTATTTGACAAATTAAAGATTCTTTATTTGATTACTGTGAGCACTACCATTGATAAACAGAAATGAACCAAATAGGTTTTATGTTTATAAACAAATCTAAACAAACTAAACAAACTCTGCGGCCTGTGGCCAAGTTATGTAATCAGTATGTGTCTGGAGTCAGTATATTTGATGTTAACATGACTAAAGCCCTGACCAGATCCTGCATGATTTTTATGCAGATTGCAACATGTACATATCAATTAAAGCCTTATTGCTTTTGCTGGTTTTCTAAAAGTACCAACATTTATCCATAGAAAGCTGAACTCATCATGTTGTTTCTTGTTTGGTTTGTTATCAATGCCATTAAAGGTAACTGTGGGTCACTCAAGCTTTTTAATGAATGAAGTACAACTTGTAATAAGTATATGAAGGATATTCGTTTTAGTCTTAACATTTTGTGTGCGCGTGTGTTTTTGCTAGGCTGCCTCAGATTCAGCTCACCTGTGAACAGCAGCACATCCTCAGTCACGACATCCAGGACGACCATGTGGTCAAGATCATAGCTTTTGCAGGTACGTGGAGTTGGTGGCGGTGTGATGGTCACTGCTCCTCATGGCACATTCTGCAGTCCTTAAACTCACAGAACACACCAACATTGGTTTCACTGACCAGTGGATCTGCAGGATTAGAGTTGGAAGCACACAGTGGTTCTTCTGACCAGTGGAAAATCATTGAATCGCACAGATAGAAATTAGTGAGTGTTGAAGTGAATAGTTGATCCTAAGTGAGAGTGTTGTAGGATAAATGTGATAAATACAATATTGTTGTTTGCCATTATAAATGGGATACAGACTGCTTCATAAAACCAACACAACATAACAACACAAGTAAATGCAGGAACCACAGAACAACCAATTTAACACAACACTGTAGTTGCACTATTTCCTGTTTGTGTAAAACAGACCCTTAACTAGATTTAATTACACAACATCTGAAACATCACCAGGGGGCGTTCTTTCTCCTTTAGACAGTTTATCCATACCACCCGTGATTCTAAATCTTCATTTGTTTTATCATGTAGCGACAGGTTTCTTTGAGCTGCATGTCAGCTCCAATGTTTTCCGAAGAGCTGGTTCAGATGTCTAATATGAAAATGTGATGTCTTGATTATTTCTCATCATGGGGTTTTTGCAGACATTTCTCTGCTGTGTTCTGGTACAAAGTGTCTTCAAAACTCTGGTAACATTCCAGGAGGTAGTCTGAAAGTCTTAAATGTGTCATTGAAACACATGAACTGCCTCTAGATGTGAAAAAGGTTATCAATAAGTTTCAATCAGTGCCAGTGTGACGCAACCCATCCTCAGAATCTTATCTTCAGTGCTGTCTGTCGCAGGTACAGGAAAGACGACCACATTGGTGAAGTATGCCGAGCAGCGGCCCCACCTCCGCTTCCTGTATGTGGCTTTCAATAAGTCAGTGGCTTGTGAAGCGGAGCGCCGCTTCCCCAAGAATGTGGACAGCAAGACCGTCCACTCGTTGGCCTTCAGTGATGTCGGGCGGATGTGAGAACTCAGATAACCCTAACCCAGATACTCAAGTCGAAGTCATACATTTAGACTGTTTTGTGTTCATGAAGACAAACTGTCTAAATGTTTTGCTAAAGAAACTCCATTCCTCTGTGGATATCTGTTTGTCCATTTATATCCAGTGTGACATACAAGCACGGCAGCAGAATTATCTTGGACTTGCCCTGGTTTCTGTAGAAACTTGTACCTAACGGACAGCTGTTTATTTTCACTTCCTGTGCTCTGCGGTTTCCCCTGCATCAGGTATCATAATCGTAAGAAGCTGACCTTTAACCTGAAGCCGTTTACCATCAGTTCTGTGCTGCCTAAAGGCCGAGGTGGCTTTACCAAGGCCAAAGTGTTGACCACGACTCTCAACACATTCATGGCTTCAGCAGACCCGACCATCTCCACCAGCCACGTCCCCAGCACCCACGTAACTAGTCTCGGCAAAAGGACGATTATAAAAGATGATGAAAAATTGGTATGAATGCATACAGCTGACACAACTTTGTGCTTTTAGTTTCATAATAAATTATAAAATGTAACTGTCTTTTATTTTGAAATCCTAGTTGGTTGTCCATGATGCACGGACGATATGGAACAAAATGAAAGATCTCGATGAAAAGAGAGCACAGGCATACTACATGACCCATGATGGTAAATCAAAAAAAGTGAATGTATAAAATATCTGTTTATAATCTGAAGAGAAACAATGCAGCCATGGTAACTGGAGCTTTTCATTCAAAGGTTATCTCAAATTATGGCAGCTCCAATCCCCAAAACCCTGCCTGTCTGACCAGTACGATGTCATTTTCATCGATGAGGCCCAGGACTGCACTCCAGGTGATGATAAAGAACAGTTACTGACCTGCAGGATTGTGGAAGAGCATGATTTCTCTTTTGTTTAGTGAGAATGACGACGTCTTCTTTTTCTTCCCTCTCAGCCATTATGGACGTGCTGCTGTCTCAGACGTGTGGGAAGATCCTGGTCGGAGATCCTCATCAGCAGATCTACACCTTCAGAGGAGCCGTCAATGCTCTGCATGTTGTTGACCACACACATATCTACTACCTGACACAGGTAAACGCATACACACTGCAGATAGGAGAAGTTTAGAATATGTACAACATAATAAATAGGGGTGTGTAAATGAATGGTACTCACAAAAACGTTTGAAATCGGTCCAGTGGATTGTCTCTGCAGGGTGTCGCAACAATGTAATGAGGCAACAGCGACTGTGCATGGAATGTCCAGACTTTTATCACATTTTTATTATGGGTCTTTGCTTAGAGTCTGCCGTTTGACAATTGAATTAACTTGGTATTAATCCAAATAGCCGCAAGAGATTTAATCTGATTTATTCCTAATAACCTATTCAAGAATGAGTCCCTGCCTCTTTACCACTTCTCCAGCATGGGTCATTGTCCTTTTAATTTTAGTTAAACCCATTTGCAGTGGTTCCAGTAACTTCTGTTCATTATTTTCTAAATTTGTGAAATATTATTGTTAAATCTGTTCATCTATCTAGAATATATTAAGTTATGTGCAAGATACTGATTACTACGGAAGATTATAAGTGTTTGTTCCAAAGGTTTGTTCATCACCATATTCACTACGATTATTGTTGAGGTTATATTTTTTTCTACATTTTACTGAGTGTTAATCCAAAAAAATGAACCTTTGTGGCACTCGTGTTTATGCAGAGTTTTCGGTTTGGTGCGGAGATCGCCTACGTGGGCGCCACCATCCTCAAAGTGTGTAAGCGAGTCCAGAAGATTCTGGTAGGAGGCAAGCAGAAGGGTAAATACAGCCAATCAGGGCCTTTTAATATTTTCTGTTCTTGAAAAAGTAGGGACACGATTTCAATGCCCCTTAAACTTGATTTAATAAGACATAAAGAGATTATATTGGTCGATTTTTTTTTTAGATTAGACACGCGTGTGTGCTGTCTGTCCATTCTGTAGGTGGTGTGTTTGACCAGACTGCAGTCGAGATCTCAGAGACTGTGAGGACAGGTGTGAGTCCTAACCCGGGGAAGATTGCCATCTTGTCTAGGTGCAATTACAGCGTGTTCAGTACAGCCGTCAGCCTGACAGACGTCAACCCGCACTGCCGGATCCACTTCATAGGAGTGAGTGTGTATAAAAACAGACACGCAAAGAAAGAGCAAATTGAAGGGCACTCATTGGAGGGTATGTCTCCGCCGAGGTCCAACAGTCCTTTTATGAAACCACATTTAAATTCACACGGTCAAGATTTTTATTTGAATCTGCACCAAATTTCTGTCGCTCATTAAATAACAGTCGCCAAAACATACCTGCATTTTTTTCATCAAGGCCCCTGTTCTCAGAGAAATCCTCCAAAAAGTTGGAAAAAATCTATATCTCACAATGTTAAAGAAAGTGGGGGGGAAAATGACTGGATCTGCCCCCTGATCCAGACCCACACCAAAATTCTATAGTTTCTCTGCTGTTCTATACCTCATCCTTCCACTAGGTTTTGTGGTAATCCATCCTGTAGTTTTTGTATAATCCTGCTAACTAACAGACAGACAGACAAACACAGATGAAAACACACACACACACACACACACACACACTTGACATACATCACCACTATTTCTGTCTGACGGTTCGAGTGTATTTGGCTTCTTGTCAAGTGCTTGATCAGAACATTGATAGCGTCTCTCTCTCTCTCTCTCGTTGTCAAGATTACAGATGCAAACAGGAAGGAACATTTCAGACACTTAAATGATAAGAAAAAAAGGCTTTGCACGCACTACTACTGTGCAGACCGAATGCCCAGTGTTCGTATCCTGGATATTTCAGCTTTATTTTTGGAATAGTGGGAGGAAGTGGAGTTGCGTTGTCCATCTTTATATACAGTCTATAGTTCTCTTCCAGGCTAAGATTTCCCTCTACTAACAGTGATTATGCTAAGCTAGGCTAGCCAACTGCTGGCTGTTGCTATTAAAGTGGTAACTATCTTTTCATCAAACTTGCAAAATGAAAAGTCATCAACCTATAGCAAGGTTTACTTACTATTCATAGTTGATTGAAAGCTGTTTTATTTGTATAGCCCATATTCACAAATCGCTATTTGACTCATAGGGCTTAAGGTGCAACATAGTCTGCCCTCAGCAAGAGTGAGGAGAAACTACCAAAATCCCCTTTTAATAGAAAAGAACAAAAAACTGGCAAACCTCAGAGCAAAACCACACGTGACGGATCACTCACAGTGGTTCCGCTCTGATAAGAATTTAGTTTGGGTAAACACATTCAGAATTTGTAATTTTCAGCATAAAATTATCAGAGTTCGAGTTACAACATCAGGTTTGAACAAACTTGAATGCACAACTGATAACTGTAAAAGGCCCTCGTTGATAAAGTGCTCACAGATCTAACTTCTCCCTCAGGATGTTAAAAACATCGGCCTGAATAGGATCCTGGACATCTGGCGGCTGATGCAAGCGCCAGACCAAGAACCAAATGGTAAGGCTCTTACAAATGCACATGCATGAAATAATCCTGCAGATTTTATATTATTATTTCCCTTTTTTAAAGAACTAAACACGCTGACCTTTGCCATTCATGTTACTTTGTCCTCAGTCTTCAAGGATCCCCTAATTCGCTCCTTTGCAAAGAAAAATCACAATTCCTTCTACGCCCTGAAGAAATACATCGATCAGACGGAGGACTTGGAGCTGGCGAGCAAAGTCACCATCGTTGAAAAATATAGGAGTCGAATTCCCCAACTGGTGAAGCGCCTGGAAACCTGCTTCGAAGAAGACTTTCGCAAAGCAGGTTTGCAGGCACACGACACGCTGAAATAATGTGAACTCAAGTGAGAGATGCATGTGTGTTTGTGGGAATGTTTTCAAATCACTCCGACAACTTTAAACTCTCTGTGTGAGAGAGGGGGGGTGCAGATATTTTCACAGCCATAGCATCACTACCACGCAAGATAAAATCCCAAAACTTTACAGATGTACAGAACATCTAAATGAAGGCCAACGTTGAAGATGGGTCATGGCTCAGTACATCATCGTGTTGATGTGCCTTGCGGCCGGCTGTGGTCCCATCACATAATGGTCTCCAGTTTGATATAAACTCCAGTGTGTGTGGTTATTGTAATGAATTAACAGGTCAGCCAGTATAAAAGGTGCAGCTCAGTGAGGCGTTCTCAATAGTTTTTGGGAAATAACAAAGCTCCGTAGCACAGAGGAAAAAGATACGTCAGATTTTGGCTACACAGACACCTCCGTAATAACAAGTAAAAGGGATTTGCTGACACTGAAAAACAGAATACTGTGATTCTTACACCTTGAAGAATGATTTTTTTTTACCTGTTTGAATTACAACATTCACCCAGGTACGTGTTTTTCCAGATTCATGTATTTAGTTTTTTGACCGTGAAGACATTTAAAAACAGTCTGAAATGGAATTGTTGAAAAACCCTTCAGAGAGCTGTGATCTGTGGTTTACTGGCAGAAGAGCCCTCTTTACAATCCCTGAAAAACTATTTTGCAATGACAGCTTTTTTTTGCACTCCTCTCATGTTCCAGACTTCATAGTTGGAACAGTCCACAAGGCTAAAGGTCTGGAGTTCGACACTGTAATGATCAGCGATGACTTTGCCAAGATTCCCTCTTCCGGATACATTCTGCGCCACGATCGCAACTTCTCATTTAGTGAGTATTTTCTTGGACAAAACTCTTCTCTTCTACACATTTTATATTCTTTATGTTTCTCTTATTCTGCCCCACACAGGATGATCTGTTTCTGTTTCTAACTGTCTCTTGTGTTTGGATATTACTGTTCAGTGTGTCTGGCTCAATAAAACTGCAGATAGAAGCTATTTGCAGATGTGGTTTCCTGCTGATATACATATATATATATATTTGTTACGTAGCCAGTAAATGGCAATCAAGGCTCTTTTTGATAGTGTTTATGTTTTTATGTTTAAAATGATTGACCAATATATTGCCATATTGGCCACATTATTGGTGGTGGACTAAGAAGTTCACATGCTATGGTTCAAATTTGGACAAAGCATCAAGTACTGACCAGTAGAAACTATTTGAATACTTTCAGTGTCAGCCCCTCTTGTGGGAAGTTGTTATATTTTTACTTCTCTTTCCGGTTCAGCAAAAATTCCTGACGATGAGTGGAACCTGCTGTATGTGGCGGTGACTCGTGCCAAGATGACGCTGATCATCACCAGGAGCATCTACCAAATCCTCACAGTGGCTGGGGTAGGACATGTCAGACAATGCCCCTCACTTTTTACTCTGAATGCTTCCTCTGTTGTATTCATTACATATACACACATACACAGATACTAGTATATATATCTTTTTTTATTCCAAGTGTGTCTTAGAGATGACCTCTCACTTCTCGTGTAGCTACTTTTAATAGCTATTGTTATCAATATTGCCTCTGATAACACGATAACATGAGAGAGGAGGTGTTCAAAGAACAATCTACTTTGAGTTCAACTTTTAGAACTTGAAGTTCACCTTCAGCCTCCACAGCCCCAAGTTAGTGACCTGGTGCAAAGTGGACCCAGTGGATCTGCTGCTATTTTCAGATTTGTAAACGGCAGATGTGGTGAAACGAGCCTAGCTAAAGTAACAAAGGCATCAGTGGGTATAATGACTAATGACTGTTGCGTTCTCAAACTCAATCTGAAATATGACAGAGCATCATTGGAACTGCTGGACGGTGGAAGTGATTTGGAAGCTGCATACCGCTCAGTAAAAATACTGTTAAGGAAAAAATAATGCGTTTGCTTTTTTTACTTAAAGATACAGTATGTACGATTTGTAGGGATCTACAGTATTAAAGTATTCATACGTGTACATACATAGTATTAATAATTGTGTTTTCATTAATGTGTAATCACCCATCAATATCTTTTTGTTTACATAAACGTATGAATGAGCCAATAAGAACTGCTGAAAGTACCATTAAAGTAGTTCTACCATAAAAATCTTAAATGGGACATAGCATGCCCATTTTACCACAAGTTGATATGGTTCCTTGGGGTCTTAATGAAATGTCTGTAACATACTTTGGTCAAAATACCACAAGGATCATTTAAAACAGCACCCTTTTTACCCTGTATAAAACAGCCCTCCACAGAGTGACCTGTTTTGAGTGCCTGTTCCTTTAAATGCTAATGAGCCAGCTCCCCCCTCCCCCTCTCCCCCCATGATTTTAAACAATATAAATTACATATTTTATATGATATAAATTATCAAATATGCATCCCATACTTTGTATTCCCCTTCTGTTGTCCTGGAGTTTTAATTTTCCCAATCACATAATTAAATGTCCCCCTCTGCCCATCCACTACAAGCACACAAGCAGACAGACAGAGAGAGAAAGAGAGGTGGGGGGGGGGCTATGAAGACCATCATTTACCCCGAACCCCGACATTCAACGGGTACAACAACAAGCGGAGAAAGCAGAATCGCGGGCTGACCAGCGCGGAGAAATGCTCGTCCCGTGTGAACAGCCAGGCGGCTGCGCGCTTGAGAACGGCGCTGCGCTGCCTCGCAGCCTCGCTGCGTCCGGTGTAAACACGGCGTAACGAGTGTGGGGGGGGCGGGGGGGATGAGGTGGGGGGTGGGCCAAGGCCATGTAGGGAGACTTCCAGTGTATTGTGACGACACAGTACACAGGAAGCTCATTCCAGTCACTCAAGCATGACGTTTCTGACTTAGAGGAACCATAACAAGACGCGCAAGTGTTTTTTTTCCAGAGTTTTTGGGTTGGTAGACATGCCAGATACCCACATTAACCTGTAGAAGCACTAACAAAGTGGAATTTCCATGATATGTCCCCTTTAACAAATCGCTTCCATAGACACCAGGAACCAAACTGTAGCTGAGTCAACACTTCACTGTTTGAACTTCTCTTTGCTTGTTCCCACTTCTGTTTCCCACTTTGTATGAATCGATGTCTATTGTTGTCATCTTCCGTCACATGGAAGTGATTCACTACCACATGTTAGAGGTCAGATACATTTCAAGATAATAATTACGAATATGGAAACAAAATGATTCCTCCAGGGAAGCCGTCCACCTCACATTTCTGTTGAACCACATAAACTCGCATCAGCACCTTTTCTGTGGCGTAAAAACAGAAAAATCTTGTTGTTCCACTGTTGGAGGAGAACCCATTTACAGCAGCACACTACCCGTCTGTCACAGCAGACACATCACAGAAGCAGCACTGTAAATAAATAAAGAATTATACATTTAATAATATTACATTTAGCTGCTTACTGGGACCCTTGACTAGAGCACCTGTGTGTTTCGTGCTGTGTTGACTTGCAACTCAATGAGGGAAATCTTGCAGGGGGAAGGAATGAAGCCTTTCTGGAGACAGGTGACGTCTATTGGATGCATCAGGGAGACCAAGCTACAGAAAGTTAACAGTTGTATTGGCATCACCAAATCTGAGCTGGCCTTGCAAAAAGGAGAATTATAATCCCCCCAAGTCACAGTGGCCATACACCATTAGTAGTCATGTGGAGCTCCTCTATTGGACAAATATATCTAAACCTTGGCTCATCTCGCCAAACCATTGTTGTCTTCTCCACCTGTGTCTTTGATTTTTTTGTGCAACAAGTCTGTTGAAATTCCTATACCACTAGAATGCCAGGTGTAGAGGTTACTTTAACAGGGTTATTGCACTCCTGCCGTCCAGGGCTTTATTATATAATAAAAAGTCAATAAAATGGCCTTTATTGTATATACTACGAACCCGGTTAAAGCAACAGCCCAGATGGGACTAGCACTAACCCATCCACAACGAGGGCAGGACAATTTCATTTTTCAACACTACACCCGGCATTCTATTGGTTTGGAAGAGCTGAAGCTGGAGCACAGGACATCAGTCCAATCACCAAAATATCTGATTGCAAGCGCACAGTTTGAGCACAAACAGAGCAGATCTGAACGTGAAATCAATAAAATAGGAAAATACCCAGATTTATTCACATACTTTCGAATTAACTGGAAGTCTAAAATCAAAATATATTCAGTTTACTGTCTATAAAGACAAGGAAAGTGTCATTGAGGCCAAAGTCTCCACTTTGCTGCACTCAGCCAACAGATGTCTTTCTGACGCCCTCCTCTAGAGAACAACTGGGGCCAGAGACGGAACCAGAATGCAACATTCTTGGCAACAAAACACAGATTAGATGCATATGCAAGAGCCCAAGCTTCTGGAGTGTGTATAGACCCATGATTCAATGAGTTCAGTTTGGGACCCCCTCTTTGTCGAGCCAAACAACCGGCACAGCAACATGAACTCAGATTTATCTGTTAATCTCTGAGGATGACAGAATCCTGGAATGTGTTCTGCATGTTTGCAATCCCACAGGTTTGATGAGTTTGTACCGGAAATATTTGTCGCTACTGGTAACGTTCATCTGTCTAGGTCTAAGGATTTGTTGTGTTTTTACAGTACAGACAACATTGAGTTAAGCTCAAATTTACTGAAAAACCAAAAACAGGCTGAAATGGGTGTAATGCAAACAGCACAACTGCTCATTGAGACTAAAACTAATTCTCTCAATAACAAAGTTTAGATCATTTAAACTGGCGTTATGTGATTTTGAAAAAAAGCATACACCAAAGGCCTGTACACTTAAAAATATTTTTAAAACAAAACTATGAATATATCGCTGTTCCCTTTTTTGTACAACAATCTAAACTGTGTGCCGCAATCTTTTCTCCACCACATCATCAACAGGAATACTTCTTGAAGTCGCAGATGCCCAACTCCCTGATGAAGGAGGGCGAGGTGCTCCCTTGCTCTGTCACCAACTGTCCCAACTGCATCCAGCCAGACTCAGCGTTCATCATGTCCAAACAACAGATGAAATTTGTAAGGAAATATCTAACCCTCACTTATACCTCTTTTCCACCAAAATAATAGGGTGTACGCAGGTTTTTTTTTTAAGCGTAAACCCCTTAACCGCCATGAAAGCGCCGCTGTCTCACCTCACTGTTGCAGACAAGAGCCAGATGTTAGTGGGGGGGGTTTTGACCAGTGGAGAAGGGGCTTGAGATGCAACATATTCTAACGCCTCCTAAATCCTAGACTGTGTACAACCAGGAATGTATCGTTGGCCTGAACTGGCCATTTCACAACAGAGTTAGTGTTAAAATTACACTGTCAAGTCTTGTGTTGTTATACCTTCAGCTCGCTATGATTTCTTTTTAAAAGCCTCCCTCATTTGTCTGTATCTAGACTGATAGCGAGTCCAAAGGCGGCCCGCTGTGCGAGGGGTGTGTGTGGCAACGCGTCGGACCTACAGCCTTCCTCATGACTGATGACCTTCTCTCAATGGCTGAAATACCAGGACAATTTGTCCAGCCTATGGTCCGTGGTTTCTAGAGCTATTTCCTTTTTTTTTTTAAATGTTTTTATTTGTTTACGTCCAGTTGTTAGTGACCTTCAATGCACTGTTCAGGATAGGAACAGAGAGTATTAATGTAAGGTGCTCTCCAGCGATCACTGCTTACTGACTCTGCCACGTGATCTTGTTTTTTAAAACTGTTTCTCTGTGTTTATTTCTCTCTGTGCAATAAATGGGATTGTTATTTAATGTACAGTTGAGATTATCAGCCAATAGCATCCAGTGCTACTCCGGAGGACTGACATTAAAGGAGCAACGTGTTTCCATGCAAACATTGACTCAAAACATAAATCTGCTGACAAATGGGTTTACAAGTGTATTTATTTCCTCTGCAGGACTTGTAAGCATGTCACTTTTTGCTGTTCAGGTTCAAGCGTTAACAATCCTCAACTCCTGTGTGTACGATGGTTTCCTCTGACGGAAGCTCGCTCTGTTCCAAGTATCCACTGCCTAACAGCTGCTATCTAATCATCCGCGGCTTCACGGTTCACTGACAACCGTTCCAGTGAAGATTAAAAAACAACACAGCTTCCCGAGAACATGACAGAAAGAACCATCAACGAACATCGACTGATAGGGAAGATTTATTAATCCTGAGCAGAATTCCTGATGATGACAACACGTCTCACACAATAGAAATTCTCAAACATGTTATTACAGGTTAATATACAGAACTTTGCGCTCCTGAACTTTGAGGTTCAGTCTGCTCAAGCGTGACACGAGAATGAAACGTGTCTGGATAATTCATTTCAGATGAACTTGGAAAGTGAATTAATTGAGTTACTCTCGCATATTGTGTTTTATCAGATTTTATTTTCTGCAGCAACACACGTCATATTTACACGGAGGGCAAAATTCTGACTTGACTTTATTTTGAATAAGACATTACACTGATTATGATGTTTACATGAGTTGCTAATACAATATTCCATTGATGTTGCTTTTTACATGTTACAGAGCATAGTGTGATTATGTCAAACAGTTGCTATCCGTACATGTCGATATCGTAAAATACTGCGGAAAAATCCGATAGGACGTAATAATGCCAATAACACGTATACATCTCTATATAATGCGACTGATATACCACATGTCTTAATTTAAGTATTGCTTGTTCCAAGTGTGACCTTAATCAGGTTAAGGTAGAAAGAAAATGCTGTTTACATGACAGGAGGAAAGACAAGTGAGATAAAAAACTAAATTGTCAAAAGGCCATGTTTGCATTTTAACAGAACATGAGTTAATGCCAAGCAGCACATATTTCAGAGGCTTTAGTCGCTGTGACAATAATAAATAAAGGCAAAACACTGAAAACAATTTTTAAACAATTTGCGTTACATTCAGTTGTCTGTATATACAGTGTATATATAATATCAGGTGTAAAATAAGGCATGACCTGTATCAACACCATGCATGAACAAACACAGGATAACAGTGTCACACCCAACCAGGGATGTAGCTGCCATTTCTGACAGTGAGGTCACTTCCTTGATATTTATGAATTTTGAGGGGCTATTTACAAGTTCTGTAATAAAAAAAAACAACCTCTTACATGGTTTTATGGTTAAATTCTTGCTCGTATGAACCACAGACAATATATAAGGGTTAGGGTTAGGAAGCACGTCTCCAACCCTAACCCAGAGGACATCAAGAACATCCTCTGGAGCCAGAATCTGCGCAGCAGTGATGCTGGTGTGGACGTTTCCTATGGTTTTTATGGCATCATGTTTTTAAGTCTATGGTTATGACCTTATCAGCTGATCAGTCATTGACCTCATCAAACCCAATGAGCCTTCAGCAGTCAATACGAGAGCGACACCTTGATGTTGAGCTTTTTAATTGTTATTTTTCTGTGCTTTTAGTATGAGCTCTCACTGGGGTCGACGAGATTTTCAGCTTCTAAAGTGACATTAAGGAGAAATGCCAAACCTTGTAGTTGGAAATCAATATATAATATATATGATATGTATTACAAAAATAAAATGAAAGTGTGCGTCTTCCGAAGTTCAAACACTGTGTACGACACTACGTGTCGTACACAGTGTTTGCAGCCTTTGTTTGTCAGTGTTTGCAGCCTTTGTAAACAGGGTTTACAAAGGCGGACTTGCAGCTTTAAACTCTTGACTTCCTGTGACAGCAGAAGGTTACAGGGGACAAACTCTATGACGCCGGTTCAGCTGGAACGTGGTTCATGGATATCTTTTCTTCATCTGTCGCCGGCCTGTCATTTCTTTGAGACTTCCTGAGGTATGAAGAAAACGATGATACAATTAAAACCCTAAGTGAACACACAGGATTTTAATGCAGAAATGTGAATCATACAAATTGTTCCACCTCAATTTTAGGTATTTCATGAAGCGAAAGAAAGTGTAGTGAGACATAATTCCACGTATATAATTCATTCCTAAATCCTTAATGTTCACATCATTACCTTCTATTACACACGTAGCTGATTCCGATTAAAGCGCAGACGATCACCAGTGAAGCGCAGACAATCAGCGCTGTTGTTGTTGTGCCAAGTCCTGTAAAAGAAACAAAGGAAACTCAATGTAAAGCTATTTCCTCCCTGTATGCTTCATTACAGCATTTGCTTTATGTAGTGATCCCAAGCCTTTCATGTGTATCTCTTTAGCACTTAACTAACAAAATATGGGAAGATGACAAAACGACAGGAAGTAGATAAATCTTAGGAACATCAAAATTTATAATGAAACTTGGAGGAGGGGGGTCACTGAATGTGTATTTATCCTTTAAAAGCATAATTTGCTCATTTACAAATATCACATACTAGGAGATACCAGGTGAAACTGGGTACTGTGACAGTGTTAAACTTACTGTGGTCAGTGTGGCCGGACAAGGGAGGACTATCCGTCCTGTTATTGGGAGGCTGGTTGGACGAGGCTGGTGTCGTCCGGTCTGTTGCTACGTTTTTAAGATGTGAAAGAAAGGATTTGTAAGATTTTCCTGTGGGTTCGATTATGCATTTACAGATCTGCATTGATTGATTTTAGAAATTCGTGGAAAGCCTTGCGGACGTCTCAAGATGTGATTTACACATTACTGCTGATTTCTCATGTAAACCTTTTTTATATTGATTAAAAAAGAACAAGAATTGTAATAATAGCTGCAGTAAAATACATCAACCTAGGGGTTTGAAAGATAATAAATAAGAGAATAAAAAATGTGTCATTTAAATATGACAGAAAACATTTTACGAAATGTGTCATTTTTAGGTCAACGGTGGTGTTTACAATAATTCACAAGATGTAAATACAAGGTATATGTTTTCATCTTATATGTTGCAATACACAAAATATTGTTGGATACAAGAGTGATGGAAAATACTCTTAATTCTTCGATGTGGCCTGGGTGTAATTTGCTGGAAATCCCCAAACTTGTGTGTGCGTATGCGTGTGCGTGTGTGTGTGTGTGTGTGTGTGTGTGTGTGTGTGTGTGTGTGTGTGTGTGTGTGTGTGTGGTGAGCTCCTGACCCTGTGAGTGATCAACCTGCACACCAAGTGACGTTGGCTCGAGGCTGTTTTTCTCCAGAAGCCCTGTAGATGAGAAGCTTCCGCTCTTAGTCATCTGAAGGTTGGTGAAAGACGCTGCTGATGTCGTGACAAGATTTATTTCTACTAATACAGCTGAGGGCATGACTGCATTACTCCTACTGCTGACACTACTACTAATATCTATGTTACTTCCCTGTTACTTCCTCTACCATCACTACTATTTATAAAACTACCGCTAAGTAACATGAAAAACGTATTTGAGCCCCGACAGAAGAGTTGTGGGAAGTAAATTTAAAAAAAAATGCACTAAAAGCAACACCTTTCACATTATGGTCATTTGACTCATCTATACCACTTTCAGGGATGCAGGGGGAGCTGGAGCCAATCCCAGCTGACATTGGTCCCCAGTGCATCACAGGCCCAACACACAGAGACATCGAGTCCATTTACAGGCTCCAACCAACCTTTTCTGTCTTGGGATTTTGGAAGGAAGCCGAAGTACCCGGAGAAAACCCACGCAAACACGGAACAGAGAACACGCAAACTCAACACAGAAAGCCCCTGGCCCAACCGGGATTCGAACCGGAAACCTTCATTCTGTGAGGTATCGTTGCATCGTGCTGCCTATGCTAACAAAAATGATCTCAAACAGACAGATGTAGAATTTTCTGCTCTTCACCTCCAACAGTTCAAGCAAATACAGACCTCACTGATGTTGTGATGTTGTTGAACCATCTGCAAACGCACACCATGATAAATTGCCTCACATGGCACATACTCAATCTTACTGTGCATATTGTTTGTTTAAATGCACGCTCTTCACACACAGACAAACACTGCACGGTTGAATACACACAATGAAGCTTCTTTAATAAGCAGTGCTTTTGCGCTTCAGTGATTAAAGCCAGGAAGTCATGTTGTGAAAGTTAAGACTTTCCACTATTTTCCACTTGATTCATGCAGACAGGGAGGACTCACTTGTTACTGGGCTCTTTGGTGGACGTGTTGTGGTTCTCCGGGGGTCGGCTAAAAAGAACAAATGAGAAGTTGGACATTTTTATCGTTCAACTGCAACAAAAAACTATGACTAAGTTAGAAAAGAAATATATAAAACTGGAACTAGGTGCAAGACAGAGTATCAGGCAAGCTGTAAAAACGATGGATCGAATACTTGCCATGATTCTATAGTAGATTTCGCCTGATTACCTCACACTTGGCAATGCTCTGCAGGGTTAGGTGTATCATGATCCATCACTATACATAACCAAGCACTAGATATTACTCTACCCTGATGATATGTCGCTCCTTGTCCAGAATGCCCATCTATTTGTCAAGTGCATGAAAGAGACGTTTGTGTGGAACAACAGCTTTTGTAGCAGCAGTGTTTCTAAGGGAGACAGGTCTTAAGTCACAGTAGCTGTCCCCACTCAACAACATGCACCTGTCGACTTCCTTCCCACTGCTACTGACAGGAGCATTTGTATTGCTTGTCGTTTGATTATTCAGGAAAATGAATCGCATGTTTGACGTCTTGAACATACTCGAAAACTCACCAAACTTTGCGGGCGCGTCAGGCCTGATGAAAATGTAAGTATTCTGAAGTAATTCGGAATGGGCGTGGCTAAATGGCTCAACAGGGCCCCCTAAAACGCAGCAATTCCGTCTGGTTCAACCGATCTTCACCTACTGCAAAAGCAGGTAAGCTTCGTTTTACAGCTTTTATTCGACTTCCATTCATTTTTCACCGTGTGGTCTCCACCTGGTGGCGTGAACCGTAATGCGTGATTAGTGGGCGTCGTCCAGCGCCGCTTGACGGACACAGGAAGTGACGTGTTTACCCTTCCCGCGATGCACAAAACACACGCAACACATTTCGCCCGGTCCCTGTGCGCCCCCCCGCGGCCGCAGCAGGTCCCGAGATTGCAAGTGCTCGGGCCCGCACAGTGCTGCTCGCCGCCCAATTTTTATTTTTTATTTTATGATTAAAATTTTGCTTATGTTATTAAACTTGAGGGATGGATTACAACAGCGGCTTCCAGTGAAATCCCAAATCTCTTTACATTGTCAAGGCAGAGCACAGGCCACACTCTACCACTGGATTGGGGTTGCTACTCAGCTACTCTTAGCATCAGGGACTATTGTTTGAGGCAGTAGTGCGTCTATTTGACTGTACGTGCTGGGCTAAAGTTGTGTATTAAGTTCTGTCCTATGATCTGAGGCCTGTGGGTCAAGCTCCAGTAACCGTGTGGGGAGATATACAGTATTACTTCACTCAAGGAGCAACCATCTCTGTGAAATCAGTTTGAATTCTAAGACTGGGCTTTTCAAATGAAAAGACAAACAATAATAAATCTTACGTATGCATCGGAGCGTGGCCGTGGTCCACTTCGCAGCACTGTTACTCCCACTGCATTTGATGAGGTACGATGTTCCCGCTTCCCTCACGTAACCATCTATACACGTGTAGCGAAAAGAGTCTCGAGAACAGTTCTCGGGTGGAGGATCCGTCAGAGGCAGTACAGGGATCTCTGAACAAGAACAACTGCTTTTGTCTGGAAGAAAAACAAAAGGACAACATGGACGCACAGGTCAATGCAAAGACGGCCTAATATTACAGTGTTTTTTTCTTGTGAGTTAATTTGAGATAGCAAAGGGGAAAAACTATAAGACTTATATGGGTGGAATTTAGATGGATATTCAAACACAATGCAACTTATAGTTTTACAGTCACTCCAGAATCAGTTTTATAGCTCATGCATGAATTAATCAGTTACACATTAACTCTGGTGGATGGAGTAGATCTCACCTCTCACCTGCGAACACTGCACCATGTAGTTTGTAAGTGATACAAGGTGTTTGTTCAAAAAGCTTATAGGCCAGAGTTTTTTCTGTAAATCCATGGGGTGAATGTGAATCTAAAAGTTCAATATCTGTTTATACACTAAATAAAAGATCTAACATAGATTAAATGGGCCTGACTATGCAATTCCTTGCCCCTCTGGTACCTAGTCTTAATAACGTCAATTGTAAAAGAAGCACAAGTCACAGCCAAGATAGATAGAAATGAAACAGATATAAAGATATGAAAATATATTATATACAGTATATTACACGCGAGTACATTTGTTTAGATATTTTGATCATTGTGTTCCATGTATTTTATCGAGTTAGTCTTGACTGGGTGTCACTTTTAATGTTCAGGTGTAAAAAATGACTAATGCTGCAAACTAAATATGTTCTACTTTTAACTCTAAACTTTAACATAGATAAATAAATGAAAATATAACTCCTGACAGTTTAGTGTCTCTTTATACAGTTTGAGTGATTTCCTGTCAAAATACAAGATCTACCATAGACTCTCTCTTCAATTCCTTGACCCTCTTCCCAGGTAAGTTGTCTTTGTTGCTACGTTTTTAAGATGTGAAAGAAAGGATTTGTAAGATTTTCCTGTGGGTTCGATTATGCATTTACAGATCTGCATTGATTGATTTTAGAAATTGGTGGAAAGCCTTGCGGACGTCTCAATATGTGATTTACACATTACTGCTGATTTCTCATGTAAACCTTATTTATATTGATTAAAATAGAACAAAAATTGTGATAATAGCTGCAGTAAAATACATCAACTCAGGGGTTTGAAAGATAATAAATAAGAGAATAAAAAATGTGTCATTTAAATATGACAGAAAACATTTTACTAAATGTGTCATTTTTAGGTCAACGGTGGTGTTTACAATAATTCACAAGATGTAAATACAATGTATATGTTTTCATCTTATATGTTGCAATACACAAAATATTGTTGGATACAAGAGTGATGGGAAATACTTGAGTGAATCTTAATTCTTCGATGTGGCCTGGGTGTAATTTGCTGGAAATCCCCAAAATTGTGTGTGTGCGTGGGTTTGTGTGTGTGTGTGTGTGTGTGTGTGTGCGGGTTTGTGTGTGTGTCTGCGTGTGTGTGTGTGTGGTGAGCTCCTGACCCTGTGAGTGATCAACCTGCACACCAAGTGATGTTGGCTCGAGGCTGTTTTTCTCCAGAAGCCCTGTAGATGAGAAGCTTCCGCTCTTAGTCATCTGAAGGTTGGTGAAAGACGCTGCTGATGTCGTGACAAGATTTATTTCTACTAATACAGCTGAGGGCATGACTGCATTACTCCTACTGCTGACACTACTACTAATATCTATGTTACTTCCCTGTTACTTCCTCTACCATCACTACTATTTATAAAACTACCGCTAAGTAACATGAAAAACGTATTTGAGCCCCGACAGAAGAGTTGTGGGAAGTAAATTTAAAAAAAAATGCACTAAAAGCAACACCTTTCACATTATGGTCATTTGACTCATCTATACCACTTTCAGGGATGCAGGGGGAGCTGGAGCCAATCCCAGCTGACATTGGTCCCCAGTGCATCACAGGCCCAACACACAGAGACATCGAGTCCATTTACAGGCTCCAACCAACCTTTTCTGTCTTGGGATTTTGGAAGGAAGCCGAAGTACCCGGAGAAAACCCACGCAAACACGGAACAGAGAACACGCAAACTCAACACAGAAAGCCCCTGGCCCAACCGGGATTCGAACCGGAAACCTTCATTCTGTGAGGTATCGTTGCATCGTGCTGCCTATGCTAACAAAAATGATCTCAAACAGACAGATGTAGAATTTTCTGCTCTTCACCTCCAACAGTTCAAGCAAATACAGAACTCACTGATGTTGTGATGTTGTTGAACCATCTGCAAACGCACACCATGATAAATTGCCTCACATGGCACATACTCAATCTTACTGTGCATATTGTTTGTTTAAATGCACGCTCTTCACACACAGACAAATACTGCACGGTTGAATACACACAATGAAGCTTCTTTAATAAGCAGTGCTTTTGCACTTCAGTGATTAAAGCCAGGAAGTCATGTTGTGAAAGTTAAGACTTTCCACTATTTTCCACTTGATTCATGCAGACAGGGAGGACTCACTTGTTACTGGGCTCTTTGGTGGACGTGTTGTGGTTCTCCGGGGGTCGGCTAAAAAGAACAAATGAGAAGTTGGACATTTTTATCGTTCAACTGCAACAAAAAACTATGACTAAGTTAGAAAAATAAATATATAAAACTGGAACTAGGTGCAAGACAGAGTATCAGGCAAGCTGTAAAAACGATGGATCGAATACTTGCCATGATTCTATAGTAGATTTCGCCTGATTACCTCACACTTGGCAATGCTCTGCAGGGTTAGGTGTATCATGATCCATCACTATACATAACCAAGCACTAGATATTACTCTACCCTGATGATATGTCGCTCCTTGTCCAGAATGCCCATCTATTTGTCAAGTGCATGAAAGAGACGTTTGTGTGGAACAACAGCTTTTGTAGCAGCAGTGTTTCTAAGGGAGACAGGTCTTAAGTCACAGTAGCTGTCCCCACTCAACAACATACACCTGTCGACTTCCTTCCCACTGCTACTGACAGGAGCATTTGTATTGCTTGTCGTTTGATTATTCAGGAAAATGAATCGCATGTTTGACGTCTTGAACATACTCGAAAACTCACCAAACTTTGCGGGCGCGTCAGGCCTGATGAAAATGTAAGTATTCTGGAGTAATTCGGAATGGGCGTTTTTATTTTATGATTAAAATTTTGCTTATGTTATTAAACTTGAGGGATGGATTACAACAGCGGCTTCCAGTGAAATCCCAAATCTCTTTACATTGTCAAGGCAGAGCACAGGCCACACTCTACCACTGGATTGGGGTTGCTACTCAGCTACTCTTAGCATCAGGGACTATTGTTTGAGGCAGTAGTGCGTCTATTTGACTGTACGTGCTGGGCTAAAGTTGTGTATTAAGTTCTGTCCTATGATCTGAGGCCTGTGGGTCAAGCTCCAGTAACCGTGTGGGGAGATATACAGTATTACTTCACTCAAGGAGCAACCATCTCTGTGAAATCAGTTTGAATTCTAAGACTGGGCTTTTCAAATGAAAAGAAAAACAATAATAAATCTTACGTATGCATCGGAGCGTGGCCGTGGTCCACTTCGCAGCACTGTTACTCCCACTGCATTTGATGAGGTACGATGTTCCCGCTTCCCTCACGTAACCATCTATACACGTGTAGCGAAAAGAGTCTCGAGAACAGTTCTCGGGTGGAGGATCCGTCAGAGGCAGTACAGGGATCTCTGAACAAGAACAACTGCTTTTGTCTGGAAGAAAAACAAAAGGACAACATGGACGCACAGGTCAATGCAAAGACGGCCTAATATTACAGTGTTTTTTTCTTGTGAGTTAATTTGAGATAGCAAAGGGGAAAAACTATAAGACTTATATGGGTGGAATTTAGATGGATATTCAAACACAATGCAACTTATAGTTTTACAGTCACTCCAGAATCAGTTTTATAGCTCATGCATGAATGAATCAGTTACACATTAACTCTGGTGGATGGAGTAGATCTCACCTCTCACCTGCGAACACTGCACCATGTAGTTTGTAAGTGCTACAAGGTGTTTGTTCAAAAAGCTTATAGGCCAGAGTTTTTTCTGTAAATCCATTGGGTGAATGTGAATCTAAAAGTTCAATATCTGTTTATACACTAAATAAAAGATCTATCATAGATTAAATGGGCCTGACTATGCAATTCCTTGGCCCTCTGGTACCTAGTCTTAATAACTTCAATTGTAAAAGAAGCACAAGTCACAGCCAAGATAGATAGAAATGAAACAGATATAAAGATATGAAAATATATTATATACAGTATATTACACGCGAGTACATTTGTTTAGATATTTTGATCATTGTGTTCCATGTATTTTATCGAGTTAGTCTTGACTGGGTGTCACTTTTAATGTTGAGGTGTAAAAAATGACTAATGATGCAAACTAAATATGTTCTTCTTTTAACTCTAAACTTTAACATAGATAAATAAATGAAAATATAACTCCTGACAGTTTAGTGTCTCTTTATACAGTTTGAGTGATTTCCTGTCAAAATACAAGATCTACCATAGACTCTCTCTTCAATTCCTTGACCCTCTTCCCAGGTAAGTTGTCTTTATACATTAAAATGTACGACATAAATAAAGTAGATTACACATGCGAACATTAATCTCGTTATTTTTAGAAAAACTTAAAAGATAGCCAAATAAAAAACGACAAATAATAAATGAAAATAATGCACGCGGAACACGTGTCAGACAGCATGTCATTCCTTGTCGTTATGTTTGAATATGCTGAGTTTGAGCTGAGCAGCGCAGTGAACACTCACAGTCAAATTGCCAGTTTGTCAACGGGAGTTCTGAACGGTGCTTACCGGCGGAGGAGCAGCGCGCAGCCCCGAGCAGACACACGATCACAGCGCGCACAGAGAGAGACAGTGAACCCGGATCCATCTGGAGAACCACTGACCTCTCACTGCATCGTGTCCAGCAGGTAAACTGGCCCCGGTACAGACCATCCTCACTGACACCAACACTTCCACCCCGCCCTCACTCTCACCCCGGCCACTCCTCCGCGGCGGCCACATGACGCCTGCCGGAGGACACGTTTATAGTTTTTCAACAACAACGCCCTCACGCTGGAGTACAAATCATTTATTTCCCTTTCCTTCTCTAACACCTCTGCTTCTGATTCAGACCTGCCCGTATCTGTCTGAAATTTTAACCCATTCGTCCAACTCCTCGAATGATGAAATTGGGTTTAAATAGGTTACTTATACCTCTTTCCCACCAAAATAAGCGGGTGTATGCAGATTTCTTTTAAACGTAAACCCATTAACCGCCATGAAAGCGGCGCTGTCTCACCTCGCTGTGGCAGAATTAGAGCGTTCAACTGGTTAACAACCAGGAATGTATTGTTTGCCTGAACTGGCCATTTCGCATTAGAGTTAGTGTTAAAACTACACTGTCAGTCTTGTGTTGTTATACCTTCAGCTCCCTATGATTTATTTTTAAAAGCCTCCCTCATTTGTCTGTATCTAGACCAGGGGTCTTCAACGTTTTTCAGGCCAAGGACCCCCAAACTGATGGAGAGATGGAGCAGGGACCCCCTACTATATATATTGTATAAAATTGTGTGTTATAATAAACTGGGCCTACTGCCATGTATAAACATAACTACCCTGTTATTGTGCATTCAATACTAAGCTATTCAAATAATACACAGGTTCATATATTCATGTTTTTATTTTAAACATGTGCAAGGTATCTGAGCTGCAGTGTGTGCATTGCTGACTGAAAGATAACGTCTTCTGCCTCCATTTATCCGTTCACTACAATATGTTAGATTCATGTTGTGTATTTAAAGACATTTAAATTCGTGGAACAATAAAAAAATATATAAAAAATTGTCTAATCAACCCAAAATTTCGCGACCCCCCTGCAGTACCTCCGCGGACCCCCTAGGGGTCGCGGACCCCCTGTTGAAGACCTCTGATCTAGACTGATAGCGAGTCCAAAGGCGGCCCGCTGTGCGAGGGGTGTGTGTGGCAACGCGTCGGACCTACAGCCTTCCTCATGACTGATGACCTTCTCTCAATGGCTGAAATACCAGGACAATTTGTCCAGCCTATGGTCCGTGGTTTCTAGAGCTATTTCCTTTTTAACAATTTTTTTTTTATTTGTTTACGTCCAGTTGTTAGTGACCTTCAATGCACTGTTCAGGATAGGAACAGAGAGTATTAATGTGAGGTGCTCTCCAGCGATCACTGCTTACTGACTCTGCCACGTGATCTTGTTTTTTAAAACTGTTTATCTGTGTTTATTTCTCTCTATGAGATAAATGGGATTGTTATATAATGTACAGTTGAGATTATCAGCCAATAGCATCCAGTGCTACTCCGGAGGACTGACATTAAAGGAGCAACGTGTTTCCATGCAAACATTGACTCAAAACATAAATCTGCTGACAAATGGGTTTACAAGTGTATTTATTTCCTCTGCAGGACTTGTAAGAATGTCATATTTACATGGAGGGCAATATTCTGACTATTGACTTTATTTTGAATAAGACATTACACTGATTATGTTTACATGAGTTGCTAATATAATATTCCATTGATGTTGCTTTTTACATGTTACAGAGCATAGTGTGATTATGTCAAACAGTTGCTATCCGTACATGTCGATGTCGTAAAATACTGCGGAAAAATCCGATAGGACGTAATAATGCCAATAACACGTATACATCTCTATATAATGCGACTGATATACCACGTGTCTTAATTTAAGTATTGCTTGTTCCAAGTGTGACCTTAATCAGGTTAAGGTAGAAAGAAAATGCTGTTTACATGACAGGAGGAAAGACAAGTGAGATAAAAAACTAAATTGTCAAAAGGCCATGTTTGCATTTTAACAGAACATGAGTTAATGCCAAGCAGCACATATTTCAGAGGCTCTAGTCGCTGTGACAATAATAAATAAAGGCAAAACACTGAAAACAATTTGCATTACATTCAGTTGTCTGTATATACAGTGTATATATAATATCAGGTGTAAAAGAAGGCATGCCCTGTATCAACACCATGCATGAACAAACACAGGATAACTATGTCACACCCAACCAGGGATGTAGCTGCCATTTCTGACAGTGAGGTCACTTCCTTGATATTTATGAATTTTGAGGGGCTATTTACAAGTTCTGTAATAAAAAAAACAACCTCTTACATGGTTTTATGGTTAAATTCTTGCTCGTATGAACCACAGACAATATATAAGGGTTAGGGTTAGGAAGCACGTCTCCAACCCTAACCCAGAGGACATCAAGAACATCCTCTGGAGCCAGAATCTGCGCAGCAGTGATGCTGGTGTGGACGTTTCCTATGGTTTTTATGGCATCATGTTTTTAAGTCTATGGTTATGACCTTATCAGCTGATCAGTCATTGACCTCATCAAACCCAATGAGCCTTCAGCAGTCAATACGAGAGCGACACCTTGATGTTGAGCTTTTTAATTGTTATTTTTCTGTGCTTTTAGTATGAGCTCTCACTGGGGTCGACGAGATTTTCAGCTTCTAAAGTGACGTTACGGCGAAATGCCAAACCCTGTAGTTGGAAATCAATATATAATATATATGATATGTATTACAAAAATAAAATGAAAGTGTGCGTCTTCCGAAGTTCAAACACTGTGTACGACACTACGTTACAAGTACTCTGTTTTTATACCTGAATCTGATTGGACAAAGATAGTCCAATCACAAAGCACAGTCAGTTACCTTCCTGGACGCTGCACGCCCACATTTCAGGCAGCTCAACCACCTGTTCTCTGATCGGACAGTTTGACGCTGCTTTGTGATTGGATTGTAATAGTCCAATCGGATTCAGGTATAAAAACAAGTCAAAACTCGCACTAAGTGTCAAACTTCTTGAAACTTGAACTTTTCATGCAGATTCACAACAGGGGTTTACAAAGGCTGACTTGCAGCTTTAAACTCTTGACTTCCTGTGACAGCAGAAGGTTACAGGGGACAAACTCTATGACGCCGGTTCAGCTGGAACATTATTCATGGATATCGTTTCTTCATCTGTCGCCGGCCTGTCATTTCTTTGAGACTTCCTGAGGTATGAAGAAAATGATGATACAATTAAAACCCTAAGTGAACACACAGGATTTTAATGCAGAAATGTGAATCATACAAATTGTTCCACCTCAATTTTAGTTATTTCATGAAGCGAAAGAAAGTGTAGTGAGACATAATTCCACGTATATAATTCATTCCTAAATCCTTAATGTTCACATCATTACCTTCTATAACACACGTAGCTGATTCCGATTAAAGCACAGACGATCACCAGTGAAGCGCAGACAATCAGCGCTGTTGTTGTTGTGCCAAGTCCTGTAAAAGAAACAAAGGAAACTAAATGTAAAGCTATTTCCTCCCTGTATGCTTCATTACAGCATTTGCTTTATGTAGTGATCCCAAGCCTTTCATGTGTATCTCTTTAGCACTTAACTAACAAAATATGGGAAGATGACAAAACGACAGGAAGTAGATAAATCTTAGGAACATCAAAAATTATAATGAAACTTGGAGGAGGGGGGTCACTGAATGTCCTGATGTGTATTTATCCTTTAAAAGCATCATTTGCTCATTTACAAATATCACATACCAGGAGATACCAGGTGAAACTGGGTACTGTGACAGTGTTAAACTTACTGTGGTCAGTGTGGCCGGACAAGGGAGGACTATCCGTCCTGTTATTGGGAGGCTGGTTGGACGAGGCTGGTGTCGTCCGGTCTGTTGCTACGTTTTTAAGATGTGAAAGAAAGGATTTGTAAGATTTTCCTGTGGGTTCGATTATGCATTTACAGATCTGCATTGATTGATTTTAGAAATTCGTGGAAAGCCTTGCGGACGTCTCAAGATGTGATTTACACATTACTGCTGATTTCTCATGTAAACCTTTTTTATATTGATTAAAAAAGAAAACAAATTGTGATAATAGCTGCAGTAAAATACATCAACTCAGGGGTTTGAAAGATAATAAATAAGAGAATAAAAAATGTGTCATTTAAATATGACAGCCAACATTTGACTAAATGTGTCATTTTTAGGTCAACGGTGGTGTTTACAATAATTCCCTAGATGTAAATACAAGGTATATGTTTTCATCTTATATGTTGCAATACACAAAATATTGTTGGATACAAGAGTGAATCTTAATTCTTCGATGCAGCCTAGGAGTAATTTGCTGGAAATCCCCAAAATTGTCTGTGTGCGTGGGTTTGTGCGTGTGTGTGCGTGTGTGCGCGTGTGTGCGTGTGTGTGCGTGCGTGCGTGGTGAGCTCCTGACCCTGTGAGTGATCAACCTGCACACTAAGTGACGTTGGCTCGAGGCTGTTTTTCTCCAGAAGCCCTGTAGATGAGAAGCTTCCGCTCTTAGTCATCTGAAGGTTGGTGAAAGACGCTGCTGATGACGAGACAAGATTTATTTCTACTAATACAGCTGAGGGCATGACTGCATTACTCCTACTGCTGACACTACTACTAATATCTATGTTACTTCCCTGTTACTTCCTCTACCATCACTACTATTTATAAAACTACCGCTAAGTAACATGAAAAACGTATTGAGCCCCGACAGAAGAGTTGTGGGAAGTAAATTCAAAAAACAATGCACTAAAAGCAACACCTTTCACATTATGGTCATTTGACTCATCTATACCACTTTCAGGGATGCAGGGGGAGCTGGAGCCAATCCCAGCTGACATTGGTCCCCAGTGCATCACAGGCCCAACACACAGAGACATCGAGTCCATTTACAGGCTCCAACCAACCTTTTCTGTCTTGGGATTTTGGAAGGAAGCCGAAGTACCCGGAGAAAACCCACGCAAACACGGAACAGAGAACACGCAAACTCAACACAGAAAGCCCCTGGCCCAACCGGGATTCGAACCGGAAACCTTCATTCTGTGAGGTATCGTTGCATCGTGCTGCCTATGCTAACAAAAATGATCTCAAACAGACAGATGTAGAATTTTCTGCTCTTCACCTCCAACAGTTCAAGCAAATACAGACCTCACTGATGTTGTGATGTTGTTGAACCATCTGCAAACGCACACCATGATAAATTGCCTCACATGGCACATACTCAATCTTACTGTGCATATTGTTTGTTTAAATGCACGCTCTTCACACACAGACAAACACTGCACGGTTGAATACACACAATGAAGCTTCTTTAATAAGCAGTGCTTTTGCGCTTCAGTGATTAAAGCCAGGAAGTCATGTTGTGAAAGTTAAGACTTTCCACTATTTTCCACTTGATTCATGCAGACAGGGAGGACTCACTTGTTACTGGGCTCTTTGGTGGACGTGTTGTGGTTCTCCGGGGGTCGGCTAAAAAGAACAAATGAGAAGTTGGACATTTTTATCGTTCAACTGCAACAAAAAACTATGACTAAGTTAGAAAAGAAATATATAAAACTGGAACTAGGTGCAAGACAGAGTATCAGGCAAGCTGTAAAAACGATGGATCGAATACTTGCCATGATTCTATAGTAGATTTCGCCTGATTACCTCACACTTGGCAATGCTCTGCAGGGTTAGGTGTATCATGATCCATCACTATACATAACCAAGCACTAGATATTACTCTACCCTGATGATATGTCGCTCCTTGTCCAGAATGCCCATCTATTTGTCAAGTGCATGAAAGAGACGTTTGTGTGGAACAACAGCTTTTGTAGCAGCAGTGTTTCTAAGGGAGACAGGTCTTAAGTCACAGTAGCTGTCCCCACTCAACAACATGCACCTGTCGACTTCCTTCCCACTGCTACTGACAGGAGCATTTGTATTGCTTGTCGTTTGATTATTCAGGAAAATGAATCGCATGTTTGACGTCTTGAACATACTCGAAAACTCACCAAACTTTGCGGGCGCGTCAGGCCTGATGAAAATGTAAGTATTCTGAAGTAATTCGGAATGGGCGTGGCTAAATGGCTCAACAGGGCCCCCTAAAACGCAGCAATTCCGTCTGGTTCAACCGATCTTCACCTACTGCAAAAGCAGGTAAGCTTCGTTTTACAGCTTTTATTCGACTTCCATTCATTTTTCACCGTGTGGTCTCCACCTGGTGGCGTGAACCGTAATGCGTGATTAGTGGGCGTCGTCCAGCGCCGCTTGACGGACACAGGAAGTGACGTGTTTACCCTTCCCGCGATGCACAAAACACACGCAACACATTTCGCCCGGTCCCTGTGCGCCCCCCGCGGCCGCAGCAGGTCCCGAGATTGCAAGTGCTCGGGCCCGCACAGTGCTGCTCGCCGCCCAATTTTTATTTTTTATTTTATGATTAAAATTTTGCTTATGTTATTAAACTTGAGGGATGGATTACAACAGCGGCTTCCAGTGAAATCCCAAATCTCTTTACATTGTCAAGGCAGAGCACAGGCCACACTCTACCACTGGATTGGGGTTGCTACTCAGCTACTCTTAGCATCAGGGACTATTGTTTGAGGCAGTAGTGCGTCTATTTGACTGTACGTGCTGGGCTAAAGTTGTGTATTAAGTTCTGTCCTATGATCTGAGGCCTGTGGGTCAAGCTCCAGTAACCGTGTGGGGAGATATACAGTATTACTTCACTCAAGGAGCAACCATCTCTGTGAAATCAGTTTGAATTCTAAGACTGGGCTTTTCAAATGAAAAGACAAACAATAATAAATCTTACGTATGCATCGGAGCGTGGCCGTGGTCCACTTCGCAGCACTGTTACTCCCACTGCATTTGATGAGGTACGATGTTCCCGCTTCCCTCACGTAACCATCTATACACGTGTAGCGAAAAGAGTCTCGAGAACAGTTCTCGGGTGGAGGATCCGTCAGAGGCAGTACAGGGATCTCTGAACAAGAACAACTGCTTTTGTCTGGAAGAAAAACAAAAGGACAACATGGACGCACAGGTCAATGCAAAGACGGCCTAATATTACAGTGTTTTTTTCTTGTGAGTTAATTTGAGATAGCAAAGGGGAAAAACTATAAGACTTATATGGGTGGAATTTAGATGGATATTCAAACACAATGCAACTTATAGTTTTACAGTCACTCCAGAATCAGTTTTATAGCTCATGCATGAATTAATCAGTTACACATTAACTCTGGTGGATGGAGTAGATCTCACCTCTCACCTGCGAACACTGCACCATGTAGTTTGTAAGTGATACAAGGTGTTTGTTCAAAAAGCTTATAGGCCAGAGTTTTTTCTGTAAATCCATGGGGTGAATGTGAATCTAAAAGTTCAATATCTGTTTATACACTAAATAAAAGATCTAACATAGATTAAATGGGCCTGACTATGCAATTCCTTGCCCCTCTGGTACCTAGTCTTAATAACGTCAATTGTAAAAGAAGCACAAGTCACAGCCAAGATAGATAGAAATGAAACAGATATAAAGATATGAAAATATATTATATACAGTATATTACACGCGAGTACATTTGTTTAGATATTTTGATCATTGTGTTCCATGTATTTTATCGAGTTAGTCTTGACTGGGTGTCACTTTTAATGTTCAGGTGTAAAAAATGACTAATGCTGCAAACTAAATATGTTCTACTTTTAACTCTAAACTTTAACATAGATAAATAAATGAAAATATAACTCCTGACAGTTTAGTGTCTCTTTATACAGTTTGAGTGATTTCCTGTCAAAATACAAGATCTACCATAGACTCTCTCTTCAATTCCTTGACCCTCTTCCCAGGTAAGTTGTCTTTGTTGCTACGTTTTTAAGATGTGAAAGAAAGGATTTGTAAGATTTTCCTGTGGGTTCGATTATGCATTTACAGATCTGCATTGATTGATTTTAGAAATTGGTGGAAAGCCTTGCGGACGTCTCAATATGTGATTTACACATTACTGCTGATTTCTCATGTAAACCTTATTTATATTGATTAAAATAGAACAAAAATTGTGATAATAGCTGCAGTAAAATACATCAACTCAGGGGTTTGAAAGATAATAAATAAGAGAATAAAAAATGTGTCATTTAAATATGACAGAAAACATTTTACTAAATGTGTCATTTTTAGGTCAACGGTGGTGTTTACAATAATTCACAAGATGTAAATACAATGTATATGTTTTCATCTTATATGTTGCAATACACAAAATATTGTTGGATACAAGAGTGATGGGAAATACTTGAGTGAATCTTAATTCTTCGATGTGGCCTGGGTGTAATTTGCTGGAAATCCCCAAAATTGTGTGTGTGCGTGGGTTTGTGTGTGTGTGTGTGTGTGTGTGTGTGCGGGTTTGTGTGTGTGTCTGCGTGTGTGTGTGTGTGGTGAGCTCCTGACCCTGTGAGTGATCAACCTGCACACCAAGTGATGTTGGCTCGAGGCTGTTTTTCTCCAGAAGCCCTGTAGATGAGAAGCTTCCGCTCTTAGTCATCTGAAGGTTGGTGAAAGACGCTGCTGATGTCGTGACAAGATTTATTTCTACTAATACAGCTGAGGGCATGACTGCATTACTCCTACTGCTGACACTACTACTAATATCTATGTTACTTCCCTGTTACTTCCTCTACCATCACTACTATTTATAAAACTACCGCTAAGTAACATGAAAAACGTATTTGAGCCCCGACAGAAGAGTTGTGGGAAGTAAATTTAAAAAAAAATGCACTAAAAGCAACACCTTTCACATTATGGTCATTTGACTCATCTATACCACTTTCAGGGATGCAGGGGGAGCTGGAGCCAATCCCAGCTGACATTGGTCCCCAGTGCATCACAGGCCCAACACACAGAGACATCGAGTCCATTTACAGGCTCCAACCAACCTTTTCTGTCTTGGGATTTTGGAAGGAAGCCGAAGTACCCGGAGAAAACCCACGCAAACACGGAACAGAGAACACGCAAACTCAACACAGAAAGCCCCTGGCCCAACCGGGATTCGAACCGGAAACCTTCATTCTGTGAGGTATCGTTGCATCGTGCTGCCTATGCTAACAAAAATGATCTCAAACAGACAGATGTAGAATTTTCTGCTCTTCACCTCCAACAGTTCAAGCAAATACAGAACTCACTGATGTTGTGATGTTGTTGAACCATCTGCAAACGCACACCATGATAAATTGCCTCACATGGCACATACTCAATCTTACTGTGCATATTGTTTGTTTAAATGCACGCTCTTCACACACAGACAAATACTGCACGGTTGAATACACACAATGAAGCTTCTTTAATAAGCAGTGCTTTTGCACTTCAGTGATTAAAGCCAGGAAGTCATGTTGTGAAAGTTAAGACTTTCCACTATTTTCCACTTGATTCATGCAGACAGGGAGGACTCACTTGTTACTGGGCTCTTTGGTGGACGTGTTGTGGTTCTCCGGGGGTCGGCTAAAAAGAACAAATGAGAAGTTGGACATTTTTATCGTTCAACTGCAACAAAAAACTATGACTAAGTTAGAAAATAAATATATAAAACTGGAACTAGGTGCAAGACAGAGTATCAGGCAAGCTGTAAAAACGATGGATCGAATACTTGCCATGATTCTATAGTAGATTTCGCCTGATTACCTCACACTTGGCAATGCTCTGCAGGGTTAGGTGTATCATGATCCATCACTATACATAACCAAGCACTAGATATTACTCTACCCTGATGATATGTCGCTCCTTGTCCAGAATGCCCATCTATTTGTCAAGTGCATGAAAGAGACGTTTGTGTGGAACAACAGCTTTTGTAGCAGCAGTGTTTCTAAGGGAGACAGGTCTTAAGTCACAGTAGCTGTCCCCACTCAACAACATACACCTGTCGACTTCCTTCCCACTGCTACTGACAGGAGCATTTGTATTGCTTGTCGTTTGATTATTCAGGAAAATGAATCGCATGTTTGACGTCTTGAACATACTCGAAAACTCACCAAACTTTGCGGGCGCGTCAGGCCTGATGAAAATGTAAGTATTCTGGAGTAATTCGGAATGGGCGTTTTTATTTTATGATTAAAATTTTGCTTATGTTATTAAACTTGAGGGATGGATTACAACAGCGGCTTCCAGTGAAATCCCAAATCTCTTTACATTGTCAAGGCAGAGCACAGGCCACACTCTACCACTGGATTGGGGTTGCTACTCAGCTACTCTTAGCATCAGGGACTATTGTTTGAGGCAGTAGTGCGTCTATTTGACTGTACGTGCTGGGCTAAAGTTGTGTATTAAGTTCTGTCCTATGATCTGAGGCCTGTGGGTCAAGCTCCAGTAACCGTGTGGGGAGATATACAGTATTACTTCACTCAAGGAGCAACCATCTCTGTGAAATCAGTTTGAATTCTAAGACTGGGCTTTTCAAATGAAAAGACAAACAATAATAAATCTTACGTATGCATCGGAGCGTGGCCGTGGTCCACTTCGCAGCACTGTTACTCCCACTGCATTTGATGAGGTACGATGTTCCCGCTTCCCTCACGTAACCATCTATACACGTGTAGCGAAAAGAGTCTCGAGAACAGTTCTCGGGTGGAGGATCCGTCAGAGGCAGTACAGGGATCTCTGAACAAGAACAACTGCTTTTGTCTGGAAGAAAAACAAAAGGACAACATGGACGCACAGGTCAATGCAAAGACGGCCTAATATTACAGTGTTTTTTTCTTGTGAGTTAATTTGAGATAGCAAAGGGGAAAAACTATAAGACTTATATGGGTGGAATTTAGATGGATATTCAAACACAATGCAACTTATAGTTTTACAGTCACTCCAGAATCAGTTTTATAGCTCATGCATGAATGAATCAGTTACACATTAACTCTGGTGGATGGAGTAGATCTCACCTCTCACCTGCGAACACTGCACCATGTAGTTTGTAAGTGCTACAAGGTGTTTGTTCAAAAAGCTTATAGGCCAGAGTTTTTTCTGTAAATCCATTGGGTGAATGTGAATCTAAAAGTTCAATATCTGTTTATACACTAAATAAAAGATCTATCATAGATTAAATGGGCCTGACTATGCAATTCCTTGCCCCTCTGGTACCTAGTCTTAATAACTTCAATTGTAAAAGAAGCACAAGTCACAGCCAAGATAGATAGAAATGAAACAGATATAAAGATATGAAAATATATTATATACAGTATATTACACGCGAGTACATTTGTTTAGATATTTTGATCATTGTGTTCCATGTATTTTATCGAGTTAGTCTTGACTGGGTGTCACTTTTAATGTTGAGGTGTAAAAAATGACTAATGATGCAAACTAAATATGTTCTTCTTTTAACTCTAAACTTTAACATAGATAAATAAATGAAAATATAACTCCTGACAGTTTAGTGTCTCTTTATACAGTTTGAGTGATTTCCTGTCAAAATACAAGATCTACCATAGACTCTCTCTTCAATTCCTTGACCCTCTTCCCAGGTAAGTTGTCTTTATACATTAAAATGTACGACATAAATAAAGTAGATTACACATGCGAACATTAATCTCGTTATTTTTAGAAAAACTTAAAAGATAGCCAAATAAAAAACGACAAATAATAAATGAAAATAATGCACGCGGAACACGTGTCAGACAGCATGTCATTCCTTGTCGTTATGTTTGAATATGCTGAGTTTGAGCTGAGCAGCGCAGTGAACACTCACAGTCAAATTGCCAGTTTGTCAACGGGAGTTCTGAACGGTGCTTACCGGCGGAGGAGCAGCGCGCAGCCCCGAGCAGACACACGATCACAGCGCGCACAGAGAGAGACAGTGAACCCGGATCCATCTGGAGAACCACTGACCTCTCACTGCATCGTGTCCAGCAGGTAAACTGGCCCCGGTACAGACCATCCTCACTGACACCAACACTTCCACCCCGCCCTCACTCTCACCCCGGCCACTCCTCCGCGGCGGCCACATGACGCCTGCCGGAGGACACGTTTATAGTTTTTCAACAACAACGCCCTCACGCTGGAGTACAAATCATTTATTTCCCTTTCCTTCTCTAACACCTCTGCTTCTGATTCAGACCTGCCCGTATCTGTCTGAAATTTTAACCCATTCGTCCAACTCCTCGAATGATGAAATTGGGTTTAAATAGGTTACTTATACCTCTTTCCCACCAAAATAAGCGGGTGTATGCAGATTTCTTTTAAACGTAAACCCATTAACCGCCATGAAAGCGGCGCTGTCTCACCTCGCTGTGGCAGAATTAGAGCGTTCAACTGGTTAACAACCAGGAATGTATTGTTTGCCTGAACTGGCCATTTCGCATTAGAGTTAGTGTTAAAACTACACTGTCAGTCTTGTGTTGTTATACCTTCAGCTCCCTATGATTTATTTTTAAAAACCTCCCTCATTTGTCTGTATCTAGACCAGGGGTCTTCAACGTTTTTCAGGCCAAGGACCCCCAAACTGATGGAGAGATGGAGCAGGGACCCCCTACTATATATATTGTATAAAATTGTGTGTTATATTAAACTGGGCCTACTGCCATGTATAAACATAACTACCCTGTTATTGTGCATTCAATACTAAGCTATTCAAATAATACACAGGTTCATATATTCATGTTTTTATTTTAAACATGTGCAAGGTATCTGAGCTGCAAGTGTGTGCATTGCTGACTGAAAGATAACGTCTTCTGCCTCCATTTATCCGTTCACTACAATATGTTAGATTCATGTTGTGTATTTAAAGACATTTAAATTCGTGGAACAATAAAAAAATATATAAAAAATTGTCTAATCAACCCAAAATTTCGCGACCCCCCTGCAGTACCTACGCGGACCCCCTAGGGGTCGCGGACCCCCTGTTGAAGACCTCTGATCTAGACTGATAGCGAGTCCAAAGGCGGCCCGCTGTGCGAGGGGTGTGTGTGGCAACGCGTCGGACCTACAGCCTTCCTCATGACTGATGACCTTCTCTCAATGGCTGAAATACCAGGACAATTTGTCCAGCCTATGGTCCGTGGTTTCTAGAGCTATTTCCTTTTTAACAATTTTTTTTTTATTTGTTTACGTCCAGTTGTTAGTGACCTTCAATGCACTGTTCAGGATAGGAACAGAGAGTATTAATGTGAGGTGCTCTCCAGCGATCACTGCTTACTGACTCTGCCACGTGATCTTGTTTTTTAAAACTGTTTATCTGTGTTTATTTCTCTCTATGAGATAAATGGGATTGTTATATAATGTACAGTTGAGATTATCAGCCAATAGCATCCAGTGCTACTCCGGAGGACTGACATTAAAGGAGCAACGTGTTTCCATGCAAACATTGACTCAAAACATAAATCTGCTGACAAATGGGTTTACAAGTGTATTTATTTCCTCTGCAGGACTTGTAAGAATGTCATATTTACATGGAGGGCAATATTCTGACTATTGACTTTATTTTGAATAAGACATTACACTGATTATGTTTACATGAGTTGCTAATATAATATTCCATTGATGTTGCTTTTTACATGTTACAGAGCATAGTGTGATTATGTCAAACAGTTGGTATCCGTACATGTCAATGTCGTAAAATACTGCGGAAAAATCCGATAGGACGTAATAATGCCAATAACACGTATACATCTCTATATAATGCGACTGATATACCACGTGTCTTAATTTAAGTATTGCTTGTTCCAAGTGTGACCTTAATCAGGTTAAGGTAGAAAGAAAATGCTGTTTACATGACAGGAGGAAAGACAAGTGAGATAAAAAACTAAATTGTCAAAAGGCCATGTTTGCATTTTAACAGAACATGAGTTAATGCCAAGCAGCACATATTTCAGAGGCTCTAGTCGCTGTGACAATAATAAATAAAGGCAAAACACTGAAAACAATTTGCATTACATTCAGTTGTCTGTATATACAGTGTATATATAATATCAGGTGTAAAAGAAGGCATGCCCTGTATCAACACCATGCATGAACAAACACAGGATAACTATGTCACACCCAACCAGGGATGTAGCTGCCATTTCTGACAGTGAGGTCACTTCCTTGATATTTATGAATTTTGAGGGGCTATTTACAAGTTCTGTAATAAAAAAAACAACCTCTTACATGGTTTTATGGTTAAATTCTTGCTCGTATGAACCACAGACAATATATAAGGGTTAGGGTTAGGAAGCACGTCTCCAACCCTAACCCAGAGGACATCAAGAACATCCTCTGGAGCCAGAATCTGCGCAGCAGTGATGCTGGTGTGGACGTTTCCTATGGTTTTTATGGCATCATGTTTTTAAGTCTATGGTTATGACCTTATCAGCTGATCAGTCATTGACCTCATCAAACCCAATGAGCCTTCAGCAGTCAATACGAGAGCGACACCTTGATGTTGAGCTTTTTAATTGTTATTTTTCTGTGCTTTTAGTATGAGCTCTCACTGGGGTCGACGAGATTTTCAGCTTCTAAAGTGACGTTACGGCGAAATGCCAAACCCTGTAGTTGGAAATCAATATATAATATATATGATATGTATTACAAAAATAAAATGAAAGTGTGCGTCTTCCGAAGTTCAAACACTGTGTACGACACTACGTTACAAGTACTCTGTTTTTATACCTGAATCTGATTGGACAAAGATAGTCCAATCACAAAGCACAGTCAGTTACCTTCCTGGACGCTGCACGCCCACATTTCAGGCAGCTCAACCACCTGTTCTCTGATCGGACAGTTTGACGCTGCTTTGTGATTGGATTGTAATAGTCCAATCGGATTCAGGTATAAAAACAAGTCAAAACTCGCACTAAGTGTCAAACTTCTTGAAACTTGAACTTTTCATGCAGATTCACAACAGGGGTTTACAAAGGCTGACTTGCAGCTTTAAACTCTTGACTTCCTGTGACAGCAGAAGGTTACAGGGGACAAACTCTATGACGCCGGTTCAGCTGGAACATTATTCATGGATATCGTTTCTTCATCTGTCGCCGGCCTGTCATTTCTTTGAGACTTCCTGAGGTATGAAGAAAATGATGATACAATTAAAACCCTAAGTGAACACACAGGATTTTAATGCAGAAATGTGAATCATACAAATTGTTCCACCTCAATTTTAGTTATTTCATGAAGCGAAAGAAAGTGTAGTGAGACATAATTCCACGTATATAATTCATTCCTAAATCCTTAATGTTCACATCATTACCTTCTATAACACACGTAGCTGATTCCGATTAAAGCACAGACAATCACCAGTGAAGCGCAGACAATCAGCGCTGTTGTTGTTGTGCCAAGTCCTGTAAAAGAAACAAAGGAAACTAAATGTAAAGCTATTTCCTCCCTGTATGCTTCATTACAGCATTTGCTTTATGTAGTGATCCCAAGCCTTTCATGTGTATCTCTTTAGCACTTAACTAACAAAATATGGGAAGATGACAAAACGACAGGAAGTAGATAAATCTTAGGAACATCAAAAATTATAATGAAACTTGGAGGAGGGGGGTCACTGAATGTCCTGATGTGTATTTATCCTTTAAAAGCATCATTTGCTCATTTACAAATATCACATACCAGGAGATACCAGGTGAAACTGGGTACTGTGACAGTGTTAAACTTACTGTGGTCAGTGTGGCCGGACAAGGGAGGACTATCCGTCCTGTTATTGGGAGGCTGGTTGGACGAGGCTGGTGTCGTCCGGTCTGTTGCTACGTTTTTAAGATGTGAAAGAAAGGATTTGTAAGATTTTCCTGTGGGTTCGATTATGCATTTACAGATCTGCATTGATTGATTTTAGAAATTCGTGGAAAGCCTTGCGGACGTCTCAAGATGTGATTTACACATTACTGCTGATTTCTCATGTAAACCTTTTTTATATTGATTAAAAAAGAAAACAAATTGTGATAATAGCTGCAGTAAAATACATCAACTCAGGGGTTTTAAAGATAATAAATAAGAGAATAAAAAATGTGTCATTTAAATATGACAGCCAACATTTGACTAAATGTGTCATTTTTAGGTCAACGGTGGTGTTTACAATAATTCCCTAGATGTAAATACAAGGTATATGTTTTCATCTTATATGTTGCAATACACAAAATATTGTTGGATACAAGAGTGAATCTTAATTCTTCGATGCAGCCTAGGAGTAATTTGCTGGAAATCCCCAAAATTGTCTGTGTGCGTGGGTTTGTGCGTGTGTGTGCGTGTGTGCGCGTGTGTGCGTGTGTGTGCGTGCGTGCGTGGTGAGCTCCTGACCCTGTGAGTGATCAACCTGCACACTAAGTGACGTTGGCTCGAGGCTGTTTTTCTCCAGAAGCCCTGTAGATGAGAAGCTTCCGCTCTTAGTCATCTGAAGGTTGGTGAAAGACGCTGCTGATGACGAGACAAGATTTATTTCTACTAATACAGCTGAGGGCATGACTGCATTACTCCTACTGCTGACACTACTACTAATATCTATGTTACTTCCCTGTTACTTCCTCTACCATCACTACTATTTATAAAACTACCGCTAAGTAACATGAAAAACGTATTGAGCCCCGACAGAAGAGTTGTGGGAAGTAAATTCAAAAAACAATGCACTAAAAGCAACACCTTTCACATTATGGTCATTTGACTCATCTATACCACTTTCAGGGATGCAGGGGGAGCTGGAGCCAATCCCAGCTGACATTGGTCCCCAGTGCATCACAGGCCCAACACACAGAGACATCGAGTCCATTTACAGGCTCCAACCAACCTTTTCTGTCTTGGGATTTTGGAAGGAAGCCGAAGTACCCGGAGAAAACCCACGCAAACACGGAACAGAGAACACGCAAACTCAACACAGAAAGCCCCTGGCCCAACCGGGATTCGAACCGGAAACCTTCATTCTGTGAGGTATCGTTGCATCGTGCTGCCTATGCTAACAAAAATGATCTCAAACAGACAGATGTAGAATTTTCTGCTCTTCACCTCCAACAGTTCAAGCAAATACAGAACTCACTGATGTTGTGATGTTGTTGAACCATCTGCAAACGCACACCATGATAAATTGCCTCACATGGCACATACTCAATCTTACTGTGCATATTGTTTGTTTAAATGCACGCTCTTCACACACAGACAAACACTGCACGGTTGAATACACACAATGAAGCTTCTTTAATAAGCAGTGCTTTTGCGCTTCAGTGATTAAAGCCAGGAAGTCATGTTGTGAAAGTTAAGACTTTCCACTATTTTCCACTTGATTCATGCAGACAGGGAGGACTCACTTGTTACTGGGCTCTTTGGTGGACGTGTTGTGGTTCTCCGGGGGTCGGCTAAAAAGAACAAATGAGAAGTTGGACATTTTTAACGATCAACTGCAACAAGAAACTATGACTAAGTTAGAAAAATAAATATATAAAACTGGAACTAGGTGCAAGACAGAGTATCAGGCAAGCTGTAAAAACGATGGATCGAATACTTGCCATGATTCTATCGTAGATTTCGCCTGATTACCTCACACTTGGCAATGCTCTCTCCAGGGTTAGGTGTATCATGATCCATCACTATACATAACCAAGCACTAGATATTACTCTACCCTGATGATATGTCGCTCCTTGTCCAGAATGCCCATCTATTTGTAGCAGCAGTGTTTCTAAGGGAGACAGGTCTTCAAGGGCCCATATTTTACACCTTTCTGGGATTTAATTTGAGGTATTGGTCCCCCTAATATGATATATCAGTGGTTTAAAGTCGAAAAAACTGCTGCAATGTGTATTTCCATGTCCTCTCTTCTGCCTCTCTCTGGAGCTGCGGACAGAACAGGCTGTTTTCGCCTGCCTCTTGAGCCCCTCCTCTGATTGGCTAACTGCACTTTGAGTGACATGCAACCAGGCCTATCACCGGTCTCATTCTGGCGCATTGACGATCTCTCTGGTAAACACAGCTGAAAGTCACATTATGTTCGGATACAGCTATAGAAGACCAGCCACATATTTACAGTCGGTTACAACAGGATGTTTCTTAACTGTAAGTTACACCGTCCTCATGTTTGTTCAAGTGTTAGCAGGACAGTCGGCCAATGTAGGAGTAAATGTTGCTGAACATGGCGACACGGCACGTCAGAAGAAATAAAGCGTAACCACTGGTCTCGAACAGTGACGTTCTTAGGAGGAATGTGCACGGACACATTCTCTTCCTTGCATCCCTCCACGCTGCAGTGTTTCTTCAGTGTTGTTGTTGTGGTTAGCCTGTGGTAGCTAACAAGCTGCTAGCTCAGCAACATGGAGGAGTGGTGGGTTCGGAGGCTGGACTGGTACCCGCTGGGTGGGGCTGAGGGAGGAGTTCGATTCTATGATGACACCATAAGGGTGAGGAAGTACTAAACGAGACGTTTCAATAACATATTTCTTAGAATGGACTGAGTGAAAAAGTCCGTGGAGTGACAGTTTTCATACTTTGAGGGTCCCCACTGACCCCCTTCCAGTCATTACAGATAGTAAAAGCCCAGAAAATGAATTTTACACAATATGGGCCCTTTAAAGGGGACATAGCATGCAAATTCCACTTTGTTAGTGCTTCTACAGGTTAATGTGGGTATCTGGCATGTCTACCAACCCAAAAACTCTGGGGAAAAAACACTTGCGCGTTTTGTTATAGTTCCTCTAAGTCAGAAACGTCATGCTTGAGCGACTCGATTGCGCTTCCTGGGTATTGTGTCGTAACAAGGAACTGGAAGTCTCCCTACATGGTCTTGGCCCACCCCCCCGTCCCCCCACACTCGTTACTTCCGGGTTTACACCGGAGGCAGCGAGGCTGCGAGGCAGCGCAGCGCCGTTCCCAAGCACGCAGCCGGGCTGTTCACACGGGACGAGCATTTCTCCGCTGGTCAGCCCGCGATTCACTCACATGTGGCATTTGTCTGGATCGTTGGGACTGGGAGGCTGCAGCAGCTGCTCGGGAGCGACCGCTCGCTCTCCCGTGCGTGAGCTGGAATTTGTGTCAGCGCCACACAGCCAACAGTGTGGAGGACTTCCGCAGTGTTCAGCACTACTGTAACCCCCGAACCCCGACATTCAACGGGTACAACAACAAGCGGAGAAAGCAGAATCGCGGGCTGACCTTATATATACAGTCTATGGGGCTGACCAGCGCGGAGAAATGCTCGTCCCGTGTGAACAGCCAGGCGGCTGCGCGCTTGAGAACGGCGCTGCGCTGCCTCGCAGCGGTCTTCCACACTGCCAGCTGTGTGGAAGACTTCCGCAGTGTTCAGCTCTACTGTACGCCGGGTTACAGTAGTTACGCCGGGTTACAGTAGTTACGCCGGGTTACAGTAGTTACGCCGGGGTACAGTAGTTACGCCGGGGTACACCGGACGCGGAAGCGCCGCTGCGAGGCAGCGCAGCGCCGTTCTCAAGCGCGCAGCCGCCTGGCTGTTCACACGGGACGAGCATTTCTCCGCTGGTCAGCCCCATAGACTGTATATATAAGGTCAGCCCGCGATTCTGCTTTCTCCGCTTGTTGTTGTACCCGTTGAATGTCGGGGTTCGGGGGTAAATGATGGTCTTCATAGCCCCCCCCCCACCTCTCTTTCTCTCTCTGTCTGTCTGCTTGTGTGCTTGTAGTGGATGGGCAGAGGGGGACATTTAATTATGTGATTGGGAAAATTAAAACTCCAGGACAACAAGGGGAATACAAAGTATGGGATGCATATTTGATAATTTATATCATATAAAAATATGTAATTTATATCGTTTAAAATCATGGGGGGAGAGGGGGGAGGGGGGAGCTGGCTCATTAGCATTTAAAGGAACAGGCACTCAAAACAGGTCACTCTGTGGAGGGCTGTTTTATATGATCCTTGTGGTATTTTGACCAAAGTATGTTACAGACATTTCATTAAGACCCCAAGGAACCATATCAACTTGTGGTAAAATGGGCATGCTATGTCCCCTTTAAGTCACAGTAGCTGTCCCCACTCAACAACATACACCTGTCGACTTCCTTCCCACTGCTACTGACAGGAGCATTTGTATTGCTTGTCGTTTGATTATTCAGATAAATTAATCGCATGTTTGACGGCTTGAACATACTCGAAAACTCACCAAACTTTGCGGGCGCGTCAGGCCTGATGAAAATGTAAGTATTCTGAAGTAATTCGGAATGGGCGTGGCTAAATGGCTCAACAGGGCCCCCTAAAACGCAGCAATTCCGTCTGGTTCAACCGATCTTCACCTACTGCAAAAGCAGGTAAGCTTCGTTTTACAGCTTTTATTCGACTTCCATTAATTTTTCACTGTGTGGTCTACACCTGGTGGCGTGAACCGTAATGCGTGATTAGTGGGCGTCGTCCAGCGCCGCTTGACGGAGGCAGGAAGTGACGTGTTTACCCTTCCCGCGATGCACAAAACGCACGCAACACGGATCCGTTTCGCCCCGGTCCCTGTGCGCCCTCCCCTGCGGCCGCAGCAGGTCCCGAGATGGCAAGTGCTCGGGCCCGCACAGTGCTGCTCCGGTTTTTTTTTTTTGCTCTTATGTTTAACATTTTGCTTATGTTATTAAACTTGAGGGAGATATACAGTATTACTTCATTCAAGGAGCAACCATCTCTGTGAAATCAGTTTGAATTCTAAGACTGGGCTTTTCAAATGAAAAGACAAACAATAATAAATCTTACGTATGCAGCGGAGCGTGGCCGTGGTCCACTTCGCAGCACTGTTACTCCCACTGCATTTGATGAGGTTCGATGTTCCCGCTTTCCTCAAGTAACCATCTATACACGTGTAGCGAAAAGAGTCTCGAGAACAGTTCTCGGGTGGAGGATCCGTCAGAGGCAGTACAGGGATCTCTGAACAAGAACAACTGCTTTTGTCTGGAAGAAAAACAAAAGGACAACATGGACGCACAGGTCAATGCAAAGACGGCTTCATATTACAGTGTTTTTTTCTTGTGAGTTAATTTGCAAAGGGGAAAAACTAGAAAACTTATATTGGTGGAATTTAGATGGATATTCAAACACAATGCAACTTATAGTTTTACAGTCACTCCAGAATCAGTTTTATAGCTCATGCATGAATTAATCAGTTACACATGAACTCTGGTGGATGGAGTAGATCTCACCTCTCACCTGCGAACACTGCACCATGTAGTTTGTAAGTGCTACAAGGTGTTTGTTCAAAAAGCTTATAGGCCAGAGTTTTTTCTGTAAATCCATGGGGTGAATGTGAATCTAAAAGTTCAATATCTGTTTATACACTAAATAAAAAATCTATCATAGATTAAATGGGCCTGACTATGCAATTCCTTGGCCCTCTGGTACCTAGTCTTAATAACTTCAATTGTAAAAGAAGCACAAGTCACAGCCAAGATAGATAGAAATGAAACAGATATAAAGATATGAAAATATATTATATACAGTATATTACACGCGAGTACATTTGTTTAGATATTTTGATCATTGTGTTCCATGTATTTTATCGAGTTAGTCTTGACTGGGTGTCACTTTTAATGTTGAGGTGTAAAAAATGACTAATGCTGCAAACTAAATATGTTCTACTTTTAACTCTAAACTTTAACATAGATAAATAAATGAAAATATAACTCTTGAAAGTTTAGTGTCTCTTTATACAGTTTGAGTGATTTCCTGTCAAAATACAAGATCTACCATAGACTCTCTCTTCAATTCCTTGACCCTCTTCCCAGGTAAGTTGTCTTTATTAAAATGTACGACATAAATAAAGTAGATTACACATGCGAACATTAATCTTGTTATTTTATTTTTTATTTTTGTTCTGTGTCTTGTTAGAGACTTGACTGCGTTTCATTTTAAATATTGAGCTGTGTAAAATGACACTTTTCTCTCTTTAACTCTAAAGGCAAGAATAAATAAACATAAACAAAAATTAAAATGAAAATGATACACAGAAAACATTCAAAAAGTGAATGGCGCAATACTGAATCTGAAACTATCTGTTTAAGGTTTGAGTAATTTCCTATCAAAATATAAAATCTACCATAGATTAAATGGGCCTGACTCTCCTCCGGATATCACTTAATACATATAACACGGGCATACATTTATTGTCATGTTTTTATTATTGTGTTATGTATTATATAGAAAAATATAGACAAATAATAAATGAAAATAATGCACGCGGAACACATGTCAGACAGCATGTCATTCCTTGTCGTTATGTTTGAATATGCTGAGTTTGAGCTGAACAGCGCAGTGAACACTCACAGTCAAATTGCCAGTTTGTCAAAGGGAGTTCTGAACGGTGCTTACCGGCGGAGGAGCAGCGCGCAGCCCCGAGCAGACACACGATCACAGCGCGCACAGAGAGAGACAGTGAACCCGGATCCATCTGGAGAACCACTGACCTCTCACTGCATCGTGTCCAGCAGGTAAACTGGCCCCGGTACAGACCATCCTCAATGACAATAAAACTTCCACCCCGCCGTCACTTTCACTTTCGACCCGCCACTCCTCCGCGGCAGCCACATGACGCCTGCCGGAGGACATGTTAATAGTTATTCAACAATCACGCCCTCACGCTGGACTACAAATCATTTATTTGTCTATCTAAGTCTATTAAACACGTTCATTCTCTGCACGTGACACGTTATTTGGCAGCTCAACACTTCCGGACATTCATTGTTTACGTTCACAAGAGAAGGTGCGCGACGGTGGAGACGGGTGAAGTCCCCCAAGCCGCCAGGTGGCGCAGGAGCAGGACGTGTTCGCAGTTGTCGTTGACTGTCGCGCTTCACTTCTTGTTGTTGTGCCGCAGCCTCTTGTCACGTTCAGCGAGGAGCTACATCTAAACTGCACCATCACCTTTATTTAGTGATACTCACTCATCTTTTAGTCAATGTCCTGATATTTCCAACACCGGTGGGTTCAAACGTGAACTGTGGTTTGTTTTTGGGGGTTTAATAATTCGTTTTAAGGCGTTTAGTTATTGCTAAGTAGCTGTGTTAGCATTAGCTGGCGTTAGCTGAGGGTTAGCTAGTTATTAAAGAACGGTGTGTGGTGAACAAGAGCTTTGACCGGCAGCTATGTCGCTGTATGATGATCTCGGCGTGGGGGCCAGTGACACCAAGACCGAAGGGTGGTCCAAGAATTTCAAGCTGCTTCAGTCCCAGCTGAAGGTGAAGAAGGCGGCTCTGACCCAGGCTAAGGTAGGCACACAGTACACAGGTATTACAGCACTGGCCCTGGTGAAGATAGTGGGCGTTGTACACACAACAACAAGAACAAACAACCCAAATGTCTGTGTTTTCACTGTTTTTGTTGTGTTTGTGTCTGTTTGTAGACGCAGAGAATGAAGCAGACCACTGTCTTGGCTCCTGTTATTGACCTAAAGAGAGGAGGCTCCAGTGATGAGCGACAGATCATAGATACCCCTCCACACGCTGCCGCTGGACTCAAGGTCAGTCTCCACCAGTGAACCAGCAAACCAGAGTGTCAGCACTCCTGATGCTGCTCTGGCTTGATGTTCTTGTGGTGTGTTTCCACTCAATCTTATGTGTAATGTTAGACCCTTTTCAGACCTGGTATTAACATCGTGAGAGATCCGATCACAAGTGGTCATCTCTCAGTTTGTCTGCCAAAATAAGAGTTTATAAATCCACATCACGATATTGGAGTGTCCATAATGGGTTTGTGCTTGCTTCAGGACACTGTGCCTAGTGGTTTCTCCTCGGGCGACGCGCTGATCCCGTTGGCGGACGAGTATGACCCGATGTTCCCCAACGACTATGAGAAGGTGGTGAAGCGACACAGAGAAGAACGACAGCGGCTGAGGGAGCAGGAGCGGCAGAAGGAAATTGAGGAGAGAGAAAAGTACTGCCATGCTTGTTTAACTTGACCAAACAGTGATTGAAAACAAGAGCTGGGATTAAACAGGAGAGTAATAATGTTGGAGGCAAAAGAGACAAAGTAGCACATAACATACTGCAATGAATCTACCCTTCCACTTACAGAATAATTGGCAATCAGTTGATTCTTCTACGTTTCACATCTATTGCTATTTGGGCTCTTTTGAGGAATCTTGATGTATCTGTAACTCAGTAAATGTTGTAGAATTGGGTTATTTCTCGTTTACTAAAAAACTAAAGAATCACATGACTCCTGTTTGAATCTGAGACTTGGTGTTTTACAGGAAAAGGAAAGACAGGCACGATGGAGTAGCTCCAACCGGTTTCTCTCGTTTCCCGGCAACAGAGGAAGACTCAGACGAGGATGACGAGTATGAGAAAGAGCGCCAAAAACGAAGTGAGTATTTCCCACTGCTTGGCAGAAAGTCATTGTCATTACTGTTACACAGTGATTGAGTGGACGTTATTGAGCTGTCTTTAAGTTTGAAAGCTTAAAGTCAAAACAGATCCTTAAAAACTGATCTGTAATCAATCAATATTAGAAAGTCATGCCATGGTCTGAATGTCGGCCTTGTCCGGAACATTTTTCTTCTTCTGACTTGAAACCAAAGAGTCACTTTTAGGAACTGACATTTTTTTTTTCATTGTTATGTGTGAGGAATTTCTGCTTATGTTGCGTCTGGAATTATCATTTTGGTCACAGATCGCACCACATGAGTGATATATGGGATTCAAAGTGGGAAATGAAACTATCTGGACACTTGGCCATCACTGACAATACAGTTGCATTTTTAGGTCTTTATCACAGTCATTGTGTTTCAGCCAAAATGAAAACTAAACTTATGTCTCCTCTTTCTCTCTCTGTCTACTTGTTTCTCTCAGCTTTGGGTGGAGCAGCCATCGCTCCTCCTTCATCACTTATGGACAGAGACGGTAGGTCTGATTATCCATCAGGTGAAACTGTAGCTGAATGAATACACAGTTATAATGTCTCAGTAATAGAAAACCCAGACTCATTTAAAGAAAAATAAACAAACATCAGGAATCAACAAGGACATGAACAGGAACATGATTTATGCACAAGTGATAGATGACCCATGAAGCCCTGTATTAGAATAAGGGTTAGGGTTACCTTTTTCCTATGTCTATTAATAGTTATCCACCTAAAGTGTACGTATTTTAGGCAAGCTGGCAACAAAAATGTAAGACAAACTAGACCCACATCTTAGTGCAGCACTACAAGTGATTGTGTTTCTTTTATGTGTTCAGGCTCCTCTTCATTCTCCTACGAGGATGAAGGTCGTCCTGCCAGAGGATCGAAGGCCGCAATTCCTCCACCTATGTATGAGGACTCAGAGCGACCACGTTCACCGCCCGGACCAACCAGCTCCTTCTTGGCCAACATGGGGTGGGTGGGGGACACACACACACACACACAGACACACAGACCAGACATTTGTATTGTAACGAAAAAGATGATTTGTATCTAGTTTCTTTTCATATGCAACATTTTGTTGAAATCTGATATGGTGAATTACAAAGCATGGACAATCAGCTTTTATGTTGATGGAAGTTTTTCTCCCTGCGTGTTCCCACAGAGGTACGGTGGCCCATAAGATCATGCAGAAGTACGGCTTCAAAGAAGGCCAAGGCCTGGGGAAGCATGAGCAGGGCCTCAGCACGGCGCTGTCTGTGGAGAAGACCAGCAAGAGAGGCGGAAAGATCATCATAGGCGATGCTGCAGAAAAACGTAAAGACACTCTATTTTTTCTTTTTTTCTGTTAATAGTATCCACATGATTAATGCTTTCTTGGTCCACTTTGTCTTTTTCAATTTGCTTGCTTTCAAGTCTCGTTTCCGTGCCAACGGCATGAAAGCTGACCTAGGCTTGTGACTCATTCTGTTTAATCTGTATTGACTTTAAGTTACAACATATGCATTTGATTTCACGAGTGATCTTTTATGTGTATTTTTGCTCTACACTCATCATTGAACATCGTAATGTCAGGTTTGCATCATTTGGTTAAATTACTGTGACCTTGTTTTCATATGTTTATACTTTTTTCATTCTGTGTAACGTGTGTGTGCGATTGTTTGTGTTGCCTATGTTTGTTTGTTGGTGTGTGTGTGTGTGTGTGTGTGTGTGTGTGTGTGTGTGTGTGTGATTGAGCAGCAGGGTCCAGTCTGTCAAGTGTTGCTGAGACTTCAGTCGGAGGCTTTTCAGGTTGGCCTCATCTACATTTTCCTATGTCCCCTTACTTAGAAGTGTGTGTGTTGCATTTGCTTAACTATTAAAACTCCCTGTAACCAGACATAAAGCATAGGTGTTTAGCAAACATTGCATTCCTACAGGCATGGTGTATTAAGAGTTTTGCATGGGTTTTCTGTTGGATGTGTGTGTTAGTGATATCCACACTTCCTTTTTTTTTAATGCCGCTGTCTGTTCTCATGATGTAGCTTTGGCTTCTTTGTCATCTACTTTGAATGTGACCTTTATTTATTACAAAAGCTGCAAACTGAAAGTCCTTCTCCTTTCCTTCTCTAACACCTCTGCTTCGGATTCAGACCTGCCTGTATCTGTCTTTTATTAACCCATTCTCCCAACTCCTCCAATGATGAAATTGGGCTTAAATGGGTTAAAGTTATAGTTTTGGGAAACTAATTATACATTTTGGGAAATTCACTTTCTGAGGAAGAGTTGGATGAGAAGATTGATACCCCCCCCACATATCTGACTATTGAATTTAAAGTCTGATGTCAGCCTGGCATAAAGACTGACAAAACAAGAGAAAAAAGATGCAATAACATGAGTGAGATTTTAGACATTTTGTGACCTGGAACTAACAACCTGGTGTGTAAATATGTGAAAAAGACATAAATATCATTCTTAATGCTACATCTGAGTAGTTGTTTCCTATTGCTTCGCTCTGAAAACATTGACTGCTTTTGGCCACTAGATGTCAGACGTATTGCTGCTTTATTTCAGCTAAACTGTTCCACCAGCTTTTATCGGTATCAGAGACTTGCAGAAAATGTTCAGTATGCTGCTGCATATACAGTATAAATACTGTTTATCTGTATATGTCAGTGTTCCGTTGAGCAAGGCAGTTTTCCTTCCTGCTGCATGGTCACTTATCCAGCAATACTAACAATTGAACGATTGCACAGGTGACCCACTTAGACCAGGTTCTCAGCAACATGTATAACATAATGAAAAATTCAATACGTATTCGATCAAGCTCGATCAAGTCTTGAACAATACAACATGATACAATTTGTTATTGCACACACTCAGATGCTTCATCCAGCCTTCCAGCAGCATGTGAAAATTCTTTTGAGGGGAAAAGAAACGTTAACTTTGTGTCTGTTTCCCTCCAACTAGCGGATCCTTCCAAGAAGTCAGATGCAAACCCGCTCACAGAGATCCTCAAAAACCCAACCAAAGTGGTTCTGCTGAGGGTATGTGTGTCTCTGTGTGTATTACAAAATCATAAAATAATGGTGAAAATAGAGTAAAAGTGAACCAATCAGAGGACCGTCAAAAGGAGACAGTAGAAAACCTTGTGGGAAGAACGCGCGGCTAGTTTGGTTTTTCAGATTTCAAGATCACATTTCATCATCTTCCGTTGTCCCATGTCAATAAGCCTTGTTGTTTGTCTTACAGAACATGGTGGGCCGAGGAGAAGTGGATGAAGACCTGGAGGGAGAGACGAAAGAAGAGTGCGAGAAATACGGCAAAGTGGTCAAATGTGTCATATTCGAGGTGAGGGAAGCAAATCACAGGGCTTGATTTGATGTTTAGTGATCAGACAGAGCAATGACAAAAACACAATTTCCTTCTCAGATTGCGGAGGTTACTGATGATGAAGCTGTCAGGATATTTCTGGAGTTTGAGAGGGTGGAGTCTGCCATCAAAGGTCAGTGCTTTCTTGTGGTTTTCGTGCACAACTTTGAACGAGGCCTCTCCTGCTCATTTGACCTCTTGTAAAGCCTGAACACATCAGAAGAAATAATGGACATGGGTCCTTGGGAACTTGTTGTCACACATAGTCACTGAGAAGGGTCATGTGTGTACAATGTTTCATGATTTGGAGATCAACTTTATGTAATTGCATCATTTTGGTCCTATCATTGTATAACTGCTCCAGTAATGTGGGTGGAAGTGTGTCCCATTCTAAATGAGTTGTCCCAGATCAGAAACAAGGTGAGACTCTGCTCCCTGTGGTGTTATATCACATGTGGCCCAGCAACCCATCCGTCTCCCTGCGTCACCGGCAGAACCGCGCTTACATCACAGCCCCGAGAAAGCGGGACACGCACTCAAAGAACGATTACGCGGGCCACAGTCATAAAGAATTATACGGAGGTGTCACGCTGCACGGTCGGTTTCTATAGATGATGATGATTTTATCGCCACGAAGGAGCTTTTACCTTGGACTATTGCCATTGCTTCCCAATCTACCATGTAGAGGTCAAAGGTGATGGGCACACAGTGACAGGTTGGAGATGATCTCTTTGCCCAAAGATCAGCAGTACATCCTGACAACACAAGTCCAACTGATCCTGGTTTCTTTCTGTGACTGAAGCTACTTTCAGACATGCACTGTGTGTTTGTATTAGAGATGCACGGATTCGGCTCTGACGTCGTCCTCATCCACACGTATGCTTGACTCATCAACCCATCACCCAACCGAAGGAATTATTTTCGGAAATTCAGAAACCCGCTCCCGCATGAACATTCTAAGAATAAAATAGCTTCCACTGTGCCAGGATTTAGGCGACTTCGCTCTGATGACTCTTCCAATTGGCGTATTTCACCCACGTGCTATTATTCAGAAGTGTTCATTTATGACGACCCTACCCACCCGACCTGCGGATCAACTGCGAGTCCGCGGGTATAACTGCAATCTGGGCATCACAAGTGTGAATGTGTATATATATATTAATGTATGTGCTCATGTGTGTATTGCTAATATATTCAGTTATAGATATTAATCATATAAAACCGCTGTATCTAGTTGGCTCAGTCTGAAGAACAGCATGTAGCTTGAATCACCACCGGTGGAGGACTCACTGAAAAAACAAGTGAGGTGTTTATCTACTACACTTTTCAAAGAAGTGAAGTCAGAGCCTCGCTCCGTCTAATCACTGCAACCCACACGTTGTTTGGTACAGTGTGGGCACACAGGAATTGAAGGTGCTGCGGGACAATGTGCTGACTGTTGGAAATCCTGTCCTGTCCTTCAAGGACAGTGGATCGGACCCATTACTGGATTGAGGCACAGAAACAATATGAGATTGTCCATTTCATTGATAAGGTGAACACTGTCACACAGGACAGGATGAACGCTGTGTGTCTCAGTTGTCCTTAATTGGAAGGTTACCTCTGTGTGTGTGTGTGTGTGTGTGTGTGTGTGTGTGTGTGTGTGTGTGTGTGTGTGTGTGTGTGTGTGTGTGTGTGTGTGTGTGTGTGTGTGTGTGTGTGTGTGTGTAAGAGAACTAGTTCTACAGAACAGCGTTCACTGTACGTTGCCTCTTTAGCCGTAAACACTTCAGAGAAACCACGCTGATGTCATATTCTACCTTATTATCTCAGAATAGCTCCGTCTTGGCCCATCATGACTCACATTAAGGAACTGTGGCTGCATCACACGGGAGCTTTTCACAACAGTTTATTCGACACATCAAAACATTTCTTCTCATGAGAACAGATATGAGCCTGTTCTTTGAGATTAAAGGGAAAAATACACCTTAGAACAAGTGAACCATGAAAAAAGGTTGTGTGTTTGGTGTCTTTATGTTCTATTTTTGGATATCTGATGTGCCATCATATATCGACACATATTTTCATCAACGACATATATGCTAATAGTAATGAATGAGGTAAATAGCAGGTGCTTCTCTGTGCAGCTGCCCTTTTTCTCGAGCACAACATGTGGATACATATGGATTCAGAGAATTGTCTTTTAGCAATAAACACACACACACACTCTTCTCGATTTCCTTACACTCTCCTTTGAACACATGCATATCAAAGCCCCTTGGCAGAATCTTGTCATCCTGGGACACTGCAGAGTATCTGAATGCGTATTCGGTTTCTGTAACATCACAGCACTAATCCTGTTTGTCCATGTCCATGTATTTTGGTACAAACTGACCCTACATGTGTCTCTCTCTCTCTCTCTCCTGTGCAGCTGTGGTTGATCTTAATGGACGTTACTTCGGCGGGCGAGTCGTCAAGGCCTGCTTCTACAATCTAGACAAGTTTCGGGTTTTGGATCTCGGGGAGCAGTTCTGATGTCTCCATGGGAAGCTACACATACACCAACAGACTATGAACACACCTCCTCTTCCTCGCTTGTACATAAACATTTTTTTTATATTTTCTGATCGGCAGTGAAGTTTCTGAATGTAGCGACACCAACTTGTGGAGTTTTACTTTTCTTTTTTCCTGTCATGAAAGATAACCTTTATGTTGACAAAATAAAAGGTCTAAATAATGTCAAGTTTACTGTTTTCTTTGTTTATTTATCAGTATTCCATTTAGATGTACATTTTTTTACACGTATATCCTGTATCATTAGTGTCTATACCGAATTATTTGCTGAAATTCAGTATTACAATTGAGTCTCCTAATGCCAACTACCTTGTTTTTCAGCTTCAAAATGTTAAATAGTTCATACTTGTCAAATCCTGAATCAAACCTGACACATCATATCCTCACATCCTGTTTTGGATGAGCACATGATATCCAAGCCTAGTTTCCCTTTTATGAAATTTTGTCTGACATAACACAGGCGCCACAGTAGTGTTAACACATCCCCAGGGCCCTGTGGTCCTAACTTAGCCCTGATGGATTGTGGGAAGGGGACTGGGACGGTGAACGCCGCCCCAGCCTCATTCAGAACTTATGTAAGTGAACCGAAAGAGGCCCCTGGAGGCTCCTGTGGAAAACGTCAGCAGGTGTCCCGGCGGAGCAGGTTTTAATTCAGATCAGGGAAACGGGTTGCAGAGAGAATGAGACCCATTTGAAAGATTTCATTCTGTAATTTACTTCGCAGGGCGGCCGGGGGTCAAAGGTCGAGGGAATATGAGCTAACAGGCATAAAAACAGCTGTTTGACCAGCTGTGGAAAGACTAAAGAATCATCCTGTTATTAAAGGTTCTCAATGTTTCTTCGTACTACTGTAAACACTTCTGTAAAAAGAACCTGACGAAGTTACAGCCATAAGTAACATTTTCTCAGAGGAACGCATCTCATCTTTCTTTTACTGTTTTATTAAGTTTTACAGCACAATTTGTAGTTCAAAGCTTGAGTTTCAAAAGCTGAAAATACAAAATAGAGGTCACAGATGCAGAGATAAAATGCTTTATGTGCTTTTGAATCAAGTACGAAACTTAAAGAGCTGATTAAAAGAAAATGTGTCAACGTCCTGTGTCCATGCTGCAGTTCAGGGTCAGCAGCTGGTTTGTGGGGGCTACAGTCTGTCCTATAGCATCACTGTGTGTGTGTGAGAGAACCAGGCGTGAGGCTAGTGGTGGGAGCGTGTCCTGAACGTGCACAACACTGCAATGGTGGGATTGGCTGTCAGTGGCCATTAAACACTGACCTACATACCAGCAGGTGTGACATGAGATGAGGCTTAAAGTGGCTGAGGGTCAGCGTGTGTAAGGGGAAGTCGACCTGGATAAATTGTGTCCACTGTCCTCTGACGGCAACACGCCAAGGAAAAATTCCCGTACATTCTGTATCGGTAGCTCCATTTGGATTAGCATCTATGTATAACACAAAACATTCTCACTGGCTTTAGCCTTACTGGGAAGTGAAAGAACGCAATAATCTTATCGTCTGAAAACCCAGAAACTGCATCCGTGTTCCCAAACTTTATCTTTCAAGTGTTTCACAATCAGAACAAACAAAAGACACAAACCCAGTTCAGTTTCACAACCACACTTTGTCTCACTTCACACTGGGACACTGACACCTATGAGACCTTCAGTGGGAGAGGTCACAACCTGACCTTGTCCAAGTTCAAACTTTTGTTGTACTCAGGAAAGTGCAACATAAACATCACAGCCTTGCTCATGTGAGTTAACAGGAACAAGTTTGTCACTCTGATGAATAAACCCTGCTCAGTAAACCGGAAATGGGTTTTGGAGATGAGGTTGGCGAGAGTTCAGAGTGTTTTCAAAGTGCAAGTCCAGACTAAGGCAACCAAGGAATTTCACTGTGAAAAAAAAAGATTAATCACTGCAAGTCCTTACATTGTACTAATTACTACATTACTCCTATAGACAGAAGAATATTCAAGTCACCAGTAGTTCATTTGTAAATCTGTAAAAAGTACTTTTTGAATAGAAGTCACAAAATGCTTCCCAGAACAATCAATTTTTAAAAAAAAAGGTCAGTGGAGAGAGTAATGAGGATCATTGAATTTTAAGCCACTTAAGCAAGTAAGAGATTGATTTTATTGGAATTGATTGACTGTCAGAAAGCTGTTTATGTTTGTGTGTTTTCATCTCCTAAATGTCGGCTGGTGTCGTTTCGTTCACGCTGAAACTGCAAAACAGATGGTGATCTTATTTTAATCTGATCACTGATTAACATTTCCTTGTAGTAATCTAATGGGTGAAATGAGAAATCATAACTCACCTTTATGAGTATGAGGAAGCGGAGTGAGGTGATGTGAGGCTCTGCACGTTCCCTCAAGCTGTAAAATTTCAACATGTGCGGGTATGAAGAAAGGTTATTGTGTGTCCTGATTTCACATGACCCAAATACAGTGCCTTGCATAAGTATTCACCCCCTTTGGACTTTTCTACATTTTGTCATGGTATAACCACAGATTAAAATTTATTTCATCGTGAGTTTATGTAATGGACCAACACAAAATAGTGCATCATTTGGAAGTGGGGGGAAATATTACATGGATTTCACAATTATTTACAAATAAAAATCTGAAAAGTGTTGAGTGCATATGTATTCACCCCCTTTACTGTGAAACCCCTAACAAAGATCTGGTGCGACCAATTGCATTCACAAGTCACATTTGCAAGTCACATAATTAGTAAATAGGGTCCACCTGTCTGCAATTCAATCTCAGTATAAATACACCTGTTCTGTGACGGACTCAGAGTTTGTTGGAGATCATTACTGAACAAACAGCATCATGAAGACCAAGGAGCTCACCAAACAGGTCAGGGATAAAGTTGTGGAGAAATATGAAGCAGGGTTAGGTTATAAAAAAATATCCAGAGCTTTGAACATCTCTCTGAGCACCATAAAATCCATCATAAGAAAATGGAAAGAATATGGCACAACCGCAAACCTACCAAGAGGAGGCCGTCCACCCAAACTGAAGAGTCGGACAAGGAGAAAATTAATCAGAGAAGCAACCAGGAGGCCCATGGTTACTCTGGAGGAGTTGCAGAGATCCACAGCTGAGGTGGGAGAATCTGTCCACAGGACAACTATTAGTCGTCTACTCCACAAATCTGGCCTTTATGGAAGAGTGGCAAGAAGAAAGCCATTGTTGAAAGGGATCCATAAAAAATCCCGTTTGGAGTTTGCCAGAAGCCATGTGGGAGACACAGCAAACATGTGGAAGAAGGTGCTCTGGTCAGATGAGACCAAAATTGAACTTTTTGGCCTCAATGCAAAACGCTATGTGTGGCGAAAACCCAACACTGCCCATCACCCTGAGCACACCATCCCAACAGTGAAATATGGTGGTGGTAGCATCATGCTGTGGGGATGTTTCTCTTCAGCAGGTACAGGGAAACTGGTCAGAATACAGGGAAAGATGGATGGAGCCAAATACAGGGAAATCCTTGAAGAAAATCTGATGCAGTCTGCAAAAGACTTGAGACTGGGGCGGAGGTTCATCTTCCAGCAGGACAATGACCCTAAACATACAGCCAGAGCTACAAAGGAATGGTTTGGATTAAAGAATGTTAATGTCTTAAAATGGCCCAGTCAAAGCCCAGACCTCAATCCAATAGATAATCTATGGCAAGACTTGAAGATTGCGGTTCACAGACGGTCTCCATCCAATCTGACTGAGCTTCATCTTTTTTGCCAAGAAGAATGGACAAACCTTTCCATCTCTAGATGTGCAAAGCTGGTAGAGACATACCCCAAAAGACTTGCAGCTGTAATTGCAGCGAAAGGGGGTTCTACCAAGTATTGACACAGGGGGGTGAATACTTATGCACCCAACAGATGTCAACTTTTTTGTTCTCATTATTGTTTGTGTCACAATAAAATTTATTTTGCACCTCCAAAGTACTATGCATGTTTTGTTGATCAAACGGGAAAAAGTTTATTTAAGTCTATTTGAATTCCAGTTAGTAACAGTACATAATGGGAAAAAGTCCAAGGGGGGTGAATACTTATGCAAGGCACTGTATATGATGTCAGACTGAAGTGCTCAATCACAGTTAACAGCCACATCATGATTATCATTGTCTTGTTGAAAAAAATAAAAATATATATTTAATATTGACATTACAAATGACCACCACTTCTATTAAACTGCATATACCCACTGCTACCTAAAAACAGATATACCAAATTTGGATAACATGTGCATCAGCATAAGGAAGTGTTAAGTAATAACAGATGTATACAAAATAAATAGTTACAATAGGACTGAGATAAAAAACAACATCAAAAGTTCTGTATATATCGATATATATATTTCTTATGCATTGTCCAGCACAGTGAGACGTTATAAACACGAAATTTATCGACCTCAGATTTGTAAAATGTTTGTCATTCTCTGCTCGAAAAGATGAGTTTAAAACCACAACACTCACGCAGGAGCCAAACTCAGTCGTTTACCTTAAAATAAATAATAATGTAACATTTATCGTGATATCTATGATATCGACTGACAGGAAATTTTCGTTATCTCAATATAACATTTGGCCATACTTCTCAGCCCTATGCTCGGCCTTCAGTTTTACTTTCAACCGACTGTATTTAATGCGTCACTCACAAACTCAGTGACCTGCAGATCGTATCACTCATGTAGAATCAACATTCCTCCACCTATCCACTGATATCAACCGTTTTATCGTGATATAATTCTTGACCATATTGTCCACCGGCCGTAACTTAAAGCAACAAATACTACACAATAAAAAGTTATAAGAATAATGACAATAAACAACTAATGGCCAAATAAGTCTTTGAAAATAGTCTATTAAAATCTATAGACAAAGAAAAGATCAAATATATGTGACAGATGTAGCTGTAATTAAAATGTAATAAACACAAGAAAACACTAATGTAAATACGAGCTACAGCTTATGTCCAGGAACTAAATATACAGTACGTGATCATAAAAAGAGACTACCTGTACAATTATGTAAATAATAAATAGAGTTCGCCACAGAGCGGCGCTGTGGCTGCCTCTGTGTGTGTGTTTGGTGTGTGTGTCCATCCATCCACAGTGAGTGTACAGTGCACTCTGTGTGTGTGTGTGTGTGTGTGTATCCATCCATCCACAGTTAGTGTACAGTGCACTCTGTGTGTGTGTGTGTGTGTATCCATCCATCCACAGTGAGTGTACAGTGCACTCTGTGTGTGTGTGTGTGTGTGTGTGTATCCATCCATCCACAGTTAGTGTACAGTGCACTCTGTGTGTGTGTGTGTGTATCCATCCATCCACAGTGAGTGTACAGTGCACTGTGTGTGTGTGTGTGTATCCACAGTGAGTGTACAGTGCACTGTGTGTGTGTGTAGGGGGGTGTGTGAATTTCGTCACGGCAGTCACGTGTCTTCCCGGGCGGCCCCGGCCGGGCGGGGTTAAATAGCGGATGTGTGCCGCAGACCGGCAGATGAGCTCGGCTCAACGTGCTCTCATTACTCCGCTGAACAGCCCCGGTTCATTGCTGCTCCTCAGCGGAACGGACGAGGCTCCACCGGCTCCTGTCAGTCCCCTCACCCCGGATCTAAGCGGCTCGGTTCCCGTGTACAGCGCGGCTCTTCGGTCCCTGAGGAATGCCCAGAGAGCTGACCCAGAACAGGACCCAAAAGACCTGGGTTCCCACCAAAGATGACAAGCCGGCGCCACGGAGAGGTACGAGCCATATTCAAACCCCTTTCTTTAACCGTGTTCATGTCATCGATCACAGACACATGATTACAGGATCGATTCATCTTTATTTGTACCCGGGCTCATGTGTCACCAGCAGCCAACACAGAAACACCTTTAAATATCTTTTAAATCGAACGCTTCCCTCCATTTCCCTTAAAACGTCTCCATGGTGATGTGTAGCGTCGCTGTGCACCTGTCCTTCAGCGGTCTGTTCACTCATGGGTGGTCTCTTCATCGGCACGCGCGGCACGTCCCGGCCTCCTAGCAACTGCAGAGTGACATATATCCCGTCACCACGGCAACCGCAGCGCCCCGCAACCTGTGTGATGCTACTGATCGGCGGCCGCTTCTAATTGGTCCGTCGGCAGCGCGCGTGCATGGTGCGACCCGGCCGCCGCTGTCTCTTGTCCAGAGACAAATGATACACATCACATATAATATCATTGACTTATAATACTTTAACTTCACATTTACTGAGATTGCTCTTTATTTTAGATAATTTAAACCAATAAAAAAAATCACAATATAATAAAATCATAATATAGGATTTTATTAAGACTCTGCTTTTCTTTGTTTTAGTATTTAATGGTTGGATGATTGGTTTTCAACATACAAGGGATTTGCTTTGGTGTTTGGTGCATAGCAATCATAAATAAAGTGAAAATATAAAGCAAGTGAAAAAGCTATACAATGAAATATACATTTAAAAACATCTAAAAAAATAAAAGCAAATATATATATATAAATATGAAAGTATGTGCCGTAATATGAAATTAATTTGTTCAATTTCTAATGCTACAACTAGAGAGGATTTAAATCTATTGAGAAATATTAGAACTATATGAGAAATGTTTAAGAGGATTATGAATATATAAGAATATATAAGAAGGAGAAGGGGTATTTGTTTTTTGATCACATTCACATCTGGATTCACAGTCACTGCATTTTCTGCTGCCGCTCATTGATTATTGATTTGCCTGTCATGGTTTACTGATCAATGAGGAGGACAAAGCTCACTGTCCATTATGGCGTCGTCCTCATTTGAAGTTGATTCATTTCAGGTCTGATTCAGGAGTTTGATGAGAAAAAAGAAACTTTGTCGTAAATGTACATTTGGATCTTTTTTCATCATGAGGAGAGGATAAAAACAAAAGGAGCTATGAGGTGTGGCTGTTGAAAGAGCAGAGGTGGGATGTGGTGGAAGTGAGATGATGGAGATGGATGAGCCACGTGGTCGAGTATTGACTAAGAGTTTGATCCGTTTTTCCATTTGAGCAACGTGGCTCTTGTGTGTGTGTGAGACACAAGATTAGAAGCACAGGGAAGAATCTAAGCTTCTAGTTATGTATCAAATGATGAGTGGTCACTGCTGCCCCTTATAACTATATCTGGTTCAACAAGGAAACTTTAAAATCTGTAGAAATTTCAGCTGAAGTCCATGAGAGATTCTTTGCTTTTTGCTGTGCTAGGACTGTGTGATCAACAATCAGTTTTTAATCTTTAAATAAGTAATGTGACATTTATCGTGCTAATAATCGGTCTCGACTGATATGAACATCTTTATCTTGATATGATTTTTGGCCACATCGTCCAGCCCTATGCTGCACCTTCAGTTTTCTTTCAACAGTTGGTATCCACTGTTCTACTCACACACTCACTGACCTACACATCATATCATTCATGCAGAATCAACACCCTGCATTCCTCCGCCCTCTGTAACACATGATATAGAAACTCTCATGGGCCTCAGGGGGGGGCGTTACAGTATATTTGGTCCCGTGAAAGCAACTCGTCCTGGCTCATATTGGCAGAAGTGGGTCAGATGTGCAGTGAGGTGGAAGTAAAGTCTGGCGTTCGCAGACATTCACAGACTCATCGCTGGGAGTGTGTCAGGGCGGACAGACACAGGGAGGTGAGTGGTTACTAAATAACTGCAGGCAGGTTGTGGACGCTGTGGGAGGCCGTTTGGTATTTGCATCAGATCTCTGGCTGCTGGTGGAGTCATTTCACGTTGCTCCTTCGCTGTGCTTTGACATAAATGCCACATAAATTGACGTATTTACTTTTTTTGCAGTTCTAAACAGGCACAGTTCTCATGGTTTATGTCTCATCCCCCCCCCCTCTGCAGCAACTGGCGCTCCCCACTTGGCCAACCCCCCCACCGTCATCGTGATGGTGGGCCTGCCTGCTCGAGGCAAAACGTACATATCAAAGAAACTCACTCGCTACCTCAACTGGATCGGCATGCCTACCAAAGGTAAACAGGACACACACACACACACACTTCAATTCCAGCACAGTTTGTTCAGTAGCTTAACAATGAACACAATGACACTGTAGCTCATACTGGAAGTATCAACTTCTGTTTCCACGTCCACGTGTTCACACTCTGGTCTCTGCTTGTTTTTCGTGTTGTAGTCTTTAACGTTGGAGAGTACCGCAGGGAGGCAGTCAAGAACTACAGCTCCTATGACTTCTTCAAGTCTGATAATGAGTGTGCCGTGAAAATCAGGCAGTAAGTCCCCCCCCACACACACACACATGATTACTGTAGCAATATTTTTTTCTTTTTAACAGAAAAATAAACGTTTTCCACCATCTCTGTTCTTCAGGCAGTGTGCCTTAGCAGCCTTGAGGGATGTCAAGTCCTATCTGAAGGACGAGGGAGGCCATGTAGCGGTGAGTTTCCTGTCTTTCATCGTGTTTTCTAAATGTCCGTTCTCCTAACATGATAAGAAACAACTGTACCATTATTCTGAAAAGTCCTCATCAGCCTTGTTTCCTTTAGGTCTTCGATGCCACAAACACAACAAGGGAAAGACGAGACATGATCCTCAAGTTCGGCGATGAGAACGGCTTCAAGGTAAGCGTTGCTATGGCGACGTTAGCAGTCAAGGGATGGCATCTTCGTCATTACAGTCGCATTTAACCAATCTGTCTTTTTTTATTCCCAGATCTTTTTCATCGAGTCTGTGTGCGATGATCCCAGCGTCATCGCGTCCAACATCATGGTGAGTCACATGGCGACGCATCATTGTGATGCCTTTAACAACTTGCAGTGCTCCCATCTCTCTGGCCTCAGGCGTGTTGTTTGCCGTCTGACAGTCTTCCTCCCTGTGCAGGAAGTGAAGGTGTCGTGTCCAGACTACCGGGACTGCAACAAGACCGACGCCATGCTGGATTTCCAGAGGAGAATCGAGTGCTACAAAACCAGCTACCAACCCCTGGACCCCGATCAGCACGACAGGTAAATGCTCAGAGTTGGCTCTGTCAGGACATCTGCAACGTCCTGTACAAACGTTTTTAATCATCCCATCCTGTTTGCTTGTGTCCCTTCAGGGATCTCGCCTTCATCAAGGTGATCGATGTCGGCCGGCGGTTCCTCGTCAACCGGATCCAAGATCACATCCAGAGCAAGATCGTCTACTACCTGATGAACATCCACATCCAGCCCCGCACCATCTACCTGTGTCGGCATGGAGAGAGCACCGATAACCTGGAGGGACGGCTCGGTGGGGACTCTGGCCTCTCGCCGCGGGGCAGACAGGTACAAAACCGCAGACAGGAGCCTGAAGTAGACAGTGAAAGTCGAGAGAAAGATGGCAAGATTTGAGACATCATAAGCGATTATCTCCCGGGGTTGAATACCATCCTTCCTGCCACAGTTTTCAGCCACCCTGGCCCGGTTTGTTGAGGAGCAGAAACTGGAGAATTTGAAGGTGTGGACCAGCCAGCTGTGTCGCAGCATCCAGACTGCCGAGCACCTGGGAGTCCAGTACAAACAGTGGAAGGCTCTTAATGAGATCGATGCCGTGAGTATCACTCTCACACACACACCATTGAAACCAACACCACACAGCTCTGCCTGCCTGTAACTGAAATACTATGTATAATAATTCTGTTTGAATATATGTTCTTTTAGGGAGTGTGTGAGGACTTGACGTACGATGAGGTGAAGGAGAAATATCCAGAGGAGTTTGCTTTGAGAGATGAAGATAAATACTACTACCGCTATCCTGCTGGAGAGGTACACATATACACACATACATAAAGTTACATTTAGGCCAATCAACAATCAAATATTAAAAAGACTATATGAATTCAACCCAATTTCAACAACAACTCTTCCTTCCTGACTGCAGTCCTACCAGGACCTGGTCCAGCGGGTGGAGCCGGTCATCATGGAGCTGGAGAGGCAGGAGAACGTCCTGGTTATTTGCCACCAGGCGGTCATGCGCTGCCTGCTGGCCTACTTCCTGGATAAGAGCGCAGGTGGGTACCACAAGTCCCAGAAGCCCTCTTAAAAGAATGAAATCTAAACGATGAGTTCGATACTCTTTTCCTCTTTATTCATATACGTGTGTCCCTGACATTCCAGATGAGATGCCCTACCTGAGATGCCCCCTGCACACGGTGCTGAAGCTCACCCCGGTCGCCTACGGGTGCAAAGTGGAGTCCATCTCTTTGAATGTGGAGGGAGTGAACACCCACAGAGACAGACCCGAGGTAACGATTGATTGATTTTAGAACGTTTGTGGTTGGCAAAACACAATGCCTTAACAATACTTCCATATGCTGCTTGATATCTGACTTTCTAGTATGTGTAACATCTGGTACCCCTGCAGGAGGTGAAGAGGGGCCCCGGCACCTTGATCAGGAGGAACAGCGTGACTCCCCTGACCAGCCCCGAGTCAAACATTAAGAAACCTCGAATCGATGACCTGGACGAGGCTCCGATCCAGGAGCTGCCTCCATCGGCGGCTGCCTCGCTGGCTCTCTGCAGCCCCTCGCACCTCCCTCTCACCTTGGCCGGACAGGTGAGTTTATCAAATTTCTAGGTTTCTTAAGGCCAGGAACAAATAATTTAGACCCAAGTCACGAGAAGCTGATGTTTCGGGCCTGCTTTTTCCTGATCAATTCGGCAAAGAAGTCCGTGTTCCTGCAAGGAATTCTCTATTTTTTGAAAATCATGGACGGAGAAGCCTCTGAACAGCAGCTTTCCTTTCTGACGGTCTTTGCATGTACGCTCACTCACTTGTGTCCCGTCCTCTTTCCCCCTGCTGCCTTCTCCTCATCTCACAGCACTGGCTGGGTAAAGTCTGCCTGTAAGTATCCTGCTCAGCTCAGTGTCACTAGCTGCCTCGCTTTGTCTGTCTCATTTCCTGTTGCTGTATGTTTTGTTTACACTGTGTTCCGTGTTTCTTTTCCACCCACTACTATAATATTGAAGTGAAGACTGCTCCTGGTCTCACTCTGTTAATCAAATTAATAAGGATTAATGCAGTAACACATAAAGTATGATTCCATTAACACATACAGTAGTTTTACAGTACTAGTAGTCTGAACTTTCCCAGACTTGACTCATGGGAAATGATGCCTTGTATTGTGCAACACGGTTTCCTGGCTGTGAGGGAAAAGAGGAAAAGCTTCCACGATGTTCTCAGGGAACTCACTCCCCAGTCTACATTGCTGTGATTCCTGTGTGCTGACGTCGCCACACTCTGCTTCATACGATGCTGATTCATGCTGACTTACCCTGCTCTTGTCCCTGTGTTTGGTTTATTTTTGGCCCGCCATGTGCTGCTTAAAGACGAACCACCCTCCACTATCTCAAAGTGGTTTCGCCCTTAGTCTTCCAAAGGTAAACACACTGTAGTGGCTTTACAGTTGCTCCATAGTTTCTGCCAGAAGCCTCGTTTGACACACGTACAGTTATCCCACAGTTAACTCTTTAGAAGTCACTACCAGACACTTTCTAATATAGAGAGAACTTACACTAGGGGGCAATTGCAAGAGGGCCGAAAAATAATTAGGGGCCTATGGAGCTGTAACCCAAAAAGGAAAAACTTTTCTGGCACTGGTAGTTCCAATAGATTAGATGTGCACCTTTTTTAATCGTAGTGATTGTTTCTGAAAGTATTTGGGATGTCACGCTTCACAGTATACTTTACGGCACCCCTCATTTTGGTTTCACCAGAGCCTTTGTTTATGAAAATCATCATTATTTCAGAAAAAGTTTTGCTAACAGAAAATGAATATCCCCCAAATGGCCACCGAAGCCTTTCCGTAGAAGCTTTCTCCAACGTGACTCATTTCCTCATTTCCTCCTCATTTAGTTTCTCTCTGTAGTTCATGACATCAGCTTCAACCAAAGGCTCTTAACACTAGCCCAGCAGGTAGTTAAGTGAACAGCCACAGCCACTGAACTTGAGTGCATGCGGAGAAACGGAAACGCCTTCGCTATTTTCTGCTGTCACAGTGGAAAGGCGTGGCCCGCTGGGTGTGCGATGATCTCCTCAGCTTCATTCATAATCACCAGAGGATTAACGCTCTGCGGCCGTTGCTCACACACTCATGAACTCAGAGCCAGTTTTCACGCCCTAAAAATATCATACAGGAAAATCAGGGCCAGAGAAAACACAGGTGATGTCACCTGTGGTTTAGGGATTATGCTGCATGAGACAGTATCATTTTTCCGGCTGCATATTTATGTAGGAGCGCTGCCTTTTGTGTTGTTGCTCACGTCCTGGTAGCCATTTGTGTTGTATTGCATCATAAGCCTCACTGTGGAGGACCTGTCAACTTGTCTTAACGTTGTTTCTTTCGTTTTGCTGTGTTTGCAGAACCTGAGGAGGAGCTCATCTGGCCGCCATGACATCCTGCAGCCCTGCCAATGAAATTGCACCGATGTGTCGCGGGGCTCAAGAGGTCGGAAAGCGGATCAGTGGCGAAGGAAGACGATAACAGTGGAAAAAAATAAGGAAAAGTGAAATTGGATTTTCAAAAAAAAGCAACATTTCTCAAATTGTCAAACATCAAGGATCAACTGGATGAATGTGTCATTTTGTCTGTAAAGGACAAAACCTTTCATCGTTCAAAAAGGACCATGGGTGTCTAATGGTTTTACCGTCGAGTGCCTGTAGTGCTTGTTCTGCAAGCCTGACGCCGCTTCTCTCGCTATTTCCATGGACTTGATCGCTTGAGGAGAGGCGCCCCACATTTCACCTAATAACTCAACATATCATTTCAATATCTTATTTTTCACAGTTTGAATATTTATTTTTCATTACAATGAAGTTTAAACAGTACGTGTCGATCATTTGAGAAAGTTCTCTCCGCCGATTGGGGGGAACCTTTATTTGGCTTGGTTTCCTGTTGCCGTCATTGTCTGCAATGCACAAATGTAAGCACTTCTATTTTTGTTATAACAATGCGTACTGTTAATAATATACTTGTAAATTTTAGTGTACATACAGTGTAAGGAGAGACGTGTGGGGGATGTGTGTGTGTGTAATCGTGTTTTTGTATGTGGTGGGACTGAATGGAAAGCAGGAGGCGTGTGGAGAACGAAGCTGCTGCTCAAGTCTCTCAGTAAAACTCTAAACCTGTTTGCTTGAGATACCTGAAATTTGTTTTTTGTAAAAACTGTTTTATTATACTATTAATTTATTTATACGTAGTTTTGAATGACTGACTGACCGAAGGACTACTACACATGAGAGGACAGTATGTTGTACAGTTGATTTTGCTGGCCTTGCTGGACCAATAAATTCACTCCGGGAAAATACACACAAGTGTTTGTTGTTTACTTATTGTCGTTCTTGGCCCGAACCCCACTCTAATGTCCTGTCTACTCTTTTGTGTTTCCATCGATGGGGATAATCTGCAGTGCACACAGCACGTTCCTGCCCTCACTATCCCACCTGTTCACAAGATTCATGAGTCACACACTCCTGATAATTGACACTGGGTGCGTTCAGGATGTTGCTGTGAACTTGCATCAGCATGGGCGGAAAAAAAAAAAAAACTCTGTCCTTCAGTTCAGTGGTGATAAACTCAAGTCAATTTTAGTTTTTCATTACAGAAGTTCTCTCGGGGCACTCTTCATATAGTCCAGGTCAAGACCATACTCTTCATAATATAACTTACAGATACTGAGGTTCATATAAATAAATAAAATCTATAGGCATAGAGTGCTCACTAACTCAGCAGTTAATTACAAAAACTTTTCATCCAGCAAATCAAATTACATGTGTCCAGTACATATTAAACTAGAGACATACCCATCAGCCTCGGTAACACTTTGTGTTGTGTGATAGTTAGCAAAATGGTAAACATGGCATACAGCTATAGAGCATCAAACTCAATCACTAAAGAGGCTGTGTTAAAAAACAACAACAAACAGTTATAGGGCCAAACAGGGCCCGTACTTACTGAATCATTTTGAAACCAAGTAGTTACCAATGACTCATACAGAAATGTGAACTGTACATGAAACCAAAAAGGAGATCTAAAACTGCTGACAGCGGAAAATGACATGAAGAGTCGACTACATCTTTCCCTTTTTTCCTGGTAACTTACTGTATCTGCAAACTCGCTCGGAATCATTTCAAATGACAAATATTTCTGTCTCACTGAATAAAAAAATTACCATATAAGGGATATTTGCCTGAAGAGAAATCTGCAGTCAGATGTGTGGAGTGGTTACCCATGTTTTTTGCTGTGGGTTTAAGGATGCTACACTGACATCATCGGACAAAGGGCAGAATCAGCCATTTTTGGATATTTAAATCTTAAAACCAGTTGATAATTAACACAAATTGGCCCTCAGTTGAAAGATGGTAGTGACACGTAACTTTTCTCTCATCCACTCATTCACACTCACACACTCATTTGCCAACCGACTGTGGTATTCCTTCCTGTCTGAATCATGCTGGGCAGAGTGTCCTGGCTCGGTCTGTGGCTATGTGACTGCAGTCAGGCTCACCACGTACTGATGCTCACTCTCACACACGCACGTACTCACACATTTACACTTCTGCGTATGTGACTCCAGACAGGTTTACTTTTTCCTCAGCACTCACCAGCTCACTGAAACCTAGAGACCTTGGTATATTGTTGTCTTTAGCTAAAGTTGTCTCACTGAGAATGTTACCAACCCCTGTTTATTTAAGTTGCCATGTTTGGCCGTAAATTTATATTACGGAACCGCTTAGAAGGCCAACCGCAACAAAAATGGAGAGGCACAAGATTGAGGCTCAAGCTCAGTTCTGTCTTTCAAAAAAAAAAAAAAGATTTGCAATTAAATGCCGGTATTTCAACTTCACTTTTGAATCTGTTGTGAGGCGCATGACTGTGTTGCCATCGACCAAAATGTCCTCATGAGCAGGACAAGAAATGGTCCGTCCCATTCCTCCTTCTTTGATTTGTGTGGGCGGGTAATCTCCCCGGCTCTTCATGCAGAACTTGTGTCAACACTCCAGGTTTGAAATAAGAGTTGGGGAAGTTCAGAATCTGACTGTGTGGTGTGCTTGAAACTACTGCCTTGCATATGGCCTGGTGTTGGTACTGGCAGTTTTGTTGCTGCTGCTGTCCAGTGTGTGTGTGTGTGTGTGTGTGTGTGTGTGTGTGTGTGTGTAATCCCTGTGGGAGAGCTGAGTTGCTGCGTCAGGCGTATGAATGGTACATGGGCTTGGTGTTAACAAGCATCAGCAGCTCCACAAATAGCTGCTTAAGTCTACGCTGATGCAGGACTGTGTGTGTGTGTGTGTTCCCAATCAGCCAGGTTAAAGGTGGGCTGTATACAAAGAGGACAGGACCCAGTTGGTCGACTGAGGTCAGTTTACAATTAAAACTCTTGTGAGTCATATTTGTAATTATGAACAAAAGCTTCAACAAACCACCTTGGTTCCCACACTGACTCATCATCAGCAGCTGACCCGGCATCGTGCCTCTATCCTTGTCGCTCCTTTAACATGACTCATCAGCTCGTCGACCTGATTAGCTGGTCATGTGTCTCAGTCTCATTTAAAGTTGTTTACATATGCCCATCACATACAAAGCACATACACACACACAGTATACACTTGTAAACAAACTCATTGACCCATATGACACAAAATTACACACACTCACAGCTGCTCGGCTCCCATTGGGGTCATTCCACACTAGGGGGGGATGTGGAGTGTTGGTGAGGATCATCTCAGATTATTAGAAGAAATTGACAATTATAATTAGACTTTTAATGATTTAGATAAGTTTTTCAGGTTTTTAACAAAGTGCAGAGGTCAAAGAGAGTTGGATCATAATTTACATTACTCTTTACATGTGACAATAACAAACAACTTCAAATAAAAAGAGCTGAAATTAAATAAATGGGTTGATACCACTACCGGAATGTTCCAAGTGAGGTTGAGTGAAGGTACTGTGTGTTATTCCCCATAATCCGGATTTAGGTAAAATGATATTTCCCCATTTTTCAATGTATTTGTCCTGTCTATCTATATCTATCTATAATACACTTGTGGACCGCTTTTTGATTTTTGTTTATGAGCAACACTTTATTTAGTTTTTAATTGAGGGACCCACTCGAAAACAAGATGATACATTTCAAAGGGTTTATAATATATAATAAATTTCAAATAATAATAAATACACAAAATCCAAAATACATCTGAATAAAACAGAGATAAATAATAATTATTTTATAAGTATTGTTCATTATGGTTAAATAACATCCAGTTTATTACTTTTAAATGTGCAGTATATTTGAACCCTGATGGTTGGTGTTGATGAGGGGGGGCTTTGAGTTCACCTGACGGGGCTGTGGAGCTACGTCTGATGAAAAATAATTTCTTTGGTCTATAAATCTCTCCTTGGGTTGATTCGTCCCCAGAACACGAAAAAAGAACCGCCAACATGGATGAGGCGGGGTTTACGACATGTATTAATCGGCCACAAGGGGGCGATAGGGATGTTTTGGCTTCACTTTGTGAGATGTACTTTTCTTTCCATCATTAATGCCTTTGAGCAAGTCAAAGTTTTGCCGAGCATGTTGGCTGAGCTTCACTAAAGTAGTGACTACTATGAGCATATGCACATGCTCAAGTTGACCTTGTGGTCTTTGCTGCCGTTTTGTGAGGAATGTATTATACGTGAGGTGGAGTGAAAACTCATCCCTTTCTCTTTGTGCGGAGGCCATTGATGGGGAGCTTTTGCCCTGAATGGACAGGATAAGTCATTCAGCCGACGTTGAATGAGGCAGAGCAGATTAAAGAGGCCGCGCGCTACCCCTGATTACACTGGCGCTCAAATAAAAGCCCTTTTACGTGATCCTGTGCACAGTGTCATCACTGCAACAAAAAAAATTCTCTTACAACAGTGAGTCGGACTAATCTCGTCTTTTGTGCCACTTTTATCAGTAGATTATGGATTTAACAGTCTGCATCTCTTTTATTCTGTGGTTTTTCAATGCTTTATTAATATATATAATAATAGGAGAGAACAGTATTAGCTTTTATCTCTCGGTGCCATCAAGAGAAGAGGGAAAGTGGAGAGTTTTGTTTTTGAGTGACCAGTTTTGTTTTGAGTGAGTAGTTTGAGTTTTCACTCAAAATGAAAGTTACTGTCATCACAATCATCACATCCCTTTTTTTTAACCAGACTCAGCTCACAGTTTGCTTTCAATATGAATCATTCCCCTCTAGTATAAAGAACTTGTCTAACCTTAGTGACACTAAAAGCCACATTCTCCCATTCACACGTACATGCAATTTTTCTATAAGCAACACTTTCACACATTCACACTCTGATGGAGACTCAGTGGTTCTATTCAGTGTCTTACCCAAGGACACTTCCATATGCCGACTGGGGGAGCCGGGGATCGAACCACTGGCCTTAGTGGCCTTTATTGGAGATAGTTTGTCGAGGGACACTTGGATTAGAATGTCCCCGGCTGAATGTAAAACCAGGATGTTGTGGTTAAAATAAAATAATGTTACAATTTTAGAAAAGATAATTGGTAGATAGTCAGTGATAACTTTATGTGATGCTTGATGATACTCCATCATCTGCATAAACTTCATGTCAAGAGTTTGATGATGTTAGTATTCATCATCCAGATGTGGAAAGAAGAAATCATGATGCAACGCCTTCACAGTGTGTGACGGACTTTTTTTCCGTGGAAGACTGCAATCATTTCCATCTGAGGACATCAGACCTGGAATTGGGTCATATTCACAAACGGAGATGAACATCACTCCCTTTGGGCTGAAATAGACCCCGGATTAGTGGCTGGACTGAGGTCAGTCTCAGAAGAGGAAGAGTAGCCACAGGTGGCTCCAGGGCCTCAAAGTGCTCTTGACGTTATTAGAAAACAGCGGCTTACTGTCTCTTATATCGCTGTCCCGACACTTTAAAGCCTCGTCAAGTTAATGGGTTAGAGATAGATGACTAATAGGATCGTCCCGCGATGGAGACACGACAACAATGGGATGGGAGGGAGAGGAGAGGAAGAGGTGAGCAGTGGCCGTTCTAGCTTTTATAGCGTCCTTACCATACCATACAAACAAATGCCAAAATAACAAAATAGTAAACATAACAATCACAAATACCAAAAATGAAACATGAAGAATAAAAAAACAATTCTAGTCTACAAATGTAAATAAAATGAAATGTTCATGAATCATAACAGAACATAACATATTTTTAATAAAGTGGCAGACTGGTTTAAAATCATTCTTAACAATTTCACCAGTAACCAGATAAAAATATAACAATTGAAGCTACATTATAAATGAATTGTGGCATTTTGTCGAGTGACTGATTTTACTTAAAAACTTTACTTAAAAAAAGGCAGGTTCAACGCCTGATTGGTTATGTAATGAGCAGGTCTACTACTTTTTGTTTTGAGTTGGCCAGTACATGTGAGAATTGCCTTATTTAGAGTTTGGGTACGTGTAGAAATATAGACACAGATAAATACACCAATTGATCATTGTAGAAATAGAGAAAAAGCAGCTGCCCATGTGGCCCATATCTAAATCCACCACTGGAGATGAGACAGGGGGTAATAGAGGGAAGGAAAGTAGGGGACAAATGAGAAGTGGGAAATATTTGGATGCTCGGGTACAAAGAAGGGGAAAGGAAATAAGTGATGAAGAGACAACACAGGATGAAGCCTGAGGAAGAACTGGAGAGGAGGTTGAGAAGGAATAAAAAATAGCAAACACTCCTCTAACCTCTCCCTCCATCCATCTCTCTCTTCCCATTTTTCCTTTTGCCTCTGCATGAATAATTGAGAAAAGGGACGTGTGGAGGCTCACGTAGTCTCAGCAAGAGAGAGAGGGGGGGAGGGGGAACCCTCTGAGGCAGAGTAATGCCACTGGTGTGTGTGTGTGTGTGTGTGTGTGTGTTTGTTGTTGTTTTATTTCCCTCCATGTAATTAGATTTTAATCTTCCGTCTGTGTGTGTGTGAGGGGGGAACTAAAAGCAGCAGTTCAGATAAAATTGCCAGAAACCTATGTGTTGATTCAAGTGTTTCCTCTTCTGGTGAAATCACTCAGGGTTTCAACACACACACACACACACACACACACACACACACACACACACACACAGTTATAATGCATACACACATTCACTCAGTGGCAAATGACAAAACTGAGACCTCTGCACCAAACTCTTTTTTCTATTTCGTTACTGACAGTTGCAGGAACGTTGTCCGACCGCCGCAGATATCCAAATGATCCAAATCCAAAGCTGACAGTGTTGGTACGTACACACTGCAGCACTAATATAGTTCCATGCAAAGCAGCGAGTGATGTCACTCAGCAGCTACTTTCCATGTGAGACAGTTGATGATTCTAAGGTAAAAGTTGGTGACAGGTGAAGTGAAGATGAAAATAAGCAGGACTAATCTAAACACTGAAGCCGTAGCACACACATGTTGTTGGTTATTCTCTTGCTGAACATGAATACTTGAAGGCTGCAACACAATCTCTTACAAGAGCCCTGAAGCAGAAAATATCATTATGTAGATTCAAATGTAGCTTTTCACTGAGAGTATGTCCATGCAGTGTTGATTCAACTCTTAGTTACTTTCAAGGCCTCAGTTTGTGGCGTTGGTGTTGCAGTTGTGTGTAATGGATTCAGGAGAATTTAAATTGAAGATTAAATTTGATGACTTCACTTGAATACTGAATGTGGTCGGAGCGATCAGATCTGGATGCGTCCTCATTGCATTGTGGGATGTAAACACCTGTATGCGTTGAGCTGTGTACTAATGATTGGCTCACCCAAGATGCATGTTAAGGCCTGACTATCTCCATCCAGATGGATCAGCCATCACAGCGTTGGCCCAAGGTCACAACTCAAATTAGAGGTTAAACTCCCCACAGGCCCTGGAATTAGCATCTGTCCTGAGGGATCCCATCACAAGTTGACAGCTCTCACCTCCAAGGTTACCCAGTCAGCACACACTTTTACCTGATCCCTGTGACTCTTTATGAATATGCATGCACATTTGTTTGAGGTGGTGCCATCTCTGCTGGCAAATCCGGGAAACTGTGGTCCGCGTGTTCATTTCTGATTAATTTCGTTAAAATATATAAAACGAGACAAGGGAAAAATACCATCTCCCCAAACGCTTCATTAGATCGTCAGGCATGTGAGTCACAGTGTGCGCAGACAGAGAGTGGGCTGCATATTGTGTGTTCAGTCAGGGGAAAAACTCTGGAATGAGCTGAATTTGGCCTGGTCGGTGACCCAGACTGACAAGGGGACGTTTCCTCAGTGCACCAAGAGTTCATTGATTCACACTATTGTGTTTGTATCAGTGTGTGTGTGTGTGTGTGTGTGTGTGTGTGTGTGTGTTTTTAGAGTTTGCATTTGCTTGTGATGGTTAAGGTAAGGGGTTAGGAAGTGCACTATGCCAATGACTGTACTCACGGAGACAGAAGTACAAGAATGTGTGTGTGTGTGTATGTGTGTGTGTGGTATTCCAGTAACAATGTGCAGGAAGAGGCCAAGTCCATGGATTTCATGACGTGCATTTTCCAGACTCAGGAAATAGGAATTCACAAGCAGAAATATAAACAAAAGGTTTCAACTTTATAACTTAAGATAGATAGAAGTGGATGAGTATAGTATACTGTATATATATATAGCTGGCCCTATTTGACCCTCAAAGTATAAGGGGTATACATAATGGACGGATAAATAATACGAAAAATAATATTTCTTAAGAAATCAACTTGAAATACCTTGTTTTTTTAAACTGTTCTCTCATTAGTTTGACTTCAAATTTTCTGATGAAGTTAAGCTTCTGTTATCCGTTACCTCCAGTCCCAGATTAGTGGATGTGGGGGACGACACCAGCACCAGTGACTCTGGTCTTTGGTGAGTGAATCCAGCTCCAACGCTACAAATGTCTTGAGGTTGATGCTTTTAATCTTTAGATTCTTCAATATACTTTTTTTTAACAGTTTTCCAGAACTATAATGTTAATGTAACATATTCCATGTTTTTGTAATTTGTAACCAGGACTCCCACATTTTACTTTGTTGCTTCTATTATATTGTACTGTTTTGCTGGTAACATAAACCCTAACTATGTGGGGTCCAGTCAGTGTTTCATGGGAGGTTACTTGCACCAACCTGCAGAGTGGTATTAGGGAGGAATTGAACATTTCCTGTGTCTGGAGCTGCCAAAAAACCTGTAACCTTCGCCTAAAAATACAGAAGAGGGTGAGTGGAGCTCTGAGACAGATTGGAGCTGCTTATGTCACAGGTCCAGCGCCGTGAAGCCAATTGTGCCAGCGGGTTGTGTACCAACAACTCCCTGCTGTTTACACTAAATGCTTTGAGTTAATGTTCTTATGCAACTGTGGAGCGACAGGAGGTTCCCGCTGTGAGCGTCCCTGTCGAGGGGTCACTCAGCTCCGACACTGCTGGCAGGAAACAAACTCACAGACTGTACACGCGAATGTTGTTCTGCTTATGTGTTACATCATTTATACAGGTCTAATAACTAGTCAGGATTAAATATAGAAACATCTGAAATAAGAGAAATTGTAGAAAATTTGTCTGGCAACTTTATTTCTTGTTATCTTGAGACATTGGGGGAAGCTTCGAATGACTGTAATCAACTTCTTGACTTTTTTAAATTGCTGCAATTAGATTCTGCAATACCAGTTACCAAACTTGTTCAGGTCACTGGCTCACACCTAGTTCCTGTCATATGAGGTAAACACACAGGATAACTATGTGTATATGGTGTGTGTTATGACAGCCAGTAAGTTTGGCTGTGACCTGCTCGATCCATCGATCTGTTGACATAAATGAAAGAGAAAAGCTCTAGAGGTTATGCTTTCTTTGGCGTTTAGTTAGCAGGATTATGCAAAAACTATTCAGCCAATTTCTATTACATTTTGTGGAGGGGTTTTGGGGAATGACCCAAGAAAGAACGCATTCAACTTTGGTGCTGGTCTGAATCAGGGGGCAAGTCCAGGATTTCTTTAACATTGTGAGATTGATTGTTTTTCAACATTTCCCAATCGTTTCGTGTATCGCAAGGCACCTGCAGGAGTGGTTGGGTATCTGTGCAGGTGACTGCTCCCCCCCCACGGGTAAGTGAGGTCAAAGTGTTGTTTCTGAGGATGAAATAACATCAGGTGGAAAACAAGAAACCGAAGAAGAAGTCAGGAGATGAACTATTTCACAGCCTGAGTACCAATCACTATAAAAGGGAAAGTGACTCTGCAAAGTTAATGACAGAGTAACATTGAGAAAAATACAGGGATGGATTTCACGAGTCAGGTTGATGATTTAGTTAAAGAAGAACGAATGAAGAGCAATGAGGACATGATGCCGCCGTGTGAAAACATTTCCCCACACTGAGATTTAAGTGCGTTTTAGGATAGATTGAACTCAGGGTTGTTATTATGAAGGATTATTGAGGAGGCAGATGAGGTGTAACAGAACAGAGAACATCAGGATCGCTGCTCTTTGCAACAGCACGACAGCTGATACACAACTTGACCTGTTTGCTGATGCCGCCTGCGTCAGACGTCTAAATCTGATTCATTACGAAAGAGCTGTATTGTTCTTGTTTGGGGAAGTACCTCATGTGAAACTGCGTGAAACACCAAAGACACATTCAACACAATAAGTAATGATTCTCAATGTGCAAGTTTCCTGTGTTTCAGCAAAGCACTTCTGCAAATCAGAACGTATTTAGAAGTCTCAGCTTGTATGAAGCCCTGTGAACCCAAATGATAACAACCGTAAATACCCAAATTCATACACAATTATGATAATCACAAATGTCACAAATGAAGTACGCAGAATAGAAACAATTCTAGTATATAAATATCAATAAAATAAAGAATCTAGCAATCACAAATCAGAACACATTACACAATAAAGAGACACACATATAACAACGCTTATAAAGAAGGGAGCCCGGTTATTACACTACTGCTCTTCGAACAAGAAACACACAAACTGAATTGCACAACTGAATCCTGACCCTTGTTGATGCAAAGTCATTAAGTACATCATCATATGACGTTTGCCAAGCAGTCACTCGGTTAATACTGATCACAGACTCACTGATTTTCTTTATTGAATCACTAGGCTACAGCACTAATGTAGATGCACTAGATTTCCCCACTCCCCCTACGTCAGGCTTTCACTGAGGTAGAGACCTGAGAGACCTGAGGTTGACCCATGAGCGATCGAAGTTTTGTGAAAGCCTGCTACTTGCGCAAAAAACGAAACTTCTGATCCAGCTGACGCCTGTCTCCCCTGCGCCCCCAACAGAAAAATATCAACCTTTGTAGATTTGTGTTTTTTTTTCATTTGAATATATACAGTTTTCAATGGGTTGGTGAGGATTTTTCTATTTATTTGCTACCCACTTGAAGTGAAACTAAAATGAGTGAAACTACAATGGCACTCAGAATATTTACCCTGCCAAGGCCCAACAGTCTCCTTTCATTCAAACAAGCCGTGCCAAATGTCACACTCATCAAGATTCATGTTTTATAACCTGGGAAATTGGTAAAAATATATAAAACAAGAACAAAAAGCAAAAACTTGCAATGTTAAAAAACGTGAATATGATTCCTCCATACACCCTTTTGTCTGGAACCACAGCAAAAATTACTGAGTTCATCCTTCCAATAAGTTTTGTAGAAATTAGTTTGGGAGTTTTTTGTCCTGCTGACAAAAATGATCATGGACGGGGTGAAGGTGACCTCCTTTAAAGAGCCACTGTGAGAGGCAAAAAGATAAAAAACTACACGTTTATCATCTCAATATTTGTTTCTATTGGGTGAATAAAGTTAAAACCCAAAGCTAACTGTATATCCACAGGGCTGTTTGTGTGTGTGTGTATCTTTTAAGCCGTAGAGGACAGACAGCGTGACAGCAGGTGAATCATTCCCGGAAACTTTTAACCTGCCTGATCCTCTGTGTGGTCAGCGGCAGGGCAGATCTAATGGTCTTATCCAGGATCTTTTACAAACCTCTGTTCTATCAACAAGTCTCTGCTTCAAAATATCGACCATGTGATCCAGCAGTCCCTGACATTGAAACATTTTAAATGACCTCGTCTTCACAGAGCTTTCTTCTCAACGTGTGAATTAATTTTGCATTTCTGTCCCCAGACAACTGGTTTATCCTGTATTCAGTTAATTAAGTCCTTAATGTGGCGATCTAAACATGTCTTTCTCAATAACATACAAGTGGTTTGAAGCGGTGTGGGCAGTAAGAGCAGGGGCGGCTTCTCACCAGCACTGTCTGTGCAGCAGGTCTCTGACTCAGCAGTAAACTGCACCTTAATGCATTCAAACACCATGTGAGAGTGCAGCTCTGATACTCATATGTCAATATCTGCTCTCAGCTGCTGTGTATCCTCTTAACCCTGATCTCGATACGAGGCATTAAGAACAACGTGCACGGAGCAGGATCACATATAAATCCAACATCAAGTATTTAGCATTGTGAGCACTCAGCATTCCTATACCCGCCCACCTACCTACCAACCAAACCTGCCTACCCACATACCATCTAACTGCCTACACCTACCTACCGACCGACCAAGCTTACCTACCTAACTACCTACAGACAGTAAATCTAGGAGGAAAAAACATATACATAGGTCCAATCCCATTTCACCCCTTCTCCCTATTATATGAAAATATGGGATTATCATGCAAAGGTTGTTGACAATAATACATTTGTGGGTATCGCTCCCATCTTGCTGGTGATCCGCAAAGGTATTCTGGGAAAATCTCATAGCCCTCGGTTTGAGGTGTGCACACACTACACCTACACGCTAACACACAAAACGGAGGGGAAGGGATAAGGGGTAGGGAGAAGGGGTGAAATGGGATTGGGCCATAGACTACAGTACATAGACATTTTGTGCAGTTTGCATATTTCAGACAAACACACTTTTCCCACTGAGAGCAGGGTTACTTGAAAACAAAAGTAAAAGTATTGCAGGTACAGTACATCAGATTGTTATTGACCTTTCCGTCCACAGTTAAAGACCTTATCTTTGGAAAGCTTGACGTGTGCGTGCAGGTGTTTTTGAGCTCTTATTGTTCCTTGCTGGTCTAGATAATGTTCAGGAGGCTCCTCTACCTCCATATAAAGAAAGTCTGTACATTGGATAACCTCCCTCTCCCTCTTGAATAATAAGTGACAGTGTTGTCAGTATGCTATTGTGTTAGTGAACGATTGTCAGATGCAGCTGTATTCAAATATCAAACACTGAACCAGCAGATTAAACCCCACTGTGGGTCATGGTGCATATGTTATCTGTGAGGCCAGTCATTTTCTTTGTGTGTGTGTGTGTGTGGGTGGAGGAGCGGTCATGCTTAATCTGTCTGACTCTCTAATGGTCCGTCTGCGATCAGTGTGTGTCCCGTTAAATTCATAACGCAATCTAATCTGAGCTGACAGCCTGCACTCACATTCACAGAGCTCACAGACGGAAGATTAAAATCTAATTACATGGAGGGAAATAAAACAACAACAAAACACACACACACACACCCACACCCACACACACACACCCACAGAGATTCCCAGCATGACTCACTTTCACTGACCACACAGATGAGTGAGTCGTTCCCTCATGTGACAGGAGAGAGAATCTTGTAGGGAGTGTGCGCCCTCTTCAGGAAAGACAGGGCTACAACAGCTCCAGACCCACCGTAGGTGTCTGACTTGGAATAGCAAAGTGAAAAATTCAATCTAAGTGCTACAGTTTGCTGCACTGACAACAATGACATCTGCTGTGTATTGTAAGCACTGAGATGTGAGTGATCTATTGAGTTCAACAAATTCATTTAAAAGTTGCAACATGATGTCCTCCATTTAAATGACTAAAATCCAAAGTTTAAAATGGTTTGCTCATGTGCATTAAGAAAAGAGAAGCAGTTAGGACCCTGTATTAAAAGAAGGGGAGAACATCACATGTGTTAAATAAATACTGTATTGTTCTTGTTCAGATGAAAAGGGAACTGAGAAGTGTGTTGCTGGTTTACACTGTGGGGAAACGTGTCACGGCTGCAGTGCTGCTGTCACTGTGCTTCCCCCTGAACTCAACAGGAAGGGGACAGGGGGTTTTGTGCCCTTGCAGTGGACAGGAAAATAAAAAGGCAGGAAACGTATGGACTGATAGGATTATGGGTTGGCTGTGTGAAGGAGTGCAGTGTGTGTGTGTGTGTGTGTGTGTGTGTGTGGGGTTATGCTGTTGACCTTAATTTATCCATTTGACAATGGCTTTTCGTTTGGGTCACTGTCAGTATGAGGATTTTAGCTCAAGGTCAATTTATGATTTAGGTCTAATTTTCATTTCTTGCAAAAGCTTTTGTATGAATTCCAGTATTTCAATATATTTAAGTTTTGCCACTAGTGCAAATAAGTTTCTTCTACCGTCCAGATAGCTGTTGTTTGACTTAAATTCAATTTGCAGACAGTTGCAACTGAGTTTAGAACTTCTTCTTCTTCTTATTCTAAGAAGGAGAAGTTGAATTATTCTGATGACAGAGGGGAGGTATACGTCCGGACTCACAGCTCACATGATGAGCACCACCCCCCACATGCTGCTGGGCCTTTGGTGTTAATAATCGCAGTAAAATGTGCTTCACTGGAGCTGCTTGGGAAAAAAAGCAAGAACATAGTTCACTTCCCCTGCTGGGTGAATTTATCCACCTTTGCAGCAACCACGCCACCTGCTGGACAGACCATATCAGTACACATCATACAATTAAGTCAGGGCAATAAATGCAAAACCTAAACACACGCATAAAACATGAGATGGATATACACATGAATGTGTGTGAGCGTATTTAAAACTGTGTGTAAGGTGTTAAGTGTTTCAAAATCATGTTTTTGTCAGAAGCTGATTTTAACAGAGTAGTTTCCAAGTTGCAATTTTTTTATTTTCTGCTGCTGTTTCATACCGAGTGGACAAACATCCAGAATAAAAAAGTGCAAAACAGCAACTGTGCCGATTTGAAGTTGTAGCTGTGGCAGCAGCAAAAAATGTGCTGCTTTGTTGGCAAGTGTTCTTAGTTTCTTCGGTAGTGACGCCACCTGCTGGTTGAGCCTTTGCATTGTGTCCTATTGCCTGATTGCCAATTAAAAGGGGTATTTGCAATGAAAGACTTGTGAGTATATTACTTATACTTAAAGATTTGTGTTTGTATATTCATTTGTACTGTCTTCTATATATTATTTTAATCAAAATTTGTTTCGCGCTGCAAAACACAACTAATTGCTATCCATTAATACTTATGATTATTAATGTGGCATGCTGATAGTACAGAAGTTAACTTTTTTTTCTAGGCATTTGTTAAAAAGTGAGGCAATACTACCTGTGTACACCAGATGGTGCTATAAGGTTTAAGATTTAAGAGGAGCTCAGGTTTACATTACTCAACATTAATGTCAATTAGGGAGGTAACACAGAATTTAATGAAGTTTTCCTGAATTTAAGGGACACAACAAAGCCACAAACAATTCTACTATACACTACTGATTTAACACAAAATTGAATTCAATTATTTGACATCTCTGATATTTAGATTCTTAGACGCACAAATTCAAAGCACTTACTTGACAGGGTTGCAAGGTTTTTTTGGACAGAGGATGTTGTCAAGCCCTATGAGGCCACCCCCTTTTTTAAGAGGTCGCTCCAGAGCCACTTGATTCTATGTAAGCAAACCTTAAATCAACATGGCACGATCAAGAGGTTCATTTCCAGCGGGACAATCACAGGCAACATTACAAGCTGCGAGTGAGAGGGTCAAAAACTGCCTGTCAGGAGAATGAATGCGCTTTCTATTTTGGCTGCGATTACAGAACTCGAGATGTTGTGAGAACAGCGTCGTGCCTCTCAGAAGTGATGTGTTCTTTCTGAGGCGGCAGGTGTGGTCAGTGCTGGTCAGAAACGGGCCCTCGCATCATTTCCCTGAACTGAATGAGGACACTGACCCTTTGTCCTGAATTCCCCTGTAAGAAGATGCATTCAGTCTGGCTGTATGTAAATATGTATGTAAATGCTATGTAAATATACAGCTTTTGTTATATTCCAGCAAACAAGTAAGAGTTTCGATGCTGAATGAACGCCGGCTTCAGCTGCTGACATCAGGTCAGAAGTTACCGAAGGGACTTTACGTCACAGTGAGCATGCTCTTTTATGTCGGGACTACAGTGGTCTCCTTTAACGCGGCCTGTTAGGTACGAGGATTCAGATCTTTAACTGAAGAAAGGATAGCACAGTGGAAAAACACCCTGTCGCAGGAAAAAGTCCCACATTACATAAAAGCGAGGATTCGCATGCAGACTAAGAGCTGTCCTGGACCAGAACAAGAGTTCACATCACTCCTGTACTAAAATCCTTACAATGCTTGTTTCTGTATTGATCTGAAGACTTTGGACTTGTTTTTGAAGCACTTCAGGGTCTTGCACCAGCACATGTACAGGATGTCCCACATGCTCCAGTACGGCTTGTCAGGTCCTATCTGTACTTAATAAGTCAGTTAGTTGTTTCAGCCCGGCTTTTAATGAAGTATGGTTTATAAACATTTGGAATGCATCTATACTTCAAATTTATTAAATTGTATTATTATTTGGAGTGCATGTTTTATTTACTTTTATTTCTTCCATCTATTGTACTTTCTATTTTATTTGTTTTTTTATATCTTTTAAAATCTATTTCATGGAATAGTTGCATTTTGGTCTGTTTTGTCTAATCTTGGCTCATTAGTATATTGAGAAGCATTTTTCACTGCACTGACCTATATGGCCGGTGCTATATAAATGAAGATTGATGGATTCATTGATTGACTTTTACTGTCTTCTAACAACCGTTATCAACCGACATTATAATAGTGACACATCGGACAACTGCAGTGACAGACAGATCTATTGATCAATACACAGTCAATCAGACCGTTTACATCAATGAACAAGTCCTGTCCATAGAAACTGCTGCTCCACACTGAAAACATTATAACATTAGCGGGAAACTACCTGAAATATTTCACGTGTACCACGCCTCTGTTACGGTGGAGTTTCACATGGGGACACAGTTTGGATTTGAACTTAACGAGTGATTACAAAGCTGCTCACAGAGTGTGACGTTTGTTTGGAGCCGGCACAGCTGATGTAAGCCGGGGAGTTCCCGCGGCCTGTCTCGGATCACTGCACACTATAAAACGGTGATGGTTCAGCTGAATCATGCAGCTCACGTCACTGCTGTAAATGTACATGAACTGGTGGGAAGTGAGGGGTCTCTTCAGTCTCAGTGTTTCAATATGAACTTGCTCTGCAGAATTTAGTTTTTTTCAAAGTTTCTTTTCAAGAGTGAGATGAGAAGACCAGTGCTGTCTTCACGTGGCGTCATGTTCAGGTGAAGACTTTATACAAACACCGCCCTCTTGTGGTATAGTGATGTCTTTGCTGCTGTTTTCAGAAATATTTCTTATTTTAGTCGCATCTGATGTCCTTCATTATGCCTGTGCCTTTTCTGCAGTAGCTCGATCCAGCCTATACACGCTTTTGACCAATGGCGTACATGTCCCATTTGCTAACATGGACGCCACCGGGAGGCAATCGAGACGTTTCGGCTTCACCTTCGCACAGCTGTCACATTGTCCATCATTATAAACAGTCTAGGGGCCAGATTCAAATCAGAACGTTATTTTTTACTTAATTTATTTACTTTCCATAATTCGCTATACATTATTTCTCTCTTTCTCATCTTATGTTTCGAGATCACCTGCCAGTCAAACAGTGATGGTGGGACAGTGTCTTGGTCCTTGACTTGTCAGATAGTTACTGTAGATGGCGCTCTATTATTTTTTAAGTGAGCCAAGACATCGATCATTTCATTCTATTCACCCTATTTTGCTTATACTGAACCTACTCCTAACCAGTGAACGAATCTTAACCATCTACTGTTTATGTAGACAAATAATCACTTGGCAAAGAAATTTGTATTTATATTATGAGGAGTTAAACTCTTGCCGGAGAACCAGCTATTTTAGTTGGAGGTCTGAATATTGCAAAAGTGTGTTTAGACTGGTGCAAACCCGGTCATGCACTCTGCAGCCTGAGAGGAAGAGATGAAGAAGACAATGTTAACGGACCAGACTGGTTAGGATTTTTCTTTTAAGTGTCAGATAAAAGGGGAGAAGGATATTTTGTATTTATGTTTATGCAGTATTTATAATACCACTGGATTTGTGAAAGGCCCACAGTGATGCAGCTGTTTTGGTGTTGTTGTCCGACCCCTCTCTTTCTCTCTTCCTCCACCACACCAGCCAGAGACGAACCACTCGGGCTTTAACATTTTAACTTGCTTTACTCAGAGACCAGGTATATGCATACACATAAACATAAACATCAAACGCAACATAAAGAGGCCAGCAGTTTGTGCTGGCATGTTAGCGTTGCAGCTCAGCCCTCGTGTCTCTCATGTGCGTGTGTGTCCGTCTCTGAGTCTCTCTCTCTCTCTCTCTCTCTCTCCACTGCTGCCTTTTAAAGCTGAGGACCAATCAGCTAACAGCTCTCACCTGCACTGATCGATCCTCTGGTCCAGGTGAAGGTGCTCTCCCATCCCCCTCCCATCCCCCTCACCTCCCCCTCCCATCCCCCTCACCTCCACACTCCTCAAGTTGCCTCCAGACTGACTCTTTTTATCGGATTACTCTCAGATCCTCGTATAATACTAAATGTGTGTACATGTTTGGGTCTTGCCAGCCTATTTGAAGCCTTGGTTTAGTCTTTCATTGATTTGTCCTGTGTTTTCGCAAGTAGATTTAGTTTGTGAGGCATTTCTAACTATTGTATACATGATCATAATTAGGATTCTCTGTCATTTCCCCCCCTCTCAACTAAAGCTACAGTCCACAGTCTCTGAAACCCCCGGGGGAGGGGCATACCTGCATCAAGTGAAATATGGCATGACTGCAGAGGAGTATTTTTCCTCATGTTGGACCTCACATGAGGAGCAAGTGGCAGAATGAGCCTGCGCTGCTGACGGATGTACAACATTTGGCCGTGAGCCCACAGCTTCCTACTATGTTCCCATTCGGTAGCAATCACTCTGAAATAGTTGAATGACTTCCAGCAGAAATAGTTGGAGGAATATTTCTCGACTCTTCTCTCCAACATAAGCTCCAAGGACAAGGACCCAAACAAAGTTGGGAAAATAAAGCAGTATCTGTTATCTTCATTATTTGTCTCTGACTGACCCAAAAAAGATATTTTCCATAACTGGAGCTGTAGGATTACGGAGGAGTAAATAAAGCACATCGGGAATAGCAACAATGAGAAATGTGAACATGGCAGAAGTTAAATAAATAGATACATCTATTATTGGAAAAAGGTCGTAGAACCTCATCACCTCTCTGATTAGATGAAGTTTAATTTTATCAGAGAGGTCGAAGGCCTCTGTGTTCACATGATGTGAAAGGATGACTTGTTTGTGTCGTCTGCTGTGTGATAACTTTGTAGGGTTGTTATGAAAGAGCCGCCCAGGCCCAGTGCTGCATGAGATCCAGACACACTCCTGCTGCTGTGGCCACACGGCTGCAGGCCGTAGCCACAGAGCGCCTCACAGAAGTTAATTACATCATAGGGCATCATGACAAAACGTAAAAGCAACGTAAAACAATGCAAATTAGAAGCATTTAGAGATAAATCTAAATCAGTGACATAAAGAGTAAATAATAAGAGAAAATCAGTAATGATTTGATTTAGTTTAGACCTGCAGTTCTCTGGGAGCTGGTTCCAAACATTCCAGGCCCTGAAGTACGTCGTGTACGGAAGTTAAAAAGGAGAAGTGTGTAATAAACATGGAGGCCCGAACGGTTACATTTTTCTCTTGATATGCTTTCCAACACAATTACGATACGGCCCCTCAAATTTTGCTTTTACAGACTTGTCACCCTAAGTATTTATGAGGTAAAAAAACAACACTGTCCCTCCGTCGCAGCTGTCTTTCCTTGTTTGTTTCCACCGGGTGACGTCCTGGATCATCCTAGAATAACGTAAAAGTTGCATTGAATTCCGATACGGGTCACATTCTGATACAGGCCCAAATCTAAATTGAAATGATAAGATTCCATCTGATTTGTGCTGTTCACACTGACATCAAATAAAAAAAATCTGATTTATCTGAAAAGATCAGATAAGTGAGCACATGTAGCTTCCTTCACTGTTTGGATAGTAAGGGGGATAAGTAAGACAACACGAAAGTACAACTGGTACAGCTATGAAATTAACTTGATTTCAACAGGAAAGCAACAATTGCTCAGTTAGCACCGATGTGGATATGGTAATAAAAAGATGTTGACAGCTATGTTAAATCTGCTCATAAATTTGAAGTCTTGCAAATGTCCAAGTGTTATATAACTGCACTCTCAATTATTTGTAATGATGGCATTGACAGTGTTGGAACAGAAGGCGGTCTAGATTTATTTAAAAATGTATTACAGTAACTTGGAAATCCCCGATCAACAAAGGCAGTCTTTCTGTCCTCGTTACACTTTTCCCATGGACCGAGACAGTTTCCCAAAGGGTACCATTGTAATATTTACTACAACTAAAAGCAGTGTGGAGAGACTTTCAATAAATAAGTGAGACTTGTTTGTCAGCCAGTATAACCTCCAAGCCTCAATCTGCATTCCACAGATCATTTTCTATTACCAAATGAACCCCTTGTTATGTAACTTGCAGCGTGCTATCCTCTGCGCGCCTTGCAGCTTTTATCGCGGCCAAGTCTGGCTGCCTGATATCTCATCTGGTCCGGCAGGATGATCACTGTTACTTCTTCTATTTTACATCTGCACATCGACTCCTATAGCAAAGACGGGTTGAAAAAAGACATCTAAATAATAGAGTTTGATGCCAAAAATAATAAGGGTACACCAGTAAATGTTTCTGGAATGGTTTGATACAGGACGTCAGGGTGTCACCTTCTAAATAACTGTCTTCTACTAAATAATTACTACTATTAACTTAATGGTGGATAAGATGAAAACAGAGGGGTTTTTATTGAATACCAATGCTGGGCATGAAACAAGCATATATATATGATGTATATATGTTTATAAACCAATATCAATCTACACAGTGTTGGCGAATTCCACAGAAATCACTCAGGGGAAGTACTGCAGACTTGCAATTAATGGCTTGAACAGAGGTTTAAGACTTAGCCAATCATGTGGTCTTAATAATGTTGTCATAATAATGATTTCTGGTTTTAAAATGATGTTTTCTTTCAGCCACTGGAATAAAAATACTGATAACACTAGTCGCCTGAAGGCCCACAATTAAAGACCACCAGCTCAGGAAAAAGGTCATAGGGATATTCATGGTTTTCACACCAACCTTAAAAGAAATACCACAGTTATTTCTCTCTTTTTGCTGAATTAGATTTCATAGACCACAAATTATTCCTTCATGTTCTATTTAGAATAGTGGGTACATTAGTTGGTACAGCTGCAAGAAGATTTTCTTCTGTTTTGGCCGCTCCTATCTGTGGCAAAATAATTTAAATATGACCAAAACAATTATTTGAATTGATATGTTCCAAGTGTCATAGGTTTTGCCTTGTACATTCCTAAAATTGACTCTCCAACCTATTGCCATTGTTTAATAGTGCGATCATCACCTACGCCAGCCTTATAATCTCTGCGTACACAAACCAGATGTGCTGAACCAGTAAACCATGTATATGTACACCATGACACCAAACCACGTGACAATGACCGAAGGAAGGATTTTGGTTTCGATGGAAGAATGGTGGATAAAGATGAGACAGTTTAATTGAGAACAAGGTTAGCCTATCACGTAGCAGCAGAGGCATTGTTAGTGATCGTACAGGCAATTTCAAATGCGTTCCAATCTACCTACTCATTCCACAAACATCCGTCTGTATGTGGAACGCATCTCTATCGAATTGTTCATCTTGTGGGCTTCACACTTGGAATGCGCATTGCAAATTCCCAGAGGAAGTGCGGTGGCAAGTTTGATTTCGACATGAGATACGTTCAATAAGCAAACAGTGTTCTGTAACAGTCAGTGTGTGTGTGTGAATGGGGACGGGGGCAGCGTGCCTTAACATCAGTCTGCCGACTGTTACTCAACAGACCTCTGAGACAGCCCATATGTAATGTGTGAAAAAAATGACACCAGTTCAGTACATCATTCAAACGTATATATAAACCAAACACATGAACAATAATAAAGAAATTCTGTTTAATTTTCTGAAAAACGACGACTAAACAATCTTCACTGCAGATAAACCAGGTAGGATGAACACAAAGTTTTCTAACTTCACTCTGCACCAAAAAATATTTAAATTGATGAAGATTTTTCTTTAGACAGCCTCTTAATAATTAATCATCTGTTCATATTTTTTTTATAATATTTGAATATAGCTCAGTGAGCTTAGTTCCAAATAGTTACCCCTGCTCCAGGAGCCACCAGCAGAGAAAGATGATACCTTGTATTCCGCAGTATCATAGGTACTCGGGCACAAGTGCTCCTGTATCATTGCCTTTCTCATAGGGGCAACAGTCCGTATGGTCCAGACGCTTTGACGTCACGTTGGGGAGGTTTCCACTGGGACAAATGCTAGAGGATATTGCTGTGACGTGCAAAGCACTTCATGAATGGACGTCTGTTGTTCAGCGGATGAAAAGGCCTCGTAATCCGCATGTCTGATTTTAAACAGATCTCATACTAAACCCACCTACATCCTCTTCATCTCCCTCTTCCCGCTCTGTCCCTCTCATCATTGCGCCACGTTCCACTGCCCAGTTTTCCCACAATCCCACTTCATTAGAGAAATGAGATTCGATGTAAAGCCCAAACGGATGTGTTCACTCAATCCAGGGGGGGTGGTGATGGCGAGGGCTTCCCTGATGATGTTGTAGGAGGATTAATGGCCCACTCCGCCACCTCTGTGCTAGATTACGACGTTCGGATTATGTCTGCATTTGCCCAAAGGAAAAAAATAACTTGGCCCGACTTTTAACCCCTAGTGGCAAAGCTGTGACTTATTTAAACGAGAGGCAGTTTTGTGGTCAAACAGAGGTGTGGAAATCAATCAAGTCTCTGAGAAGCGAAAGACAGTTAAGACGTTTTTATTTTTTCATTTTTTTTTTATATTAACTGTTCAGCCGCGCTTATATCTTGATGAAAACAGTCTGAAATTCAGGTTTTCCAATTTAGCTTTAAACTATGCTTTTAATGTGAAAATCAGAACTGGGCATTTGGGTTTCACCAAGAGTATTTGCCAAATATTGGTTTGTTCCTTGAAAAAAAAAAAGTAGCGTAACAATGATTATTACTGTTTAGTAATTTAAAAAAGACATGTAATATTCAATAGGTCAGACTTAACCCCCCCCCCCCCCATTTATATATAGTCTACTGAAATGAACCGAAACCAGAAGGCGACAGTTACAGGATGTAAAGTGTTCATGGTGTCAACTATAAGCTTTAGCATTGGTATGATGAACTAGAAATATAGTATCATGAAATTATAAAAGTGCATGTGTGTATCCATATTGGAGTTTGTGTGCGTGTGTGTAATCCGTGCATGCCATCAGAAGAGCAGTGATTAACGCTCATCTCCACTTCCTGGTGGATTAGTCTGTGATCATCGCGTGTACCGTCACGACAGCGGCAGGAGGATGTGACCCGTTACGGGGACGGTGACCCACCCCGCGTCCTCTGTGTCGCTGACCCTGAGTGGACCGTTGGACATTTCATTCAGAAATAAAAGTATGATCTTGGGTTGTGGTCTAAGTTGATAAAATGGTACTGACAGTAAATATAAAAACAAACTGGTCAGCATTTCTGTAGATCTTGATTACATCAGACTTATTTTAGTGGGACAGTCCATGACATGTTCAAGATATGAGCAAAGATACTCAAATATAAGCCTTGTAAGTAACAACGTGAAATAAGATCACTCTCTTTTCTTTTCATTTCCCTTCTGCTACTGTGCAGTTTTTAATCAGACAGAGAATTACGTCATCATATACTTCTGTGGCAGATCTTCAGCCAACACTGCATTTGCTCCCAGCCACAACAAGTGAAAGGATAAACAGTGAGAGTCTGTTCAACCTTGGTACACGTGATTATAAGATAAAGGAACAGTCAACTAAATCACATCATGCATAAAACCTGACCCAGACACATTAATTTAACACTTAATAACAATATCAGCTCCATATCAGCTCCAAACTCATCAGTTGTCTCCCCACCGCCAGGGCCAGGGCCAGGGAGGCCCCCCCCTGCCCACTGATGTGCAAAGTGTTGAACACGGAGCATCACAGATCACCAGATTTCAGCACCAAAGCCTATTCAAGAGTGTGGTCTTTCATCTTGAAAGCACCAGTTCTTTAATTCCTCTTCAGACTGTGTGATGCTTCCCCTAAAAACTGTCAATGTCATCCCTGGTGTTCAATTGAGTGAACACAAGCAACCTGAGCACGAGGAGAAGAACTCAAATTCCACAGGGCATTTGTGCATCAACTGTATACTGAGCACAGATGAAGAGGAGCAGAGTGCATCTGCAAATTTGAGCAGGGGCTGTTAGAAAATGAAAACACGACCCTTATGAGGAAAGAAAGAAATTAAACTCCATAATTTACAGTCTTATGAGAGGCTCTACTTAGCAACTGTTATAAAGATGAAGTTCATATCTTCTTGCATAACAAGTAGAGCAAGCATATCTTACAAAGACAGTTCCCTTCACACTGTATTTGTTCAAACTGTCTGTGACACTGACAGACCTTTCATTTCACGTTGAACTAGAACTGGGAGTAATAAAATTAACCATTAAAGTACGCATTTAAATATGATAGCAAAATAAGTTTTTACTAAATCAGTTGAAAAAAAAGTTTACAACTTTTGATGCTCTTATATAGGATGTGTTATTTATTTGTTTGTTTGTTGTTCTGGGAAATCAAGGAAATCAAATCCCTGACAAATCAAGATGCTCCATTACACTGATGCGTAATTCATAGACCAAGATTAACACAATGTCTACAAAGTATATTTACAGAGTGTTACCAACATGTGATCACTCATTTACGTCTGCAGGACGGAAGTAAACAGACAGAAACACGCTGCGGTTCTACTAGTACATCCTCAAATGTGAGCCGTCATGTGGCCTGTTTATGCAGATGAATGGATGAAAACATAAGTGGATCTGTTCCCATTGTGTGTGTGTGTGAGAGATGAAGGATCCTTAGTTTGGCGCAGTAATGTTTTTGAACAGATAAAAAGTTAAGAACTCCAATCCATTCAATCGCTGAGAGATTCCAATCAGTCAACTCCATTCCTAGGACCATGCTGCTTAAAACCACCACAAGCAAAGCAGCTAAACCCCTGAAATAAACTAAGTATAGTGACTGTAAGCGTCTTGACATTACCTATCACCTCATACTCTTGACTAGGACTCGGCCACAGCCAGACGGTCTGCAAACATTTATAACTGAATCTTTATTGCTGTGTTTACCGGTGTTTCTTGTATAGATAAGTGGAGTCAGCGTGCTATCTGATGGCTCAAGGAACATTGCATTGTCAGCGCACTGTAAATGGGCTCTTGGTGTGATCACAGCCTGAGGACAATATGGGCTGCATCTGTTCATGAAAGGCGCCTCTGATCGCACTGTTGATTACATAACACTCGCTCCGTTAATGTCAGCCAAACCCACCATAGCCACCAAAACAATTTGAGACGTCTCATGTGCTGTGAAGATGGCATGGAAACAATGCTGCGTTTATGAGCTAAGTGAAATTTACCGATTTGCCTCTGAGCGTTAAGAGTTTTTTTTTTTTTTTTAAAAAGGTATGGGAACCTGTAGCACTCAGCAGACAGAGACTGACAAAGACACCCCCCCCCCCAGGAGATTGGCTGCTCTTTACCAAATGTCTGCTCTGACTGAGATGGTTTGTTGAAAAAGCAGATTACATAACACTACAGTACAGTCATTATTAGAGTGTAGTGTAGATTTACAAGGGTCCAGTGATGTCCACAGACACTCTGCCTCTTATAATACAGTTTTACGGCAGCTGTTATGAAATGTCCTGTTCTGACACGGTCAAACCAGGATACTCCTCATGAGGTTTCGTAATGGTCGCTAACAGAGTGTTATTGTAACAGCTACACTTGTCTGCTGTTTCCATGCACCTCTGAACACAAGCCTGCTTCTATGCAAATGTTTGATGTTAATCTTCTGCTCATCTTTATGCTGTTATTGTTTTTCTTGTTGTGATGGTTCTATCAACCCTTCACGTCGAACGTCGACAATGCTTGGGTGCAAATAAGGACCACATTTGTTGGAAAACTTATGGTTTATGGAAAAAAGTACACATATTAAGTTTAGTGGACAGTTTTGAAGCAACGCCTTGAAATAACAGCTTCAAAATAATTTTCTTGCCACACAAACTTACAATAGCATGTCTGTCATTGCCACAGCGCCCCCTGGAGTCCTGGACCTGCACTATATGTAACTGGAATATTACAACCTTTCTTTACGGCATATATGTCAAACACCAACAACCAGAGTTAGCAGCTAGCTCTAAGAGACGAGTATCTCGACCTTCTCAGAGTGGATCACTGACAGAGTCACAGACGAAACTGAAGAGGACATTGTCGGAGGAAACAAAGAAGAGGAAATGAGAAAGTGACAGAGTAGGAAACTGAACAAGAATGAATATCAGAACATAGTTCACCTGCTGGCAAGAACGGAAAGAGGCCAAAGGATGCAGGACAGATGCTGAGCTGGCGTTGTAGTTATTACACAAATAATTCATAACTTTTGCTTGTTTTCTATGTCTTGCGCTGTTCTGCTAGCTTGATGTGGGTGAAGATCTCGACTCGCTCACTTATCCCATCGGAACCCTTATCGATAGAGGTTTAGCAAGTTAGCTCGAACATTTATAACTACTTGTTAGATGTGTTAGCTTGTATGCTACCATTTGATTCCGAGTTGTGTGCATTGAATGTGCAAAAGTTCACTGACAGGCCCCGGAAACTGTGTGAGCATGAATGTGAATCTCAGTTTAGCACATTTTCCAGACATAACGTTACCAAATGCTATGCAACTTTTGTTTGTTTGTTTCACGTACATTATATCCGATATGGGTTAACCCGGCAAGTTAGTAATTAACCTGCTGCTGTGTGGCTTATGGAACGCTGAATTTAGAGGATGGACTATGTGGAAGACTTTGTATACATTTTACTATTTAAATCTTTGCACTTTTGGATTATGGATTGGCACTTTGGATGAATCTAGTGTTTTTTTTTCGTGACTGTGATGAATTATCCGGAGCCCTGCTGTAGCCCCTTCTGACTGGTGTCTTCTGTATTGTGCTATCAGATGCTGTTTGACATATCGAATAAGACAAAACAATAATTTCTCAGAAAAACTAAATCAAGATAACTGTGCGGTGCGTCATGTCAGTTAGAGATGGTGTTGCGTATTTGAGCGGTGATGCTTTGATCATTTTTGTTCCACTAAATTGAAATTACAATGGAATAAATAAAACAAAAATCATGTTTGGTCAAATTCTTTAATTTCTTTGATTTGTAAAATCTGCAAAAGTAAAATGCGGTTGTCTTTTTAATGGGGGTTGAATGTATTACCATCCCACAAAAATGGCAACAAAGATCAACAATAATGACGGTTTGGATAATTAATTCAACCACAAAAAGCTTGAGTGTTAAATCCCTCATTTTCTAGCTAAATAAACTAATTTTGTATTCAAACCACATCACAGCTTTGTAAAGCAGCTGTGGTTAAGCTTTAACAATTTGATAAAGCGGCACTTACGAACACATATTTTCAGATCAACATTACATCATGTGTAACGTGAAAAGTGACTGCAGTTTTAAACTTGTCCGTACTTGCCCAGTTCCAAACAGCAGACAGACACTGTTACTGACTCACTGCCGATCACAGCAGAGCATATTGTCTTTATAGTTAAAGTATAAGTAATGTGGATACTTAACTCACAATCATAAGGTCGTCAGAAACACATTTAAATGAATGCTACTGTTGTGCTCTATGGAAACCCCCGCTGAAACACTACAAGATGAGATTCCATAGTATGCAGCTATAGGCTGAACCTTAGATCACCTCCGTCATCAAACAAGTTCGATCCTGACTGTCCTAAGCACAGTGCTTTTCTCAATGTGCATGAAAGAGATTCACTATTGAGAAACTTGATTACATAACAGGGTCTGGACTGGCTAGAGGCGCTGATAAACATAATCTGAGACCTCTTTTATTACAGAGATGTCGCAGAACAATGAAACATTTGGAATCCGCGATTTAACCGCAAACTAACTTTGACACCACACAAGAGCTTTACACAAACTCCTCACAAGTGCTGTTAAGTATCCTTGATGTCACAAGCTCTGTCTTTCTATTAATACTGTATTTGCTGGAGTTAGGGGAATTCGGCGGGTACAGTGTTGTGTGTTACAGCAGCCTCTTAGGACAATGGTACCGTTGTCGGCCCGATTGGTGAGTTTGGACCTGCAGAAACGGTCAGGAATACACAGATTTATGTGGCATTGATGCTTCCTGAAACACCAGATTCTAGGGATGAGAGCACCATTTAGGTCAAAATGGAGGAACCACTTCTCACTGTTAATCTCCTTTATACATCAATGTATACATTCCTGTCTCTTGCACACATTTATTCCCAAATACTCGGAGGAGTACGTTCTCCCGCTGACCCATGACTTCCCCGGTCTCCTTCCCACTATCCGACTAAATACAACTCAAGACGAAAATCCTCTCATCCATTTCCTCATGTGTTACAGCTGATCAAGTTTTAAATTTGGCTGTTGGTAAATAATTTTTTGATGAGTATTTGCTTTCTTGCTCGATGGGAAGATTGAAGAGCTACACAATAAGTTTACTGCATTAGCTCAATGCGAAGACTGGAAACGGTGAAAAAGAAAACTAAAAAGTTACCAAAACTGCCTACAAGTAACCCTACAGCTCATTAATATCTAATATTAATATGTGTTATAGCTGGTTTGTTTAATTGTAGTGTAAAGTAGGGTATTCTAGTATGTTGCAGCGAGGTTGCAGCACATAATCCTCCATAAAACCAGTGAAGTGGTTTTTTAATAGATTTTACTTCACCAGTCTAGCTATTTCTCAATGTTTCTAGTATTTTGCTGCTTTGAAATGGGGTGGTTTTTATAAGTTCACCTGTTAAATACATATAAATGCCTCTCTGATGGTATTCATAATGGTTACTAAGTTAGTGTATTCTTATTTTAGTTGAAATACCCTTTTCACACCGGAGACAGAAGTGTTGATATCACCAGCGGCCCCATCTTTTCCATTTGTTATCATGCTTTTCCATTTGCTGTATTATGCTACCTGCCTTCCAGCGTACTAGACTGTTGGCTTCTGTGGCTTCATAACACAGAAAATAACGTCAATATTAGTGTCCATGTTGCTGTTGCCTAGCAATGGTGTTCCCACAACTTGACCACTTGAATAGCAAGTACACAACTTTGTCATAACCGCAAGATCACAACTTCAATTTTATCAACTAGCTGCAGCTTCATATATAGAGTACAGACTTGCTATTGAGAAATGTCATACATTTTAAGAATCTATGAAATGTATCTATTCTTTAAAGTGTCCCTTTGTGCTTCCTGATAAGCCTAGGTTGACTGTGCCAGACCCTTGCAAAGGTGGCCCAGAGTTTAATAGGTTCACATCCAGATTACACTTTGCCTAGAGCACTGCAAGCCTCTGCTGATCCCAGTCTTCCCCATTCCGGAGTGTCCTTGGGCAAGATACTGAACCCCAAAATTGGCCCTGCCGGCAGTGTGTTTGCAATGTGTGATAGAGAAAGTGCTGCACATAGATCGACTGTAGGAATATGTGTGCGAATGTGTGGATGGAAAGAACTATACTGGTTGAAAAGTGCTATGTAAACCATTTACAGACCATTCACCAAAAAAGACCAGCGTTTGTTTTGGGATATTTAGGCCACATTTGCTATTTAAAATGTGGGTTACATTAGTCTCAAATCCATTTTGTCTCAAGAAGAAGACGAGGAGTGCCACACCCTTGCCTGAGGTGGCCCACATTCCAATGCTCTGTGGAAATCGCCTTCGTTTCACAGGATTCTTGAACGTTGGGGTAAACATTTTCCTTTGAGCTCTCAAACTCGACTGATCCTTTTATTCTTTGGATTGCTGAATCATTGTCTTTCATCAATCATTACTGTAGCAGCTGGAAATACCTGGAAGTGGCACACAAATCAGCAGACACGCTCCACTGGCACCAGTATGGCGAGCTAGGAAACAACATGGCTCTGTGCCGGCCATCTACATGGGAAAGAATTTAGGAGCTATTCCCAGTCAAGTTATTTATTTCACCATATGTCAAATGTTTGAGTCCCTCACAACTGGCGAGGGTGAAACAGGGTGACTGCATCCAAATAAAATCGAGTAAGACAGACAGACGAGACTGATTAAATTTAATATGTTGTGTGATCATTGTTGTAATTGGTTATGAAGTTCTCAAAACCTTTCAACTGTTTATCTAAAGCAGTTGTTTTGCTCTTTTATGTGACAGTAATATTTTTATGTGGATTTCAGATGACTTTGCCAGTCGGGTAACTATATTTAGCTCTGGGCCCCATAAAGCGTCACATTCAGACCAGTATTTATCTCCTGGGAAATGCTAGTTTGTCATTTTTTCCCAGTAAAACAGACCCAGAACAGGCTACTATCTTACACAGTCATTACAGAAGATTAATAGGGTTATCTGAAGTGGCTGTGGAGGCTTTGTGGGTGTGATTTTAAAATCCTCAAAGCCGGATTTCAGTGAGTTTTTCAGCTTTTCCCACAACTATTTCAGTGAAAATGTGGATGTTTGACACTTCTGCTGTAAAATCAACAATGGACATATGGGTTGGACAGGCTCACAATTCCGTCACCAAATTTTTCTCAATTCTGGACGACAACAGCTCAGCCTAATTTGTGCACTTCAAAAAACACAGCTGGTTGTGTTTGTGGGTGGGAAGCAGGTCATGTTGTCAAACTTGTGACAGTTGTAATGTCTCCCCTCAAAGGATAATTCATGTTTGTTCCAACCCAGCATATTTTCCCCAAATATGACCATTGCCTCTCTGTTGTTTAACAGAGAACTCCTTCTGAGGCAGGTGGGGGGGGGACGAGGGTGACGAGGCTCGGTGCTGCCATCGCCGGACAACAACAATGGTTGTGCCAGAAATCTCCACTCGAATTACGTCATTGTCGCTGGATTGACGTTGAACAACAACAACTACGGCCGTGGGAAAATACCACAACGCTTTCGAGCTAACGTTAAAGTACTAGCTAAGAGACATACACAGGACATAATATCTACAACCAGATGAACACACACCATGTTACTCAGCTGCCTCTGTCACATTAACGCCGTACAAATCAAATTGTTGACATTGGCGATACAAATAAAATTTGGTTGATGGATTTACGACATTTGATTGGCCAGTGTCTACACCTGACTGTTTGTACAGATGACAAAATTGGCGTCAACATATTGATTTGAATGATGTCATCCCATTCAAAATGAATGAGCAATGTTTTGATTGGAGCCTCCAATGCGTTCATGTGAGTCGGGGATGAGTTCACAGGTAACATCAACTTTACTGTTGTTGTGGTCATGTGCATGGATTCACAATTAAATTGAAGCTTTGGGTTGTAGATGGATTTTGGTTTCCTTAAGATTTTTTGTCTATCTATAGAAATGACCCAGTGACACAAGTCAAAGCCGCTTTGTTGGTGAAATTGAATTGATAGTTGCGGGTCAGCTGATCCTCCGTTGCATCCTATTATCAGCTCCAGCATGTCATGGCCATGTGATGGAAATAATTTAACGACAGTTTTCAAATGGTAAATGGCTTCAACAGTACACTACAATTAAATAAAAAAAGATATGTGAAATGTCCTTATCCCCAAATAAAACTCAAAAAACCAAGACATCCAATTTACTTATAGAATAGCAAATAAGAATTGTGTTTTCTTCTTGTGTAAATTCAGGCAGCAGAAAATCAGCTTCCTTTCACTCTTAATTAAATCTGAGTGTTGAAATCACTGACACTTTTGGTGGCAGTGAAGTGAAATCAGATCTCGTCTCTGTCTCTCATCAGAGGGCCAGCGGAGGCTCTCGGCCTCACGGGGGAAAACAAGCAGGTTTATTTCATTAAAAAACAGCAACAGCTCGTGCTGAAAGGAATCAAGGAAACATTTTCGAGTGGAACCAAAAACCCATGGGACGTGAAACAGAGAAGCGTAACAACTTTCTCACACGTGAACTTTCATGTTGACAGAAGAAAGAGTAGGGCAATGACAGATGAGAAACCTTTAACAAAACCTCCTGAGTGGAAGCCAAAACATCTCTCTGCTTTTCTCTCTCTATCCATCATGCCCCCATCAGACAAAGTTTTGACATTGCTGTCTGCCGGCAGCCCCAACACTTCACTTCCTCTCCATTACCTCTCTCTGCCTCCATCACGTCCCCACTCTCACATCCCGACTCTTCGCCTCCTGCCTCCTAAGCGGTCATACTCTCAAGTCTTGATTGTGCACACAGTGGACTATTAAGACTCCATTGTCTACTCCTTGCTTAGCGTCAAACAGCATATAGATAAAGTTACTTATTAGCTGGTGAACAAAGTGGAGCGTTTTAAAGCTAAAGAGCAAGAAATTCTTCTCAGGAGATCAAAAATGGTAAATATATGTAAATTAATGCTAATGTTGCATATCTGCTAAACCAGTGTTCCCAGTCCATCACCTTTGCTGGCTCTCTCAGTATGCTGTGACAGAGCAGGGCGAGTGTTTAGCCGAGGCCTGCCCGCCTGCTGAGAACTGTGTGCTTGTCATGTGAATGCACGCAGCGGAAGCGTTTAAGCTGAATCCTGCCTGCCTATGGAGGATGTTAAAAACTTTATGGATGTTTTAATGGGCCACCAAGGTGGGTGGGGTTTCTCCCAGTGACAGATGATCATTATGTTGGTGCGGGAGAGAAAGTGAAAGAGAGAACGACAGCAGGGCTAAGAACGCTGCACACAGTTAGAGTATCAGTGCAAAGTTAGAGTTCCTTTATGTTGCGTAAAAAATCGTGTTATGAAATTTCTTTGACTTTGTTTTCATGTACTTGCAGAACTTCTACTCACACTTCCCAATCCTGTGCACCTCCTACACTGCGGATGGTACTGCATACACACTCCATAGATTAATGTTTTCATTTTGTATTTAAGTGTCCTCAGTTAGTTTAACAAAGTATTCCTGTTTGACTGCTGGGAACAGTGTTTTGGGGGTTCGTCATATGAGTCAGGTTGTGACAAGCAGTCATTGCAGTTTTGAGGGTAAGGACAGAGCAGTAAGGCGTGACCTTTTCTGGAATCTCACACTAGGAATCTGAAGTAATCCAAACGTCAATCACTCCTCAGTTGCCTTGAGCAGAAATTCCCGAATACCAAAAAAAGAACAGCATCGGCAAACAATTCTGCTGATAACTTCAGATTTCCTCATCTGTTGACTCTGGCACACATGAGCAGTATTTCAATATTCTTCCTCAGAGGCAGTGGCATAAAGACAGCTCTGGCAAAATGTATTTCTTTTCAGAAGCAGGTCAACAGAACACCGGTTTAACAATCCTACATGTACCAAGATTTGATTGAAAGTTCTTGATTCACTGACTGAAGGCGTAGCTGGAAGATGAAGGATGTGGAGTGACTTCTGGTGTCCTGAATCCCTCCCTTTGCCTCTCTTTACAGGACAGGGCCCGTGGAAATAATTCATGTTCTGTGTCTGTCTTCCCTGGGAAAAAGTAAAAAAAAAAACTGCCGACATGTCTGGGACAGGAGGAGAGGAGACGAGAACTATTTCTAAAAAAAAAAGAGAGGAAGATGTGACGTAGAGAAAGATTGATGGGGAGGGTGAAAGCGGGAGGCAGAAAAGAGTGTGTGACAGAGAGAGAGTCATTAAAACTTGGCTTGTTTGCTGTTTTGAGTGCCTTGCTTCAACTCAGCGAGTGAGTGAGTCAGAACCCCTGCTATCTGAAATCCGAAGTTGCATTCTTAAGTACAAATAAGCAGATAAACACATGTTGAAAGGAAGGAAATTATAATAAAAGTATAACACGCATGCTGAAATCCTTGGTTAGGGGATGTAAACATGTATGTGTTTATGTAATATATACTCATATTTATCTGAAAAACCTCTCACTGAACCTCCCTCTATTACACAGGAATTCCTTCAAGGACCCTAAAAAAACCTTTAACTCATCCAACCGCAAATCCTTTCATTACTTTGAGTCTCAGCTCGAAATGATTAGGCGATGTTATAGACGGCTAACTCAAAACTGATAGGATTCTGATTTGAGCTGGAATCTCCTCTGGAAACCCCTGGAACCATCTCAAACAGATGTGGCCTCTGATACCCTCTCATTAAACCCCCTGGGGTCCTTTCAAGGTCACGTCCCATGCAGGTCTTTTAAAAAGGACTCCAGGGTGCTTGTCAAGAACTTTGCAACAAGGACCTAGAAACCCATGGGTAATTTCATGGAAGGTGCAACATTTAATTTCAAGAATATACAATATTAGTTTGTAATGGCTCAATGCACGATACCAAGCTGCAAATGTTTCATTTCTGGACAAATCCACTTCAGATAGAATACAGGTTTAGCAACTTGTCTCCATTAGTCGGATCAGAAATCTGTAAAGGCTCCATGTTTGTTATTATTAGTAGGATAAAGCCCTTCAGATGAATTATCTCATTTCCTTCAGACAAACCACAGGAATACACTCATACACATTCAAACAGAAGCTCTCCCACGCCTTGCTACACCCTCTAGATCCCCAATGATGACAAGTTACAAGTAATATAAATAAAATTTTCACAAAAGGTATAGAAGCTTTACACATACGTCAACACAAACATGCAACTGCACAATAGGAATAACTAAGTTCCAATATCTTAAGACGCAGAATAGAAATAGTGGGTTATTAATAAGGAGCAGGTTGTTTGAAGGTAAATAAAAGAGATGACTAAGTATTGTGTGATTATACCATGTAGTGATTTATCCAATACAGATTTATCGTATATACAGAATGATAAATCGCAAAACCTCATGTAGATACACTCCCTGTGTGAACAACAGAGATGCAGCAGATCAGCGACGCAGCCGTCACATGCTGCACACGCACCCAGTGTGGCCCGGGCGTTACAGTTGCACAGAGCTGAGGAGCACTGCACTGTGACCAGGTTGTTGGTTACATGATTTAATCCCATTAAAACCCAGGAATTTTAGAGATAAGTGTGGTCATTTGATTTTATAATACTGAGCACTGACAACAAAACCTGTTTGTGTTTCTACCTCTTCACGCACACACACACACACGCACACGCACACACACACTCTGGCCTGTAATCAGAGCCATGTGATTTTTTGACAGAAACATGAACCTATTCTTTTTTAATCTAATGTGTAGTATCATGCCCCTATAGGAGCTATACCCTCTGGTCACTTTTCACTGTGTGTGTGTGTGTGTGTGTGTGTGTGTGTGTGTGTGTGTGTTGGGAACAGATATCTGACTGAAAGACTAAAACCAGTTAATTAGGGGCAGCATGTCCAATAGGGGAAAAAGCTTTGTCCTGAATTGGGGCAGTTGAGTTTGAGGTCAGTGGTAATGTTCCAGATCCAGGATGGTGACCTGTGACAACATGGGACAGCATGTGTGTACATGGGTCTAATCACTCTTAAAAAGGAAATAACCTTTGTCTGTTTACGGTGTGGTATTTCATTTTTCTAATGATAATGTGAAAATGTAGCCGTGGCTGTGCAGATTTGTCTGCACAGATCACATGTTCTCAACACTGACTCAAGAACAGGTTGCAGTGTCATACAGATGACGGAGCCGGAAGACACAAAGGAAACAATGCTGGAGGGGAAGAAGAGAACTATAGAAAAATATCTCTCTGTTGTTCTCTCTTCCTGCTACTGCAGTCTGGGATGCTAATTTAGTAACTGATCCTGAGATTCTGCACTGAAGTTACTCTCTGTGTGTGTGTGTGTGTGTGTGTGTGTGTGTGTGTGTGTGTGTGTGTGTGTGTGTGTGTGTGTGTGTGTGTGTGTGTGTTACAGCCCTTCTTGTTCTGAATCAGGGATGTGGAAGAGGAAGAACGGTCATCCCCTGGGAAAGCTAAAAAAGGAGGAAATTGCAGGGAAACTAAAAAGAAACTACTGAATAGGAGAAAGGTCTAAATGTAGAGCCGAGGCAAAAAAAGGGAAGTGACTATGAAAGCAAAAGATGGGTGCTCTAAAGAAAACCCAACAGGTGCAAATCAAAAAAGAAAAAAATCTTATTTTGAGACTTTCTTCCACTAAATTGTTTGGTGGAAATGAAGGTTTTCCAGGAATAAGCATTCAGTGTATTTACGTTCAGTAATTACCTTTACTATAGTTGTTTTCATTGGCAGCAGCTGACTTAGTGGTTCCTGTGAGGGATTTACATTACTTGCCCACGCACAAGACATTTACAGGAAATGAGTGTGTAATCCAGATGTTTTTATCCTCTATATCAGTGTCGCTGTTTACTGTTCATTCTCCTGCTGCCGTATCAGAACTGGATTATGTAACTGCCAATGTAAACCCAACATCTCCCACTGCTGCCGCTTCACATTATAGAAGTGTTCAACTGCTGAAACGCGAGGTCCTTCAGAGGAAACCCCGTATGTGTCAGCAAAGATTTGTCTGAGTAGAAGAGAAGAAAACAAGAATTGATCTTTTCACTACTTTTTTATGACAGTGGATGAGTTTGAGATGTTTAGGGAGCAACAAGAAATGACACTGATGTTGCAGTACAGCAGTAACCAGGAAGGAAATCTAATGCCGTGTTCACACCGAAGCAAATTTTTGTGTCGTGTTATTCCAACGAGTTTGACCACAGCATAATATTTGCATTTTCTACAGAAAAGAGGAGCGGAATCCGCAAGACCATCTGGAGGCCCACACAGCTCGGTGAATAACTCTGACTGCTCCAGGAGCTGTGTCTGGATGACGGCCGATTCCAGGGCAACCTGAGGTCCACCAGTGGCCAGTTTGATGCCAGGACCCGTCTCCAGTGAGTTTCCCTTTTCCATGCTGATTGGTTTTGCCATATAATGTCAACAAATTTGTGATGCAAATTATGCTAAATTTGCGTATATATCCCGTAGTGTCATTAGCCAGTTCACAACATCCAGGCCGTTCGTGTTGCCCGGCACGAGTTTCAAAACTATTTGCATGTATTTGCATCTGTGCACTGAGTTTGAATGTACATGTTATCCCATGGTGTGCGAAAAATGTACTTTGCATTTGATGGGAACGCACCATTCAAGGTGCTATTTTTAGGTTTTTGCTATTGCTATGTATTGACTGTAAGTATGAACTGCAGTTTACTCAGCAGTCTAGGAGAAATAGCATCAAACATAATTCCCTTATTTGTCAAAAGCTGTCAGAACCAGACTGGGTTCTTCCTAACCAACCAAAACCATCTTTGTATTCTCTTGTTCAGAGCCATTTTCTGCTTTGATGTTGTTTTACAAAGCTGCTTTGCTATTTCTATCACTTCTATCACTGATGCTGTTCCGATAGAGAAACGTCGAAAGCACCTTTAAAGAATCAAACCTAAGATGTCGTTTTCATTACAGAACACTCTTTAACTATTTTTGATGAGCTCATGTGCTCAAGTGCCATATTTTGAAAAGAAAAGGTTTACAGGACTTTTGGGCTTAGATGCACGATGAGTAATGGACCAAAATGATGGATTTCATATGAAGGCTAAGCTGCTCTTGAGAAAAACACATGTGCTGTGAAAATTCCGAACTGTCTATGTACACATGTAGCTGACAGAACAAACGGTGATGGCAGTATTTCACACTGATCTCTGTGAGCAGAAGGCAGTTAGGGATAATTGTCAGGACGTGGCTACAGGGGTTCATTAGGAATAAACCCAAACACTTCCTGCCTGTCATGTAAATAATGGCCTTTTACAACCATTTAATACACAACAGAACACGGGTAAACAAGGTAAAATACATAATTTTACATGTTTATTAACTTGAGTGAAAATCGCACAAACTACACACTAATTTGCACCACTAGATTTCAATGAGGTTGCCTGTCCTTAGCCATCGCTCCATATGCGCTAGCAGATGATGAAAAAAAGGTGCTGTTTTCCACATATGTTATATTAAGTTACTTTTAAATGCTGCCAACAATAAAAAGCACAATCATGATTTTTATTAGAAGTGCCAGTAATTTGGTTCTTAAATAAATGCTTATGATTGTTTTTTGTTATGATGTCAAAGAATGTTTTAAGGCTGAGGGTGATCACAACCAGAAACACAGATGCCTACTCTGGCAAAAATAGAAGCCACCCATAAGTCGAACCTCACTGACATTATCCAGGTTTCTGCAAATGCAATATACGTTCACAGGTTTTTTTCCATGTAGAAATATTTGTTGTTTTATAATGGAACATTGTGAAACACATCTCAAATCACAATTTTTGCCCATTGAAAAAAAAAATGTACCCAGAAAATCTATTTAACTTGTAGGTGATCATGTACAATTTGCTTATAATGTCACCATTTAAATGGTTTGTACCAGAGGTTGCTTATCTACCGCGTTTTGGCAGGAGACTTTTTAAATGTGTACACATCGACGGAAAAGCATGAAAAGACTAAACAAACAGGAGAGATTTGTTGCTCCTTTAACTGACTGTATAATTTATAGGCTTTAAAATTATTGATAGAATTTAGGTCATCTCGCAGGACCCTCTGCTGAGTTATGGCTTTTAGTGACTTCCCAAATTCAGTAGAGCACAATTTTAACACAATTTCTTACAGAGGATTTTATAGATTTCACGGGAGATTTTAAAAAGCTGTATGACTTTAAGCTGCAACTTAAAGAAAATAAGATCATGAAAATATGGACTACGTGTCTCAATTAAAAATCTTACATTTAAAAATAATATGTTTCTCCAGTTTCCTGCAGTGATGGTCTTTTTGTTGGCCCAGCACATGGGCAGTGTAATGCCCACAGCATGAAACACATTAGGACATGTGGGAAAGGTTCATTGGATGCAGACTTATTTTGGCTGCATCCACAGGACGAATGTTTCCAATTTGGTATTTCATTGTTTCTTAAAATTAAGATTTGTAACCATTATGGCACCAAGATATTTAAATTCAGTAATTATAGGGCGCCGCACATTAGTTTATGGGATTCTTAAGCTGTTGTACAGCTTTTAGCCCAGGTGTTTTACATGGGTGTACACAACAGGTCAATACCACTGGCATAAATGTACAATTCTATCCACTGTTATGGAGGATTATCAGACTGAATAATATGGGGCCTGACACTGATCCCTGAGGTATACCCATGATTGACATCATGTTACTGAACAGTGCATCAATTATTTAACACAGTGCATCTTGTTAGATAAACATGAAGCCATCCATGATAAACCTCTGAATTAAACAATATAATTGAGAGACAGTAGAAATTTACGTAAATTTAAAAATATAGCAGCAACTAATCTTGCAGATTTTATGTGCTCTGTTATGTGGAATTATCTGCCGTAAACCCAACCTGGAGGAGCAGCAACTTTCCCAGAGTGTCTTCAACAATGTACAATTTGAAACTTCGGATAGAGTTACTGAGTATGCCTGGAGGCCCGGGAGGGGTCAAAGGTCAGGGTCACAGTCACGGTTGTGGTATAAGGTCACCTGCAGGGGGAAAGAACTGCCTCTCACACTTTCTCTGTCGCTCACAACTATTACTTTGCAGAGCACCCTTTTGCTACCGAGTCGACTCTGACACTGTCTTAATTCACTCTCGGGGTTGTGTGTGCATGTGTCTGTAAGCAACCCGCATGTGAAAGTAATTGAAAATCAAGAGAGCCGCCCGTCAATACAGGTCTGATAGAGATTAGAAGGATAAGTGATTCTGCTTTCAATTTGCCAATGTGTCTGGTGTTACCCAACATTTTGGTTTGTGAGTGTGTGCGTGTGTGTGCGTGCGAGCGTGTGTGCGTGTGTTTTACTGAATGAGAGAGTCAAAAGAAAAAGACACTTGCATTCATTGATGTCAGAGTTGAAAAGAATTGCTAAGGTTTTGTTTATTCCAAGTCACCACTACCACACACAAGGAATTGTCTAGCAGTTTAGCACATTTGTGCGGCAATTTCATGGTAATTTCCCCTGGAAAGTGTGTTTGTGTGTGTGTGTGTGTGGATGTGGATGTGTGTGATGCCTTGGAGGATAATGTGGAGGACTCTGAAGACAGGTTGATAATGCCATAATTTATTTTCCTTTTCTTGCTATCCAGAATGCACTGACCAGTCATGACACTTTCTATAGTTACTATGGGATTTGTTTTTACACGGAAAGTATCGATCATTATGTGGGGATCAGTATTGATACTGTGGTCGGCAGGGGTCACAAAGAGAAAAAATACAATTGATTCATAGTGAAGCTGCAGCGGGTCAGAGGAGGTCAGCTGAGGAGCAGGTCCTTCATATGTGGCCCAGGACGCCTTTGCGTTCACACTGTTTAAAGACTGTGGGCACATGTGGCCAAGACCACCTCCGAATATGGTCTGGCGGGATTGGATCTGTATCCGATCCGAGTGCGTTCACACCTGTATTTAGTGGTGTTCACCTGAGATCACAAAAACCACATGTTAACACCAGCTGTGTACAGGGCCAATTAGTCTAATCTAATCTAAGGCTTTCCCCTTTGTTCAGAAAGTAGCTGTGATGTTACAAACTGATGTCTTCAGTGTTAATGTCTCTCCATCAGTCATTTTATGAAAGAATGTGTTGTTTAAAAAATGGTTAAGGTTTTGCTTTGAACTTAAAAAACATCATCTTTTCATTTATTTCCTCGTGTGGGCTGTGTAATTGGAGTGTTATTTTCAAACAGGAATTGAAGATAACAGCGGCAGAGCAGACACATGGTGGAGACAAAAAAAAGAAGTTCGGGATGCCAGTGTGTCTGTTTTTAACAGATGATCCCCGAGCTGAGTAACGTCTGTTTTGCATCATCTCCGCTCCAGTCGTACGGCCCGGGCAACGCTGTGGTGCGGGAGTGAGGGTAAAAATGTCAGCGCAGAGCAGCAGCCGGTCAAATCATCAGCAGCTAAATTCCACAGAGAGGAGCAGAGAATTGACAGGAGTAACTGGTCAGAGGCCGCTGTAAAACTGCAGGAGGTCCGAGTTCACACACATAACTGCCCAGAGTGTACTGCAACATGTATATCACGATCCACCCTTGTTCTCTTTAAAGGATAAACCCTTGTAGTTTACTGTCCGTCAACTGAGCAGCTACCACAAGTTGTTTGACATCTTTAGAGACGTTTAGGTAAAATGACCTCACTCTCACAAAGTGTGTGTGTGTGTGTGTATGGGACGAGTAAAATCTGTGGCAGACAAAGAAAAACAAATGTTCTGCAAATTCTTTTGTAAGGATTCACTATTTTCTAATCAAAATGAACCTGGATTTAATTTGCCATTCTGTGCTTCGTCTCCCAGAACATCGAAACTATTTATTTAACAATTGTGAGAGGAAGTAGTTAATTTCCTCCGATGCAGGGGTCTAAATAAAAATGCAGCATTTACAACTTAATTAAGATTCTCAGACATTCTCAGGAAGAAAACGATTTCCCCCAAAATGTAAAACTATTAATCTTATAATTACTTGTGTTTTAGATTAAAATACAAATTGAGGGTTGCCTTTAAGGCCGAGGGCGACGTTTGTGAGCTTCTCCCTCATGTGACTGATGAAACCACACGTGATTTGCTGAAATATTCACGCAAAAGGTGGATTTTATCATGAGAACTGTAGTTTATTTGTTTGTTAGCGCTCTCAACCTACCAATTTTTTTTGTTTCAAACAATGGTTGATAATCTAAGTGACGGAGGGAATATCATATCTTATTCCAGCAGAGTTTCATTGATGAAAATAACAATGAAGACAATTCAAGGTCCCTTTGCCTGTGTCAAACATCCACAAAGTTTCAAGGGACTTTGGGGGAAACATGCCTGGCTGCTGGATTACCTGAACATGCAAACTCCATTCAGAAAGGTCCTGGTGGCCCGTCAGGTTCAAACCTACAACCTTCTTGCCGTGAGGTGACAGTGCTAACCACTACACCACCGTGCCACTATCTGTTGCCTGTGACAACAGGAGCTATCATTGGACAGCACAGCCTCTGATAGTTCATTCATGAGTTGGAAGTTTCTTATGGGAAGAAAATGTTAAGTAGACTTAATGACATACAATCAAATAATAAAAATAAAGTAAAGCAACGATATTTGGTTTGACACGGTACAGCTGGGTAGATCACATTTGTAATTTATGCAAATGTAATTTATGCAGTTGCAGCAAATTTCCGCCATCTAGGCATACATGCTTTCCAGGCAGCTTTGTTTTGCCAAACATACATTAACACATGATATGTTATGTCCATTTTCTTTTTTTAATTTCACTCTTGGGATGCTCAGGAGATTTTTGACAGCCAATATTTCACATTTTGCTTTCAAACACCAAGGGCTTGTTTTGTTTTTTTTGTCCTCTGGGTTTTATTTCCCTCATATCATAACTCATGCGTGTAGGTGCTTTTCAAGAGCCAAAAGTAAGATCTTGACAGTTGAGATAGCGCGCCTCCAAGCCTCGGCAGGCATTCTCTGCCGAATGATAAACGGTGGAACACGCTGCCAATGGAGAGATGCCGACAGAGTGATACAGGTCGTCCAAGGACAGAAATCACTTCCTGACGTATCAGGATTTTCAAAAAAAAATGAAATTAGATTTTAATCTACACATGATCCGAGTCTGATCTTTTTCATTGCACGTCTAACATGCAAAATCCATCAGGGACGAGTTGAAAAAAAACAGCCCTTCCTGTTGTGTAAACCCCGGCATAGATTATCACATATAATCTAATTTCACCGTAATGCAAAATAGTTCCAGGAGGCTGACACATTACGAGCCAGACCCACCCCCCATTGAACCCTTATTATCGGTTTTGTCTTGGTAGACGGTGTGTGCTGGTCTGAGGTGACTGGCTGGTGTCGCTCAGTGGAGTGCAGTAATGTGTTTATTAACCCTCAGTCAAGTGTAACAAGGTGATGCATCACCTGAGCCTGTTTACTCTGAGCGCCACTCCCTCGTCTTTATTCAGCAGCCATTTCAGACAGATGAAAACCCACTGCCTCTCATCTTCCCCACAATATTATAATTATGCCTTTATTTGTATTATTTCTTACATGCCCCGAATAACATAGAATTTTGTTTTGCTTCCTATCAGAATAAGGTTTACAAATATAATGGTTAAAACAGTAGGAGAGTGGGTGTGGCCTTTTGCCCCTTAAAGTCCAAAGTTTAAATACTTTCTTTTTTAGTTATGGCCTTCCTGTGGCCTTAACAATTACTAATGATTTATCTACAGATAAATTGACCCGGCTGCTGTGGGTCAGTTTACATCACATGATGACATGAGGTCATCTGTCATTTCCTAGAGATTCAGCTGCGACCTGAGACGCTGGAGACGGACGCTCAGTAGGAGAAATGTTGAGGTTTAATTTGACCTTTAAAACAGGGAAGTTTATTTCCACTTTGTTTTGGTTTGTGTTACAGGATGAAGTGAACAGCATTTCAATTTTTCACAGAACAAGCATTGGCCTCTATTTGGTATTTCCAAACGTAGAAAAAAATTATGAGGACAGATTCTGAATTGGCAGTTTGGCTATAGAACAAGCTGTGTGCACGCACACACACACAAACGAAACACACACACAGACACACACACACAGACACACACAGAGACACATATGTACTTTCTTGGATGCAATAATTGAACTTTTGCTCAAACAAAAGTCAATTGGGTCTTGAAAGTTTGCTATCATCACATGAGGGTGGGTTCATGACTGATTATTTGCACGAGGTGTTGAATAAATGAATGCTACAACAGCAAGTGGTACCTTGTTGCCAGATGGAGAGCAAAGAGAAACTGATAGATGAGGTCGGGGATACAAAGAGAAGAAAATGAGCCAGGAGATATGAGTGGAGAGAACAATTCCATTTGACTTTCTCTTTGAATATGGCTAACTGTATTTCAACAGGTTGTCCTGAATTATATTGATGAATGGTTTTAAAAAAATCTGGTTCCATGTTTTTAACCTTGAGCACCTGCCTCTCTAAAGGTCGGCCTTGCAGCTTAGAGATTGTGAAGGTATAAGAACGGCAGATTTATTCTTCCGTTTGCCTAAAATCGGTAACTGCTTCAACCATTTTTGTGCCGAGTCTGCAGCCGAGTAACTTTTCAAAGATGGACCATCAGATAATAGATTTCCCTTCTAAAAGGTGACTACTTCAAATGATATGAATAACAAAATGTATAAAACAACCCCTATAATTTCACGACCCCTATAATTTCACGATGTTTATCTCCAGTTATTTTTTCTTTCACGTTGACTGAAAGGTTCTAAATTTTATGATCTTCTCTCATTACTTTCAACCGTCTAAAGATGCCGCCAGTAAAGCATTTTTAACCTCCTGCTCCAATTTGGTTTTTAAAGATTTAAAAAAGCTTTTTTCCCCTTCTTCTCTTTCTCGCCCTCTTTCTGCCAGCTGTAATGAAACATAAAGAAATGCTGACTGTGGGTCGTGGCTCTCGCATGCATCTCTCCTCCATCAGTCCCACTTTATCACTGCAGGCAAGCTTCACCGGCTGCAACAAACCAAACTGATTGATTCTAACACAAGCGGCTTTGAAACAGTCAGTTATCAAACTGCTCCTTATAACATCTGACAGATTTGGAGATAGAACAAAAGCAAAGCAGGGATTTCTTTTTGAGCAGCAGGTAACAGTTTTTTTTACACATGGCTCCATCTGTAAACCAGACTGCTGCATCAAAGCATCTGAGAAATCTTTCACTGACGATAAAAGCAGGGTGCTGTAAAAGCGGATTTTAAACGGGGCAGATATAAGATTTTACTATCAGAGCGCCACGCTTTTATTCCACCATAAAGACAGACTGTTAAACAAATGCAAAGGGCACTTTCTGTTCAGACGCTGGAATAACAACTACATTTGTGAGCCATGCCTGCGAGCGTTCGGTTACAAGACACCGTTTCTTATACTCTGATATGACGCTGGAGAATTTGTTTATAAACAAAATAAGGGAGGTGAACGAAAATCTGAAATGTGAAATACAAAATGTGACTGTACTGTTTTTTCAAAATAAAGGCAGTTTTTGGTTAATAAGCCTACTGACTGTCAGCTGGATTTAAGTCATATCTCAATGAAAAAAACAAACCATCTTCTTTCAGTTAGAATGGTGCTGTATAAAGAAAGAATCTTTTTTTCCAGAGCTTTTCAAATGTTATAAAACTTTTACTTGTTTTATCAGACTAAACTGTGGCACAGTTGTACGGTTTGCTGTCACGTCGTCCATCTTTAAATACAGTCTATTGTTAATAGTCTGACGGATGAGGATCACATAAAAGTCAGTAACACAACCTTCATTTTGGAATCTCTCAATGTTTCCTCAAATGTCAGCTGTGAAAACGGGTCAGAGGCGAAAATGTTTTACTTTTTCTTTCTTTTGTGGATTTACCTTCTCCCCAAGAGAATCCACTAATTAATGTACATTTGTTCGGATGAGCTGAGCTGTGTTAAAAGGTGATGTTTGAGCTCTGGACCAAATCTCAAGTAAACAATCGAATAATGTCAAAAAACACGAACAGAAAGCTAAAAAAAACAAATACACCTAACTCCACCTGTGCTGGAGGACGGTCTCGTAAGTCAGTGTTTCTGCTCCATCAACAGAGCCGACAGAGCGTTCAGCTGCACCAAAGAAATGCTCCACTTCTCCTGGTTTACAGATGGAGAGGACGAGATAACATTCAAGTGAAACATAGCGCACAGTGGCATGTTGTTCTCAATGAGCCAGGGACAGACATGCGGTTTAGAATGTACGTGCAATGGTGCAAATCTGGTTTATAAAGTTACGATCAGATGAAAAACAGATATGACATTATTAAAAATGAAACGTCTCGCTACGTTGTACACAATTAAATAAAATATATTTATCAAACCTATTGTTAATATTTTATATCAGTAATCCCTTTTAGTATTTAGAACTATACGGTTTCCCCCTCCAATAAAAAATATAAAAGAAGCAGAAGGTTTTTATTTTGAAAAACTGGTATAGTGTTACTCATGGATGCAAAAATGCCTCTGACAGGGAAGATCTTTCTTCATTTAGCTACAAAACTATGAAAGTGAAATATGAGCTCATAGAACCAGTGAATCATATGTGGCAAATGCAATTGAAGGCACAAGTTGGAGCACAACACTTCACCACAATGTTGGAAATAAAGTCTTCAAAGCCTTACAATATTCTCATGGAGGAAAAAAACGCACACAAACCAAACGTCATCCATTGTTGCCAGTAAGTGTATCTGTGGTGATCAGGAAGCTACTGTGGGGGCAGAGAGAACATCAGATGTGATTTACCCAGATTAATAGGGAGAGACAGAAAGAGAGAGAGGCTAAGGAGAGACAGAGAGGAGGTGGACTGATGACGCAGTTTAATGCACGATGCCTCATCTCCCTTAATCACTGATAGTGTAGTCGCTGTGTGTGTGTGTGTGTGTGTGTGTGTGTGACAAAGGTCATGAGCATATGCCTGTCTTAGAATTACCAAGGTCCAAAAACGGAACTTGCCAGCGATGTTTATGAGTACTGCCCCCTTGAAAGTTTCATTTCCCTTATTTTACTACTGTATGTGACGTAAAAGATATGAGGCAAGGAAGTGGACAACAATTGTTTTAAAAACATGTCGGTGGGCGGTCGCATTAATTCTGCACGAGAATCAGGTTAAATGTTGTAATTAAATTGAGCCTTTGGGTTCCACAGTAATCACATGAGAACATGCAGTTCATAAATCTCTGTTGTGATTAGGGCCTGTTCCAATGTGATCAGGTCAGTCGGTTCTTGCACAGGGACACAAGGCTAATCATACAGCGGGTAGCGCAAAAGATCCGCTCTCAAAAACAATAAAATTGGGGAACAATAAGAAACAGAACACAAAAGAATTAACTTACAATGATCTTTAAAAGAAGTTAAATAAATTACCTGATAAAGTGTAGAGACATGATGGTGGCGCAGAAATCACCTGCAGCTCAACATTAGGGGACCAAGGAGCTGGTAGTGGACATATGACACAGAAGGAGATCCCCCCTCCCCTGTTTGGATCAATGGGGGGGGGGGGGGGGGGGGGATGTGTGTAAATGACAAACTGGACTGATCCGACAGGCCCTCTACAGGAAGGGACAGAGCCACGTGCTTCATAGTGCCTCGGGGGCTCCTTTGTGCCATCAGCCATTAGACTGCCCAGCGCCACACAGTTCAACACTGAAATCTATATGTCAGGAAAGAACTGCTGCACATTTTGTACTGTGTACAGTACAGGAATGGACACATTGCACAATTACAACTTTGATCCTTTTCTCTGTATTGCAAAAACCCAGCCTTGTAATTACAGCATTATTATTGTATAAGATATTTCTATTTTTTTATTCCTACTATATTTCCCCTTACACTGGTACTTTCTTGAGCTGCTGTGTCATTTGTGAATTTCCTCTATGGAGGATCAATAAAGGTCGCCCGAATTCTAATATTCATAGTGTCCTGCATTTTTTCCTTTCAAATAGCTGAGATTTGATTGATTCTGACTTTTCATTTACATCATTGTTGGCGAAGAAGCACCAAAAAAGGCAGTTATTTAAATTTCATTGAATGCACCTTAAAAAAACCACGTTGGTTTCGACCTCAGTTTGATGATCAAGGTCGATCCCTTGCTTTCTGTTCACCCTCTTGGCTCCATGTCTCTGTCTCATCATCCCTTCCATCACCCCCACAGCACCTCAGAGGGACTAACTGACATTCAGATGGGTATCAATTAATTAAATCTTCCAGCTCATCTAGTTGTGGTTTGGAAACAGTGGCGCCCTGAGCAGGCTTCACCTGATGTTAATGCTTAAGGTCAAAGACATCTGACTGTCACATCAGACATTAGAATCACTTTGTCTCTGTCTCAACACAACACACAGACAAGATCTGGTCATGTCACGTTGACATTAATGCAAAGACACCAGCCTTGTTTAGCATCACTGCTTCAGGAGGTTGCTGTGTTTAACTGACGGTAACATTTCCTTAGCAAGAGCCACAACGCGATCATTGCTTGAAATCATAGTGTGTCTTGACACACCTTTGGCACAGATTCATACAACTCACACTTATTTCTGGCAACTATGTGGTCTGTATCTAAATGTATCTGTTTGGTATTTGGAAGCGGGAAACAAAATATTTGGAGGACAATGTCTTGCCTCTTCCAGCAGCAGCATGCAGACTGATTTGTGCTACTGGTCATTTTCCTTGCAGGTTAAAGCCGTCACCCACAGGTCATCCTCTACCCAGAAGGTCAGTGGTTCAATCCCTGGCTCCTCCAGTCTGCATGCATCAGTGTCCCTGAGCAAGACACTAAACCCTAAAGTGCTGCTGATGGCTGTTATGTCAGAATGTGAATGATGTGTGATAGAAAAGCACTGAATATAAAAGTGCTATATATATATATATGCAGTTCATTTACCATTCTGAGTAACGTTGGCAATGACATGATGGTGTTTCCAAATTGTCCAGTTGTCTTAACCAAGGTAAATATGAATGGATCATATCTGTGCTCAATCAAACATAAATACATATACATATCTTCATGTTAAATTAATTTATGCAAAAATTTAAAGCTAGCAAGAGGAGGCTACACTTTGAAAAAATGCAACGATACGTCCCATCCCCTCCCATCGGGCCTCTCGTCCAAGCTTGTGAAGAGTCCGGTCGTGCTCAGTGAGAGCCCGGTGCACGCAGGCAGGCAGGTCTGATCGTGACAGGCAGGTACGACAGCCACTGTTTTATTAGGTCGGTTGTGGTTGGTTGTTAAATTAAATGGTTGGTCGTGTTTTTTTTTGGACGATTGTATTTATTGATGGTTATCAAGACTGGAAGATTACTGGCTCAGCAGTACATGAGAGGTTAAATTCCTTCTGCATGTTCAAGCAGATCAAGGAAACAATAGGACACTGATTCTTTATTAGTCTTGACGTCATTCCCTTGAGTGCGCAGCCTCAATGGAACCTTTATGTATAATTGTACAGGTTTTACATGAGGCAGACATGTGTGGTTTACATGCTGCTCACACCCAGGTTTCGACTGTGGGGAAAACTCTGTGTGAGAGGCAGGGCGGTGCTTCACTTGGGTAAATAATGCTTGATACCATATCTGACATAACACAAAACTGTCTGATATCTGCGCTGAGAATGAAGGCCCAGTCGACGCTTTACAGCAGCAATGGAAATAGAAAATCAGAGAAATACTTAAATGGTGACAGCCAGAATGATTATCTCTTATCCAGGACAGAAAACACAAAGTGCCTGATAATAAGCCACAAAGAAAACAGACTGGTTTGACGGAAGCGCGCGCGCACACACACACACACACACACACACACAAACACACACACACAGTTTTGACTGTTTATCCAGCAACACAAATACCTGGCTAATTAAACAAATACCCGTAGCCGCGGTGTACATGTGCTTACTGTACCACTACTACCATGGTGCTGGATCAGCAGAGGGCTAAACATGATACTGCTACTGTTTTATCTGCACTTGGGCTTGTCGAGAAATAATAAAGAGACTAAATGTTTCCGTGATTTCCATCGAGCAATGTTTGAGCATGTCCCGAGCAGGGTTAATATTCCAGTTGAAGGTCTGGCACTAACAAACACCAGCACATCCAGTTAACCATGCTGAAACCAAAGAACAGGTAATGCATTCATATTAAAATGTCAATTTGATTGATCTGCCAAAAGGAGTTGCCAAACATGGACAGGAATGCATGCACACACACTGTAATGGCTCATGAACACAGTAGTTGTAACCCGTAAATAGTTCCTATTGCACATAAATCGTCATTTCCCAAACAATGCATCATATTTCTTGCACTTATTAGCCCCTGGGTGGGTGTCTCCCAGGTTTCCCCTGTCCCCCCACCTTTTATGTGACCCAGTGCAGTGGAAACAGACTTGGTACGAGGTACATACAGCGTGTGACCCACTGTTCGGGCCCACAGCACACCACACAAAAAGGACAAACCAGGGAAAACAAAACAACAAGCCCCAACGCACCAAATTGCTAAATGTATGACAGGAACCCCCCCCCTAAAAGAACCACATCTTACCACACTAGGGGACCACACAATCGCTGCTGATAGCTTACACTCACCCACTTGAGTCAACACACCCTGCCAGCCCCACTGAACTCCTCTGCATGAAACAGCCAACAAACCAAATGAACTTTGCTTTTCTACATGAATCCCCCCAGAAACAGGTTGTGCTGGACATATCCCTCACCACAGTTCTCAGCCATCAGCATGCAGTTACAAATTAAACCTTATATCAGTCAGGACAACGAACATCCGCCAAAATCAAATCAGATTTGGATAGCGGAGTCACAATCACGGCCGTGACAAAAAAGAAGGAAACCCACAACATCAAGCAAATCAACCGATTTTTTTTTTTTTTTTAAGTAATAAATCTAGGAGGAGAACTTAAACTGACAATGGCAATGCAATCTACCACATCCGCAGTGTAGGTGGGGGTGTGAGTGTAATATCGTGCGGTACCAAATGCCAAACCACACCTAGCTGTGTGGAGTGATGAGAAGTGTGGAGCTGTCATCACACTTATACAGGAGGCACACAGGAATGATGTATTTGTATTTTTTTTGATTTACTATCTCATTTTATTATCTTCACATTCTATCTTCTTCTGAAATAGTTTAATTATCTTACTGCTTAAGAAACATCTGTATAAATTTTTTTTTACCACGTGATGTATATCGCATTTGATATTATTAGCATTATTTGTGAGTTTTATATTTTCAATTGTATTGAAAAGAGCTATACAATTAAAATTATTATTATTCTTCTATTATTATAATGGCACTCAACTAGGAAATTACTGCCACCATCTTCTTATTTTAACGGTCCGTCCTCTGATGTTCACACAGCAGCAGCTGCGGATGGAAATACACATAAATGTATATTTGGCTCAAATGTGTGTCAATTAAATGGAAACCTGTCTTATGCTAACATAGGTGGTGTTGCTTTCATGGGTCCATTCGTGATAATTGCAAATGAGCAGGCTGCCAAACCTCGGTCCCAGTCTGGTGACCTCAGCATGTTACTCCACAATTTTGAATCAGGGCAGAGACAAGTGCAGAAGTGCTGAAATCATGGGAAAAGCCAAATGGCGAACAGCGTTGACCGCAAACTGGTTAACCAGCTACATGTGTTGCTGTTTTCAGTCGAGCTCCCACACAAGCATTGTACCAATCAAATAACAGGACCGTTGCACATCAAAATGAACAATTAACAATATCAAATAACACAAATAAATAATAATCATTAATACAACATATCCGAAATATATCTTAACTGTATTTGGAGTTTCGACTAATTCTGCAGCAATGTCAAAAACATGCTTGAGTCTACTTTTCCATTAGTGTTGACGCTGTTAGACAGTTTTAACAGTAAATATATTCATTCTTCATTCCTTCACTTTGAATTTATTGATTCATATTAAATTATACAGTACATCAACGCATTTTGATATTGGAGAGCAATGGGCGTCCCTCATAGATTATGTACATTGAACATTGCGGTCCTGACCACACTGATCTGTGATCCCTCAGAGGCGCAGTGCAGCAACACCACACGGCCACTTTGTGACAAAGAGAAATTGAGCCGTCAATTAATAATTCAGCTGTTTGCACCGTTCAACTTAAAGCATCTAAATGCATCAACAAGGTCTGTGCCAAGCGGCGATAACACAACCCAGGCGTTGGCTTCAACCCTGTGACCCGGGCTATACCCCGGGAGGAGACTTCCTGCTCCTCTGACCCTCCAGCAGGTGAAAACACTGCACTGCCGTGAGAACAGGGGACGGAAAGTCCAAATTGACAATGAAAGCCTGCTCATTTCTCGCTTCCTTTTTCCTCGAGGTTGCTGTGTAGCGTCGAGGCCTCTCTCTTTCTCTGCTGTATCACGTTACGCTGTTAGGTCCAGAGTTACACACCTGCTCTGCCGACATGATTTATCATTGAGAAACAATTAGACAAGTTATAACAACATATGAGTTGTAGTAGTTGTATATCTTCAACTTGCTTAACATATGAGCACATTAGGTTTATCTGAAATTAGAATTAAGATTTTGTTCCTACAGTATATGGTTGGAATTTGTTTTGACTTGGTGAAGTGATAGCGAGGTGAAGTGATAGCGAGGTCCCGCTGATACACTCACCCGACCAACTGTGAGTCAGCCTCAGCTGTCAATCATGACTTTTCACTGCGTTCTTATAGCATCAAATAACTAATTAAAAACAAACTAAGCGGACAAAATGACCACTTGAGAATAAATCTGTGTGATAAGAACTACCTAAAAAGTCATAGAAACCATCATTGAGAACATTTTTAATTATGATTACATTGACTTTTTTGTTTGGCTCATGTCCAATCCACGAACACTTTTAGGGAGCAGTCATGTCCTCCATTTTTTTGTGCCGTCTAAGGGTCAAAACGGTCATTTCCAAATATAGATCAAATCAAATCTGTCCAAAAAAGGTTCTGTCCTCAATCGAAAAATGCACATTAACTGTTCAGGATTGCAGCTACTTATTAACCTTGTTTAGATTTGTATCCCTCTGCCACTCTGTTTTTCTCTATGCATGACCTGTGACATGTAGCTGAAGGCTTCTTCAGGCTAAACTGACATAAACGTCACATGAGGAACATCATGAAAGGGTTTTTTTGTTGTCACGATGACAGCACACAGTGTCCTGCTCTCCTCTGGGCGACGTCCCACCCAGCCACGCCCTGCAACAGACCCCAGATGGCCGGCATCATTCACCCTGAGGTGACACGCAGGCCAGTGGGACAAAGTGACAGGTGCTGCAAGTGGGACTGAAGAGACTTGTTTACGTCTTTAGTGACATTATTCTGAAAGCTTTTTCAACTCTGGCATAAAAATATGTACATGCATAGTATTAAAAATGAAAAAGTGCAGGTTTCATTACATCCCAACAATCTCTTCTTTTTGCTGGTGTCATCTGTTAAACAAACTTAAGTTAACTGTTGCACAGAAAGGATAATATTGAGTTAATAGTACACAGGAAAATTATGTCAACAAAGTGACATCTAATAATAAGTCTTTTGATGCCAATTACACCTTGAATTGAAACAATTAACAAATATAGAGATAAATAAGAATATTACTGTAAACGTTTTGAACTTAGCAACAATGTGCTGAAATATAAATTAGAATAAAGACTGTTAGTACTTAGTTAACCCAAATTAATTTACTTCAGATTATTAGTGAATTCAAATCAATTTCTTTCACATAGATTGTTAGTCTAATTTTTTTGCATATAATCATTAAATCTAAATTAATTTGACCCACATAATTAGTAAATCTAAACAACTATTGCTCATTCTTAAATATAGATGTGTTTTCCTTGTGAAATGAGATTTGCCAAGTAACCCTTTGTTACACTTTTGACAGTGTATAGACTCTAATCAATAATGTTAAACATAGACCAAGCCAGCAGCAGACTCCTGCACGTTAGAGTGAATTAAAGACAATGTCAGGTTGGTTCGGGAATATAAGTTCCCTCCCTGTCTGCCTTTAAGAGCCCAGGCTACACAAAATACTTTGTCCTCCTGCATCACGCCCTTCCTGTCTGCCTTTACCTCTACTGTTAATTGCCTACTGTTTAGTGACTCTAAATTCCCTCATAATTCTCCACAGGCCAACACCCTTTTCCTTTCTATTGTACGTTTCCCCCGTTCTCAGCGTAAGCTTTATGGCGTGTTGCTTTTATCAGAGCCAGCGTCCTTGTATGGAAACGTGCGGCGGCATGGTTACAGTGCCAGTAAACACTGATGCAGTTAATGCCGGTGTGGAGCAGCGGGACGGTCCCACCGCTCTGTGCTTCCTCAAGTTCACAAGCTCGACTCTCTGCTCCTGTCGCTGTTTTGACTGAATATCAAAATCAGTTAGAAGGAACAATAACAACACAAATGACAAGTCATGTACCTGTTAACAGTTGCCACATGTCAGTTTTGCTTATTTTTATTCTAGATTTAACAATCGGATTAAAGCTAATTATTTTTATTTATTATATTATATTCTGCTGTTTTGATTTACTTGCTAAATGTTAAAACACTTAAAATATATGAGACACACATTTTTAAATAACCTAACACAGATATGCTGTATATCACTACACACAAGGCCATGTATGTAAAGTCATTCTGTTTCCTGCTCGTGTTTGGAGCCTAGTTATTTTCTGTATGTACAGTATGTGAAGGTTATATAACCCTCAGTTCAGTTCCAGTCATACAAGCACATGTTTACAAATTATACAAGGTGATTGTATGTTATGTAGCTTAATTGCTTATGCTGCAGTTTATTGTTTCTGGACTTTGTGTTTTTATTAGTTTTTCATTACCACAACGCTGCTCCAAAAAACTCCCTTAGGGGACGATAATATTCTGAATTGAACAGAACGGAAACACGTCAATGAGAAGTGCACCGCCGTGAGTTCACTTGATTCCGTTTATGTTGTTGAGGCAGAAGTAAATCTCAAACTCGCTGAACTCTGGTGGCTCACTAAGGACAATTTGTTTCTCTCAGTCTCAGCTCCAGGTTAAATAAGTATTTTCTCCGTTAGTGATGCAATAGTTGTCATCCACAGTATGTCATAGAGACTAAGAACGTCTGAGCAAGTTAGATTTGCTGCATTTTTACAAGATTACGCTGTATTTGGTTGGTTTTAGCTCTGACATTAAATGGAAAAATGAGTGTAAACTCTGCGTGAGCTCACAGGAGAAGTGTGTGGACCACGAGCTGTGGATCGGTTCAATGAGTCCGGACCCGGAAAGAAGTCATAGTGACAAGTGTTGTAGGTTGAGAGTTTATTATTCGCTCCCATTGTAACCACTGTAATTGGCTCTGAGCTCCTGACCGTGTAGTAACAAATGGGGGTCATGCCCTGTGTTATCATTCCTGACTCTGACTGTCAAACACTTCAAGCGGCTCTGCTGTGAAACTCACCTGAACAAATATTTTCTTGTTCAGCGGCAACTTTTTTAATCTGAAAGATCAGATTCAAGTGACAAAAGAGCTGAGCCCAAGATGAGACGTTGACAGGCGCAGTACAACGTCCTCTGACAGTCTTCTAACCAGTGGTAAAACATATTAACCACAGCACCACCACAACTCCACTGCTCTTTTCTCACTGAATAATAGCTGTCCCACCCAACATCATGATTTCATAAATGCACAAGCTGGAATCCATGTGTAGTTTAGTCTTACCCCATCGGACAAGACCAAAGAAATCGAGCACCGTTTTTCTTTTTTCTTTCTTCTTACACACTTTTTGATTGGAGAAGACAGGCAGGCTGTCCCGAGTCCTACAATTCTTTAACCGACTCAAACTTGACTTTTTGACAAAGTCATTTTGAGTGTCCACAGCATCTGACGGTGGCATGTACTGGCTGCACTGGGGCACTGCCTCGGTTTAATGCCCCCAGGAAATATTGAGTTGTTTTACAAGCCTAAATACATGTTTGCGACTAGTTTAGGTTTATTGGTCTCTGAGAGCCCATGTCTCCAACAAACCTAATGCCCTATCTTTCCACGTTAGAGCAGTGTTTCCCATTAACTCTCTAGACTGTGGTGGCCCGCCATATTCTAATTTGACCCTCCAATGATTAACACTTCTCCAATGTAAGAGATCTCTAATTTGTGCTTGGTTGTGCGCTCGGGCTATTGTCCATAAATCTCTTACCATCCACGCAGACAGTCAGACCTCATCGTTGAGAACATGCTCTCTCCCTCAGGCGAGAACGTCTCTTTCTCTCTTTAGAGTTTGCTGCAGAGAAAGAGAAACCAAATTTCCTGGATCCGTACATTTTGAGTTCTTTCCTGACCCATACCACATCCTTCCACCAAACTTCATGGAAAGTAGTTTTTTTTTTTTTTGGAAGATTCTGCAGACAGACAAAACGAAAACATATTCTCCTTGGCGCAGGTAATAATGAATCGAGGATCGAATCGAGACGCTGTCGTATTTCACTCAGCAGCCGTATAAACGTTTCACTTGCTTTCCCAATTCCTCTTCCCCTTTCACTGAAGAGAAGTCTTTATTTATTCCAGGAGGACCACTTATTCTAGTGTTACCTGTTACCTCCGTACTCCCATATGGGAACTGCCGACTTATCAGACACGGCAATCTAACCCGACAACTCTCTTGTGCTCTTGTACAGTCTCCCACGCACGCACGCACGCACACACACCCACACAAATAAAAAAGCTCTCTCTCTCTCCCTCTCTCCTATCTGGCAGAGTGATCTAATGCAGCAGCTCCCCTGCCGTCTGGCTGCCACGACAGGTAAACTAAACCTGCGGCCTTGAATTACCCTCCTCGCTCCCTCCTCCTCTTCCTCCACCTGTCTCCTCATCCCTTTCCCTCCTTCCCTCCTGTCCTCTCCTCCCTCCTTCCCCCCTCTATCTGTCCTCTGTGACTTTCCACATGGTCTCACGCTTGAGGTTAGTAAGCGAGGGATTGGACGAGCCCACACAACAGTCTCTGTGTGTGTGTTTATATGCAAATGACTGGGAGGGAGAGAGCGGGATAGCAGTAACTGAGACAAAACACATCCTCTTTCCTTTAGCTCCAATACTCCTCGTGGAAGGAGGTGTACTGTTATCCCCGCTCTCCCTCCTGCGACCGCGTTGGTCAACATCTGACCTCCAACAGATGTCACTCATCTATGAGCTGTTGTTTCAACAGAGCTCTCATTAAAACTCCTGTAAAACTCCCAAGACGTCTTTTCCAATTTTCCTCCGAAAGCATCCTCACTCTTGCCGTCATCTTCAATCCATTTAGAAAGAATGCAAACACAGTAAATGCTATCTCATCTCAACCTGTAATGGCACATTCCACGAGAGCCACAATAAGACGGGAAAGACCAGATGTTGCATTCAGGGGCCATGTCAAAGGAGCATGTTTGTTCTTGCAGATGAGGATGTAAAAGTGCCGAATGATCGCAGAATCACTAAATTAGCTGCCAAGCATGTATCCGACATGCGCAGCTACAAGTTGCAGAATGAAATACTGTATGTATGGAACCACAGTCTTTGCTTTGTTAGGCCTGTGCTTAATCGTTTTACACACACATTGCACACACTATCAAGCTGATCCTAACCTTGTGGCAGTTAACTGCTGCGATTTGCCAGTGACGCCACATCACATTGTTTCCACCTCAGAGTAGAGGATATCCTATCTTGTACTCCTACAACGTAGAGGTTGGGGCAATCAAGGAAAATGTGTTTGTCAGAAAAATCCCCTCTCAGGAATAAAAGAAAAAATTGTAAACAGATGCACAATCCTAATTTTTAGGATAAGCCTTTACCCTCTCAGATTAATGTAGTGCGGTCAGATTAATTTGATTTGTTTTGAGTGGAGACTGATGCTCAACAACAGACTGACATGAATTGCTTTCAGACCTGCATTGAACTCCAGATAATCTCCTGAAATTATCCAGAGGGGCTGTACGTGAGAACGCAAATGTTCAAGTCAGTTGCTGTGGACGCTCTCTGGAGTTTCTCCTGGCGGCCTCCTGGTAAAAACTCCAGATAATGTCCTAATGAGCCCATGTGAGAATACAGCAGAAGATTCGACTGAGGGTTCACCGCAAGTGAGTGACATTTTTGTCATCAAGCGATGGATGCAATATTTAAAGAAAAAAAATGAAAACAAATATCCCAGGATGAAAAAGTGATGCCGCAAAATGTATACACAGCAAGAACATGCAAAGTCCACACCAGTAGACCTCAGTCGAACCGGGCTTTGTTCTGTAATTCAGATTAAACTTTTCACCCTCTTCTTGTTATTTATGCCCTTTGTCATCTGAATGAGCACAAACCAAATAGACTATAGCTTGAACTCAGAGACTATGGGGGTTTCTTTGTGTGTAGCACGTTGGAGCCGGGGAGGCACAGAGAGAGGAGACCTTGTGTGCCGACATGCAAGCCAGGAAACCAAAACCCTCTGAGAGGATCTGCACACGGACGTATACACTCTGCTGTTCTACACACGTGAGCATCAGGCCAAGAGTTGTGTGTGCGTGTGTGTTTGTGCGTCGGTAAACAACATCGGACGAGGACATCTTCGGCCTTTGATGAAATGTTGAGTGTAAGCAAAAAGAAGTGTTGGTCCTCACAGATTAAATGTTGCACATGTAAGCGAGAGCATCTGAGTGTGTAAGCAAAAGAAAGAGACGGGGAGATAAAGGCAGTGCATGAGTGTGTGTGTGTGTGTGAGAGAGTGTGTGTGTGTGAGAGTGTGTGTGCTGTAAATATGAGACTGAGCCAACAACTGAGCCAAGGAATCGAGAGGCCCTGAGGGAAAAGTCACGAACTTCACGCTGGGAAAACTTGTATCGGGCGACCGTGTAACATTCAATATTTGGGTTTGATTTTTTCTTTTCAAAATGTAATTGATTTAAATGTTTTTTTTTAAATGTTATCTTTAGAATGTGTAGTCTTTTTTTTTTCCATAATTACTTTTTTCCCTTTGTTAAACATTTTAAAAGTTCCATAATCATCTTATTGTTGTCATCAACTTCCTTCCTGCTCGTATGTGTTTTTGAGACACTTAAATTATTTTCTTGAGGTTCCTGTGAAACAGTGTGTGTGTGTGTGTCTGTGACTTGTATGTGAACATGAACATTGCTTTGTGTTGTGTTGTGTGTGTGTGTGTGTGTGTGTGTGTGTGTGTGTGTGTGTGTGTGTGTGTGTGTGTGTGTGTGTGTGTGTGTGTGTGTGGTTAAGTTAGGGTTCAGTGGAAAGTACATTCCATATTGAGGTGAGAGTAACAGAAATCTGATCCAGACAGGAGTAAAAGCTCCTCCTCCTCCTCTCTCTGTCCTGGTCTCACCTGTTTTCACCTTCTTCTTTTAAACCTCACTCTCCCTCCCCTCATGTCTTTCCTTATCTTTCTTCCCTCTATCTTCCCTCCCTCCTTCTTCACGCAATGTGCTTCTTTCTCTCCATTCTTTTTTTCCCCCTCTGCCCATCTCCTCATCCCTCACTCCTCTCCTGTGCTATTCAGCTCCAGGCCAAGGATCACTGTCACTTGCCGAACACACAGACACAGAAGAATGCAGTAAGGGGAGAAGAGGGTTGGGGGGTGTAGACAGTGTTAAAAAGAAACAACAGTAGAAATGTGTAACTCAGGTTTAACCACCAGTGATAGTTGCATTGAGTTGTGTTGAGGACTGAAGGATGTGAGGCCTGCTTCGTTTTCTTTAACGCCATTATTTTCTGGACAGGGACAAAATATTATAGAATGTAAACAATAATTCACAATTATAAAATATAATAAAAATGGATACAGTCACAGCTGAGGCCTGGAAAGCTTAGAAAATAAGAAAAGCTGTCTCTCTCTTTCAAAATAACCCTGAAATAAATAAACAGAATCCCAGTAAACAGTCTACAGAGCGGAGGTGCCTACAAGCCTGTATATCACCATGAATTATGGCAAAGTGGTAAAGTTTGTTTGGAAAACTCCAATAGGTCAAAACCGCCGTAATTTTCTCTGGACAATAATTTACTGTCTCGCGTCATCATCTGTGAGAAAATATCTGATTCCCACACAGACAAATAAATAGAATATATGTGATGCTGCCATGAATCAGGAATAAAATCTCATCAAAGTAGTGTCTCTCCAGTTTTTTTTTTTTTTATTTAAGTTATAGACCCTATATATACGGAATATGGACAGAATATATATACTGTATTTGGAAACAGACAGAGATCCATCCATTTGTGTATATGTATCTAAAGTTGAGTCTATAACATTTTATAGCCTCTGTACAATGATTCCACTGACAAGTTGAAATTCAGGCCTTCTTGAATATACATTCCCCGAAACTGGTCGGGACCGATCCAGGAAATTATCTTTAACATTGATGAAAAAAAATCTGGCATATTTAGGGAACCGATATCAATGAATGTGTGTATTTTGGTTCAGCTGGATTGAACCTGAGCAGACTGCTGGGCCTTTGGCAGATCTATGCTTTTTACCAAGTGCCCTTCTAATTAATGGATTGTTTGCCATCCTGTTATTGTACAACTCTTTTCAGAAACAAAGAGGAAAGCAACACAACACATAAGCAGGCCTGTTCAGTAGAGCTCACAAGTGGAAGCCGGTGAGGGATTGTGTTCTTGTTGCTGCTTATTGCGACTCCTTTAAAAACAAAATGTGGACTGGAGGAGGCTTGTGGTTCTCAAACCCCCTCACCAGGCCCCGAGTTGAAGGTAAAAGTGACAAGGATGGAAAACAGGCAACATATGAAGGCACAGAGGACACTTCCCTTCCAAGAAAAACAACCACAACTGTTTTATCTTAAACATTTACCAGCCTCGTGAGACTGTCCTCTTTCGAAAAGCACCAGGGGTTTCACAAATGCCCCAAAACAACAGAAACTCCACCAAATCGTGGGACCTGTTTCCAATGACAGTCAACATTCATTATTTTCAAATCAGGAGCCCAATCATCACCCGACCTTTTTTGTTTTATTTATTTGTCCTTGTATTTCATTGGGACCTTGTTGGTGAAATACAATATTTCTTCTGCCAGGGAGTCCAGGTCAAAATGTGCAGGGGTAAAGTTAAAAAGTTTAAATACACACGCACACGCACACGCACACACACACACACACACACACACTGCAAATAGATTAAAAACAAAGAACGAACATAGAAACATACAGCCCACATGGTCTGAATTGTAACTACGTCAACAAAGGTCTACTAAAGCAGACACTGAAATTTTATAAATCTTGTGATTCGTGTGAACTTATATTAGATCTTAAGCAACGGTTTAAAAACAGCTAAAGTGCTGGCAAGTCTTATTCTCCTCAGGCGAGGAGTCCCAGAGCCTTGGGGACCTGATGATAAAAGCCTGGTCAGCTTTAGTTACCAGCCTGGACTTAGAAACTAAGGGTGGTTGCTATATCTCTTAGGTGAAAGAAACAAGATTTAATAAGTTTATTGAATCAAATGTGGGGTTTGTGGTTGTGAATTTAATTCATTGGACCCTTGTAGTTTCCCTGCTAGGTGGTCAGGGCTACATGCCAAACAATTACATTTGTCCTGCCTTAACCTTAATAAAGTGGTAATTCATATGTATAGTAATGGTTTTGGCAGGATCAGAAAAATTACGTCCGATAACAAAAGACCTCTTTGTGCTGATGTGCTTCTTTCAACCATGACCGCAACCTTTCCTTGACCTTTGCCAAGTAGTTCCAGTTGCAAAAATGTAACCAAACATCAGCCATAGAGAAGATTTGTCAGAAAATGGAATCATTTCTACAACAGGTGGGAAAAGCACTGAGATACATCCTACTGGTTAGGGTCACCGGATCAGATTCACGTGGATGATTCGGGTGGCGGTAACAAATGACATGTTTAGCGCGGGGGACGCATTGGAGCAATGACAACAACACCATCTTGAGTTTGTAATCCAGTCCCAGATTGTAATCTTTTTCTTTCTTCTATTCGTGGGCTCCGAAAACAAAATAAAATTCCAATAAGACCCAGCGGACAACAATCTATCCATCTAATGTGGCCTCTTTTAGCCGTATAAATTGGCTGCAGATGCCGGACCGACTGACACGCAGCGTCAGGGAACATTATCCAAAGCCTGAGACGGAAAACACCTACACAAATGCTAAAGCCAGGTCGGGCCGAGCACAGAACACACAGTGGCTGATGATAACAACACAAAACTGCAGGCGCACACACACACACACACACACACACTGATGTTGGGTAAATCAAATCCAAACAGCCAGGTCGTTAAGAAAATTAGAAAGGATGTTTTGACAAGCCTTATTCTGGATGAGATTTAAAACCATTGGATAAATAGCTGGATCATCTGAGTTTGTTATCTTGTCATTGACTCCCACACCATCTTTGTAATTGCAGGGCTCAGCGGGTGTTTAGTGAGAAAACAAAGCTTCTAGGACGACACTTCTATGAGAAGCAAATGATATCTACTGGCAGGATTATTATTATTACTCTAACTCTTTATTATCAGCAGCACAGTGCAACAAAAAACTGAGTCAAAGTCAAAGGGAGAGGATCTCTGACTGGCCAGTTTCTTCCACATGTAACTGAGGCTGTTTTACAACCATAACGAGATTTTCGTTTATTTTCCCTCAAGCAGCTCTTAAGTAATATTCCCAACGAGGGCTGGTGGCACAGCAAAACTCCTGCATGTCGTGGCAAATATTTTGGACTGGTTACTCACAGGGCTGGCTGTGGACCTCGTGGCCTCTCGTCACATCTGTTGCAAATGCGGAACACCGTTTAATTAAGGAATAAATTCGGGAGAAGAATTAATGGAAACAAATTGAGAAATTAGTTTAACAACATTGCGAATGTAGATGCCTCCACAAAGGGCCACTGGGTATAATAGCATTTTGAAGACCGGTATTCATCCCTCCAGTAGACTTCAAATACATTGAAGCTGTTCGGGTGATTCCTGTTGATCTAACACCTTGCTACGATACTTCACGTGGGTTTTTCCTTTAACCTGTCACCCATCTGTTTGGCTGAGCTTGCACGAAGAAGGCCAGACTCACAAAAGTGACCTTGCTATCCATGGAGAGGGATGTCGTCGTCTTTAAGAACAACGTGGCACAAAGGTTTGCGGGGACGATCAGAGGAGAATGACACTGTACAGTGTAAAGTTTGGAGTTCGAGTCAGAGTCTGCCACGTTCAAATGTGTTTCTGGATTTTGAACATTGCATATTTCAGACTGTGTCGTTTCAGACAGATTTGATTCAATCTGACAGCTGCTGGATGAAAGTTGTAAATTGTGGTTGGCTGTTCCGTATGAATGATTGGTGATGACAACCCTTCTTATAGATGCTGACCAGATGACACAGCATGTACGGAACATTTGGTTTGCCACTGTTTGTGCTGCAGATCGCCATGTCTGCTTTATTGCTCCTTATATCCTCCTCTGGTATCATTACAGCTCATTAGGTACAGAATAAATTTGAACAGAATAGAACAGTACAGAATTGAATAGAATATTTGTAATTTGTGTTAAGAAATATGCATAAAACTAGAACTTACATTCTACTTTACCTAAGAAAAAGATCTGCTGTCGGGACAGACTATAAGGCTGCTGCAGGTAGCTTCCATCTAAATTAATCCAGAGCAATTTCAGTTTCCCATAGTGGCCTGATTGTTGATTCGTAACAGATCTGCTACACATTCATGGATTGAAATCCTCTCAGACACTGTACAGGTGGTACACAGAGGAAACACCTGCCTGGTTGAGGAGATCTGAAATCCCAATGTCGCACTTTCAATTAGTTGTGTCTAAATGCAACGAAGTAACCAGGTTATTGTCTGTATTCTGTTGTAAATGTATAAGAACAAATGCATGACAGAGACCTCGGACAGTGAAGGGTCACTGTGACAGAAATGCAGCAGCATGGGAGAGAAACACATGTAGTGAGGTGGATTTAGAGCTAAAATAGCAGCAGACATTAGAACTTGAATAAAATATAATTTTAAAAGGAACAACAACAGAAAGCCTGTTGTGGATTTCCCTCTTAATCACTCGGACAACACTTTTGTAAAGTCTCACTCCAGGGATTCTGCAATTTGCAATGGTGACTTCAACTTTATTTTTTAGAGCTTTAAACTCACAGTTAGAGGGAAAAGGGGAAGAAGTTTGTTCCTGAGAACTGGCTTCTCACGATTTCCTTGTTTTGAGTTGGATGTTTTTTGGAAGATTTTCTGCTAAAATCACAAACTGAAAAAATCCATCAGGTTGTTGAAAAAAGCTGCTCCACCTGAGACACACATTTAAACATTTTCTGTAATCACAGGAAAAACGAGGTTTAATCCAGATTAACAATAAAAAATCTGTTGCTGGTGGAGGTGCAGCAACTTCACGAAAGTAACTTTGACTCTGTTGGTTGAACTTTTCTTTCAGGATATTTTCCCCCCGTTATAAAACTCAAGCTTTTCAGTTTTTCTGTATCGTTTCAATGGACTGCTTTGAGCTGAGAGCACAATGTTGATCTGTCTAATCCAACCCAGCGGATTAAACACATCCTATCTTATCATTTGAGTTTTTAGATAATGATTGAAACACTTGTCTTTCTCTTAAATATAGGCTCTTACTGTGTGATGCTGGGCCTTTACCTAACCTGTGCATAGCTGGAAGCAGGGGTTTTCCACTCTGTGTGTGTGTGTGTGTGTGTGTGTGTGTGTGTGTGTATGTGTGTGTACAAGACAATTCATAAACACATGCCCGCATTGTCAGCGACCTCGGAGGGGATATTATTTGGGATGTTTGGAGCTGATCTGTCAGAGGTCAAAGATCAAGGTCACAAAAACATGACACGAAAAAAAACACATTTACCAAGATATATCCAAAAATAATAGAACTAAAAACCCAATCTAAATTTTATATTGATCAGAAAAGCATTCCCCATCATATGATGTCATGGGAGTGAGTGGATTCATGAAAGAAGTCGTTATGCATGGTTACAAAATGCCTTTTTCTTGGCATATAGAAGTAAAGACACGGCAGAAAGCTTAAATAGATTGAAAAACGATCAATGATCACATGGTAGGAATGATATCAGACGTCACTGTGAAGTCACCAGAGGATGTTTAATATTGTGGTAGAGCCAATCATTCAATGTGGATTTCAGCACGTGTATTTTTATAGGGAACATCTTTCTTTTGATCTCTGGTTCACCCTATGTGTACACTGTGTGTGAGTCTATATTAAATTAAATGAACCTGTATTTACTCAGGAAGGTTTGTTCAGCGCAAATGCTCCTCTACCAACGCCCCATTCCTCATTCAAACACACAGGCAGCCCAGTATGTCCACATTTTGCAGCGTGCGGAGCCGCGTCTCCTATTGTTCAAGGGATTAGCATTAGTCACTCACGTTTGTTGGAGAACATTTCGGCGTGTCAGGGTTCCCTTTCTCTCGTGCGTGTCACCCAGTAGCACCATATTTGTGTAACCTGGATATTTGCTGAATATTTCTTCTCCAGTCAGTCATCAAACCAGTTGTGGTGACTCGAGGCCTGGTCACAGGAGGCGACAAAGAGGTTGCGTATGAGACGAACAAAATTTGAATTTGACTACACGTACGCACAAGAGACAAAACTCAAAGATGCAATTCACACAGTAGGAGGAGAGACAACGATTTATTATTCATTTAACTCGGCTAGTTCATTATTCACCGGTGCATGTCTGCACACATTGCCATGGATTTTTCTTGCGTGAAGCACTTTGTAACCTTGTTTAGATAAGTGCTATACAAATAAAGTTACTATTACAGGGCCTTTTTTGGGCTGCAGCATTTATGTCACCAGCCAAATTTCTAATAAAACCTTGAACAAAACAGAATTCATAAAAGTTTAAGAAGAATCAAGAGATTGTATTCACAAATACAGTCCTATTTAAATATTCCCTCAAGATTCCCCTTCATTATTCATTATCCTCCACACACACAACCGTGTTAGATCACAAGGAGTTTTCCTTATGTAACATTAATACACATGAGTAGTGTCAAAGCGTTACTTCTCTTCACGGTCGGGGGACATTTCTTATCTGTGACGTCTTCTGCTTTTTTTTCCACATGTGTCATCACACACTTAAACAAACAGGCTGTGGCCTTGTATGCAAATCAGGTGAAGTGGTAAGAGAGCCATGAGATCATTTCAGGGATTTCACAATAGTGTGTAACTTAGAAGGAAATCTGAGCGTGGTTTTATGTGATCATTGACCGAAGCAGGCCTTGATATTGGGTTCAGGATTCGAGTGTTGCTGAGGAGGCCTAGGGAGAGTCTGCACGGATTTAGAAATATCCACAAATTCAACATTTGCAGAGGCTAACTTAATTCAATTGATCATTTGTTTTAATCTTCATAAAAGAAATGAAGCCGGTACATGTCACAGTAAAAGACAAGTATTGAAAATCAAGAAAAAAGTAAGTACCGCCCTTTGGTTGTATAACTCCACCAGCCAGTGCAGTTTCAGTCCCTTTAGGTGTTCCTGACATATTTCATTCACAATAATATGAGGTCACGGTGACCTTTGACCTTTGGCCACTGAACCAGCTCTTTTTTGAGCCCAAGTGACAACTGGTCATAATATGAAGAAATTCCCTGAAGGCAGACTTGAGATATCATGTTCAAGGGGCCAAACACATGTTTTGTGAGGCCTCTGACTTTGACCCCTGACCAAGGAAATCTAATCAGTTCATCTGTGCGTCAAAGTGAACATGAAGACGTACAAACACACTCGTGATTAGTTCTTGAAAAACTTGTTAGTTTACTTCAACTCAACAAACTCAATCAGAGGATGAAGCTTTGGTTTGAAGCAGTAGCATGGGGTCCTTGCCTCTGGGCACAATTAATTTAATTTAAACATTAAAAAAGTAGCTATATAAATAATGTTCAATTCCTGGAATCATAACCAAAATTTATAATTCATCACCAGGGACAATTCTTCATCATTGCAATCTTTAAATTCATTTAATTATTTCACATTTTGTTCCAAAACTGAAGAACTTAACATAATAAAACAGTGACCTTCAGTCGTTTGTTGTACATCATCCGTCTTTTTTTGGCTCGTTTGTCGAAGCATGCATGTTCTATTCTGGAAGTTCAGTTCCAGACCCTACACAGTTAGCTTCAGTCAAGTGATGAACATTTCAGTGAAACATCTTCCTGATAAGGTGATTCTAGGGTTTGACACTGCTCTGGTGATGGTTCGGTTGAGTTTAGACACAGAGAACCATGTGTTTGGGATTAGAGAAACACAGAAACCAACATTGACTGTGAGAAACAGGATGTTAACAACATTTCCTGTTTCTTTGAGTACATACAACACTTCCTCCTTTACTCACTCTTCCCTTTCTCCCTTTTCCTCTTCGCGCTCTCTTTCATCTCTTTGTGGTTTTTGCTCATTCCTTCCCTCACCTACTTTTTCACGTTCCCTCACTCCATCACTTTTGCCTCCGTCTCTCTCTCTCTCTCTCTCTCTCTCTCTCTCTCTCTCTCTCTCTCTCTCTCCAGTGACCGGGATGAATAATGCAGCCTTCTGCTCTGGTAATCATCATCATCATCATCATCATCATCATCATCATCATCCCTGGTCTTTCCTCTGATAGTTAGTGAAACATTTCTATATTTCTTCCTCTTTCTGGCCACGACAAACACAAACGTGTGTAAGGCAAAGGAGGCAGGTTTGATTTTAGAAATTATATATTTTCTAAGATGAAGGTCAAATGATGAGTGTGTCATAAAACTCTTAAAGACAAACTCATGAATTTTGGATTTATGAATAATAAATATGACACTATTTCAGCAGGTGAGTCTACAGCTGCCAAAGGGGAGAAGTGGTGTAGCAGCTCGGATGTAAATATATTTTCAAAAAACACTGGAACATACAGTTTTGCTCTATTTTGAGATATAGTCGGTATACGTATATATAAGACTGTATAAAAAGATGATTTATATAAAGACAGCTCCCAAAAGTGAAGCCAAAGCGTCTTGATTGCCCCCTGGTGGCTGGCTGCAATATAGGACACAAGCCCCGCCTCCTCCATGTAAACAAATGGGACACGAGCCCATCACAAAAGTCAAAAATACACATTCTCAGAGTTGTTTTCTGTCATTTGAGGTAGTGTGTGAGGGAGGAAGTCATCCATCTCTATACACAGTGTCTGTACATCACACTATTTGTGCGGTATTGGTGTATATATATATATATATATCATACAGATTTTATACTGGATTTACACACACTGTAACTACACACATATACTGTATGTATTAGTATCCCTACATAATTTCATGAAGTACAAATACAAATTCTTATAAAGGATCTCCAAACATAACTTCTCAAACTTCTTCTGTAACGACTACATCCCTAAACACAAACACGCTCGCTCCCTGTGAGGTCTGCTTATGTGTGTGTGTGTGTGTGTGTGTGTGTGTGTGTGTGTGTGTGTGTGTGTGTGTGTGTGTGTGTGTGTGTGTGTGTGTGTGTGTGTGTGTGTGTGTGTGTGTGTGTGTGTGTGTGTGTGTGTGTGTGTGTGTGTGTGTGTGTGTGTGTGTAGGAGGCTTGCACTCTGTCAAAGCCACAGGTTGCATGATTGTTAGTACATAGGCTCACACGCATGTGCTGCCCTCTGTGTGTGTCTGTGCGTGCGTGCGTGTAACCCCATAACCTTCACTCTCTTCTTCCTCTGTTTATTTGTCTAAATGTATGGGAGGCAGTAGAGCACAGGGGCAACCATCTCCTTCCTGCCTGTTTTTTTTCCCTCCTCATCTATTTCCTTCATGGCCTCCTCTCTTTGTCCACTTTCCTCAGAGCTCTCACCTTTGCTCCTTTGTTTCCCCTTTTCATTTACTTTTTTCCACTCCTTCTTTCATGTCCTTCCTCATCAACTCCTTCCTGTCATCCCTTCCTTCCCTTCCCCTCATCCTCACTCATTCATTTGACTTCCTCCCTCGGGTGTGTTTGTTTTTCATGCCAGTTCATGTCTCTCCCAACTAATTATTAAGGTGTGTGTGTGTTTGTGTTTATCTTCTTATTGCTGTTTGAAACAGCAAACATGTGCTGCATTCAGCTCTTGTTGATATGTGCGTATCCGTCATCATCACTGCAGTTTAATTTTCCACGGAGCAGAGAACAGTGTGTAACACATGGTCCCGTGACAAAGTCATTGTCCCATCAATACTTGCTGTTGATATTTTCAACATTAGTGTTTGCTGTTGGTGGCTGGGATTGTTCCCTGACGACTATAAGTGTCAGGTTGGGTGATGTCAGAATAAAAGACGTGGAATTTACTGTGCAAACAACTCTAATCTGCCTCATGTAATCAGCATCCTATTTCATCCTCTAAGAGGCAACTCCACTGCTTATATCTCATATTCATTTATGCGGAAGATTAAACAAAAATAGGGACAGACAAAACAAAAATAAAGGGACAGAAGACAAAATAAATGCAGAAACAGCAGGAAGAGAAGCGTAATTCCCACGGAGAAACTCTCATTATATATTTACATTGGCTGTGATCCTGGTTTTGATTCTTAATATGATCATATTCAGGATACGCTGTTAACTTGGAACATGAGGATCCTGCTTATCCATCGCTGCAGGAATGATTTTAACAGTATCCCGGTTTCTGATCAACTGTGTGCAATTCATGTCTTGATTTCTCAGCATCTCTGCCATTATGGTTTTTGAAGATCTTTCAGATCCTGGATAAATCTGGGTTTACATGCCACAGTATCTTGGTTTCTTTCAGAGTTCTCCAGCCAGTATATCCAAGATATCTCAAAACCGGAATAAAGCCTAATCCAGGTTTCTAAAACCAGGATTTTATTCCAAAAAAAAAAACTCGATCATAACTGTGATAAAAGTTCTCACCTCACCTTTAAAACCCATCTAATTATGTGTATTTTATATTTCTGGTTAAAGTTGTTAAAAGTATTATAAAAATTAATTGCAGTAAATCTTTGTGGTCAGTTAGCCACCGTACAATATGTGCAGAATTTATCATTTAAATTTAAACTCTGACATTGTCAGCCCACAGAGGGATGAAACCAAACACTGAGAAGTTACGATAAAATGTGAGTGGAATGTGGAATGTGAAAAGCAGTTTTACTCCAACATCATAATCCAGTGGTGCACTATATGTGTTGCAGTGAGTAAATGGAACTGAAACTATCCTGTAACATGTTTGTTTCCTCTATTATCATTATTTGCATTCTTTTTCCCCCACCTTTATGCAAAATGTGTGTTTATGATGTATACTTGAGGAGTTGCCCTAGCTGTGTCCCTCGTCTTCTCAAAAGGAGCTTTCGAATAACACACCACATGTTACTGCTTCAGCTGCCAACATGTCAGGTTCTGTTGTTGTTACCGAATGAAATTTTTCCATTGATAAGAACAGTGACATCTTTCTGCTGCTCATACAATGTGCATTTAATGAGCGTGTTAGTGTAAACACTGCATTTGGTTCCTTGGTAATCGGTTTGAACTCTCTTAATTCAGGACCTTGGACAGCAACTGGCAAGCAAGAGCCAAACAGTAAATGGTCTTTATTTGACCACCAAAAGCACTTTACAGTAAAGTTTTGTCATTCAACCATTCACACACACATTCAGTGCATCTATGAGCACTATTTTCTATGAGAACGATAATTTGACTTGCCCAAGGAAGCGGAAAGGGGAAGACTGGGATTGAACCAACAACCTAGAAGATGGCCTGCTCTAACCCCTGAGCCACAGCCACCACAGTGTCTCTTTTTACACCCTAAATTAGTCTAATGCCACAATATTATTTTATGTTAATCATGTGTTTTACCTCTTAATCGGACCTTTAGGAATTTATTCTGTCATTACATATATAGGATTATATGATGTAGGACGGTGTAAGGATTTCTCCACACTGTTTAATCTATTCAATGGTTTCCTTTTGCAGTCAGTCAGTCATTAAAAGTACTCATCATCAACACAATAAACTCTAAAGTAAGAAGGAAATAATGATGATTTGGTCTTGCAATGACATGCGTTGCGATTGGAGTTACACCATCTATTGTCCGAGTCGGGTGGTTTCTCTTTCTATTTACATATTAAGTCTTGTGGCTGCTGGGGCCATGGATTTTGAAGTTGGTGCCATCAGTGCATTCCAACACATCGGGGAATCCATCCACCTCAGAAACATTTTGTGCTTTTGGCAATCGGACAAAGTTACCAATGTGTCTTTCTAGTTTGAGAGCCACTCCCGTAATAGCTCTACTGACAGTTGTTTGGCTGTCAACATCTGCATCAAGCCAGTGGCAACATAACTTAGAGCAATACAAACACGTAGACCAGTTAAAATTGCACTGTTGTGATCCGCTTGTTGTACAAAGTCAGGTGACAGGATCCATAATTAAAAATCCAGTGAGCGTAGTCTGTCACATTTTATTTCCTTAAGAAAAAGTTTGTATGGTGCAACTGTCTGGGTTTTCTCCAGCTTCCTCCAATAGTCCAAACACATGCAGATCGAGAGTAGGTTAATTTGAGACTCTACATTGACCATACGTGTGATTGTGAGGGTGAATGGTTGTTTGTCTCTGTATGTTTGTCCCTGTGAGACCCCGCCAGTGTCAGCTGGGATTGGCTCCAGCCCTACTGCAACCCTTAAAGTCAAATGTTTTACTGCTTATCCAAAGAGGCTAACTTCATATATTTTTACCTCTGTCTTTCGTACATTCATCATCTTTACTTCTGAATCACACCACCCTCATCTTTCCTGTCCTCTCCTCTTGGTCGTCACCCTCCCCTCCTCTTTTCATTTCTCGTCCCAGGACTCTCCATCCTCCTCTCTCTCTCTCTCTCTCTCTCTCTCTCTCTCTCTCTCTCTCTCTCTCTCTCTCCTCTAAACCCCCCCACCCTCTCCCTCGCTCTTTCTTACATATTTGATGAATACGCTGCGGTCCGGGGTAATAATTACACAGTTGTCACGTCACATGGCGAGCCCAGGGTAAGCTGCAGGAGATGTGGGTTTGCCGTTGCGCTGATAAAAAATTCAACACATCCTTCAAAGTGATGGTGAACAAAAGGCTGGTGTTGAGGGACCTCTTACGATGTATGACTAAACGCTTAGTCATTGAGGTGAAAATAATACAAACTGTGCACACTATATTCCTCATTTTGTTACAATGCAAACATTGTGTAAACTATTCTTTATTAATGGAATATACTGCACTGAACTGTGCTCCTTGGGAGGCTGCGTTTAAAAAAACGGTTGCATCACATGGACGCAACTATGCCGTCCCGTTTTGAATGTGAAAGAATCCGCTCTCTCTACCACGTGGTTGTTGGATGACCAGTGAGAGTCACTGTCCCTGACTTTTACGCAAGTTCCCTCATGTTTGCGAGACCTCATTTCTCTGAGCTGCGTCATCCTTACAGGAAGTCAGTCACACCACTGGTGTATCATCAGTAAAATTAGTCATTTTTTTGGGTGTGTGTCAGAGTGACAGATACAGAGATGTGATGACAAACTGGGTGAATTTTGTAATGCGGCCTTAAGGGTGTGATCATATTAAAAGGCTGATTGAACTTTATCACTGGACTCCCAGGTATGATCTGCATTAACAAAGTAATTTTCCTAACAACAGCAATCACAGCTTCATGCTCGAGACATGCTAGCTGTCGAAGCAACGTTTAAGAGACGTACACGTGGAAATAAAATCCACAACCAGGTGATCACACACCGGGTTCACCAGCTGACTCTGCCTCCTCTCTCACATTATTGATTTGATTTACACCATGTTTTTGGCCTAAATGTCCCCTGATAGCCTCGGAGGAGGAGCGTTCACGTACCCTCGGAACGCCACACACACACACACACACACACACACACACACACACACACACACACACACACACACACACACACACACACACACACACACACACACACACACACACACACACACACACACACACACACACACATGCCCAAGCAATTTTTAAAAAGTTCTCTTGACCAAAATTTGATAATTTAGTGGAGCTTTTATGAATCAAGTAACAAGTCCAGCTGTGAAGGAAAAGAGTTTTTCCTGGAAGCATGTCACACTGGACTGGAGGAGCTCGAGCTGTAAATCAGGAGCAATAAGCAGGAGGAGGCCGACCAGTAAAGTCAAGTGAGAACAGATTTAAGCTTTGCTGCGCTCTTGTGTTGCTGAGTCGAGAACTCTTGTAAATAACTTTATGATGCATTGATCGATTTGTATTCCTTCCTCTCAATCACTCATTTACTGTTTTTTCTTTCACATTCTCCAAATATGTCCAATAAAACCGGGCTTAAGCTTTTACACCTGCTTTTCCCAGATGTTACATTTCACAGGAAGTTTCGCTCTGATGCATCGGCAGGAATGTGTTTGTGCCTCCACCCCTTTAAGCCTGTGAGTGTGCATAGCATGTATTCATGTGTGTGACCTCACGATACAAACAAAATTAAGACCTCCAAAAGTCTCTAACATTTTGGAAATGAGACTTGTTGCCCTGGGTTAGGCCTTTCAGGTAAAGCGTCTGTCAGAGGGTCAACATGGTGGTGATTCCAACTTAAGACTAAATTAAACCCCGTCGGGGGGGCTGGGTTGAGCCTTTAGGCACGGCCACACATACGAGAATGTGAAGCAAACATCGCAGGTCAAAGTGCACCGAGGTTACACGCCACACAAAGCCAGGCGGTGAATTCGCTGCTCCACAGGAAGCGAGAGTAATTCGCCCCCTCACAGGCGAGCTGCGGCTAGAGGTTTCTGGTATGACTACTGTATATAATCAAATAAAATTTGGCTTATGCACCCAATGCACTAAATGCCAGGACTATACATCATGAAGCCGTGCATCTTCAGAAGTCAATAGAAATCCTTCACTGCTTTTACTTAGAAACCGATACAGGACAATTTAATTTTGCAGTCAGTCATTAAAAGTTAGGAGAAGACCCCAGGGTAGAACCCAAAACTCACTGGAGGGACGGCATTTCCCATCTGACCTGGGAACGCAACTGGATCCCCGAGGTAGAGCTGGAAGGTGTGGCTGCGGAGAGGGACTTATGGGAAACCCTACTCAACCAGCTACCTCCGCAACCCGAGCCCGAATAAGCAAACTAAACTAAACTAGACTAAATTAAACTGTAGCTTAATCTGGCCCACCCACCTGTCCGGGCCAGGTCTTGCCTGTGTACACTGGCCAAAGCATCCATATCTTTCCACATGTGCTGTGGAGGCCGACATGAGATGGATAGGCGAGGCCAGATGTGCGGGGTGCTGCCAAATCCAGTTTGATGTGTCGGGTTGTGAAATCAGCTCGGACGCAGAAACAGAACAAGAGTGTGTCCATATGCACGCATAAGCTGAATACACAAACATACCTAAACCATGTGTGCGTGCGGACGTGCGCACACACACACACACACACACACACACACACACACACACACACACACACACACACACACACACACACACACACACACACACACACACACACACACACACACACACACACACACACACACACACACACACACACACACAAGATGTGCAGGGATGTTGAGGAGAATCATCTGGGTTCACAGCAGCACAGTGACATCACGTAAACAGGGTCCTGATATGTATCAAACGCAGTCAGATGGGTTACTGCAGCGATCCTCATATCCAAACAACAACACTTTTTTTTTTTTAAACTTCCAAAGCGAGTCATATGAGTGTTTACTGATCCGCCAAGTCATTTGGTAGGGATGATATGCAGAACACACTCCTCCCACCTTAATATCAAAATAGGGCTTTGTCGTCTGCTTCCAAACAAAATGTGTGTCTTCTTATCTGCCATCTGTATGGTTTCGCCTCGGTTAAAGGCTACGGCCGTGATTAAATAAACCAGCTTTGTTTCCTGGTCGGAGTGTGAACTGTTGTGTCAAGACACGCACTTTGTTGGATTTTGAGTCTGTGATGAAATAATCAGCTCCCAGTCAGAAACATCACAGATTTTTCATAGAGCCCCCCGATAAGACCTGTGGCTGCCTGAGGATGTGGGAGGAGGAACCAAGTGATTAGTCCTCATGTACCAAAAAGAAAAAAGTTAAATGTTGGTTACACTAAAAAGTGATTTCACACTTTTAGATTAAGTATAAACCTGGTCGGACATGCGATTTTAACAAGTAAATGTAGTCTGAGATTGGATTTCTTATTGAAGTTGTAGACTGAGAAGGCTTTCTCTGATTGGCGTCACCAGCTTGTCCCGCCCTTATTGCTGTCGCATAGCAACGGAGCTTCAGTGAGGACAGGACGGGAACGTTTTCATGCCCTTTAACCGCTGTTTTGTTGTGTTGAACCCGGATACTCAGGCTACATTCATTTTTGTTTGAAAACGAATGAACTCTGCTGTGGATATGCCTGTTGTCCACAGTACTCTCAAGTTTTAGAGCCACTAAAAAGGGAGAAAATTGGAAACGCTGCTGTCCCTGTTTTTGTTTGAAAACTCACAGGAGGTGTTAGTCTGGATGGGCAGGTACACGAACATTTGGAAACGACAACCACTTGCTGCTTGTTTTTTTCGGTCACGATGTTGTCATCGCTGACTCGTCGGGCTCTTATCACATGACCCCCTCATGGAAAAAAAAAAACCCACTGGCCCACCGACATTACCCTCGGCTAACATTGTAGAAAACCACATGGATAATCAATTACAAGTCTAATTGAGCTGTAGATTGAGAGTAGAATGGATTTTAATGAAAAAGCATACTTGGACTTGTTTAGTGGAGAAAAAAAACAAGGAAAGCAGAGCATTTTCATGTTATAAATCATCTGGAAGCAGGTCTCTGAGCTTTATCATTATTATATTCTCTGTTATTATATTTGATCACAAATGTCCTTTTCAGTTGACTTGATTCTTGGGGGATTTTCTTGGGCCAACAGACCCCTATACTTGATATAAACTTTCAGTCTTGGGGAACTTAACTTGCAGGCTTCATTAATCACACACACATGCACACACACACACACACACACACACACGCTCCTAATTCGGTGTCCTAATTCATGTCAGCAGGCTTGTTGCGCTGACAGAGTGGCAGCATGCATGAAGGTCTTTGCGGCCACATGCGCCAAGAGCCATCTGTCCTGTAACTGAAAGAGCGCCGTAGATTATGGTGTCCAGAGAGAGGGGGGGGAGGGGGGGGGGGGGGGGGGGGGGGGGGAGAAAGAGAGAGAGAGAGAGAGAGAGAGAGGGCGGGAGAGAGAGAGAGAGAGAGAGAGAGAGAGAGAGAGAGAGAGAGGGAGCATTACGCACACGCTGATCCTTTTTTCCACACAGAACCAGTGTGGCGCACAGACCAGGCGGCAGCCCTCAGAAAGTGGGAAGTTTTCGCCATTCTGTCAGAAAAATTAATCACCTTCATGTCGAATCTGTTGGATACTAACCCGCCGATGCTATGGTTACCTTTATTACGGTAGGAACTGATTTACTTTTTCTTATTTGCTGCTTCGTTTAACACTATTTTGTTTCCCCTCGTTGAGAAACTGTTCTTTTGGGGACTCTGGCACCAAATAAAAAGCGAATGACACTTGACTAGGTTTTGCACTGACAAACAAGTCACAGAGTTGTATTTGAAGTGCCTCTGATTATATGAGAGCAATACGTTTGGAGTGGCTGGAGTTGCAGCTTGCAGGAAAAGTTCTGGGAAAGTGAATTTACGCACCACAGTTGTGTATAAACAGGTTTTAGGTGTAGTGGATTAAATCTTTGATTTCCGTGTAACACGGGTGGTGGGTTCAGGAACTTATCCCCCCCCCCCCTCTGCTTGACTTTTGGCAAGTTTAACAATTGTGAGACGCGTCGCGCCACTGAGAAGCAGAGAGGACATCCTCTTCCACCCGTCTCTCCCTCTGTGTGTGTACGTGTGTGTGTGTGTGTGCGCGCCTACAGGTAGACAGACAGAAGGGCTGATCTTTTCACTGCTTGCTAATGCACACAAACATTACAGGCTCCTGCTGTTTGCAGTTGCACTCGCTCCTCTTAGAGACGCGTGTGTGTGTGTAACAGGGAGCGGAACTGGCTCGACGCGCACGGGAACCCCGCTCAGATGTGACACAGGCTCGTGTGTTTTGGATTTCCCGACGCGCAGATTGTGCCTCGACTCGCTGTTGGAGGACATGTCAGAGACGACTGCCAACTCAAAGGCAAAACCTTATTTCCTCCTTACGCGCTCCTTGCAACGTGTGCACGTTTGTTTACGTATATAGAATATACGGTGCGCACGAGTTGGAGACTGCGAACTGCGTCTTTGCGCGCGGAGGTCCTCTTTAAAAGTCTTCTGCGGACTCATAGGGATCACTTTTTGATGAAAGCATCTAAATAATGTTTCATGTTTGTAAGAGAGTGGGTGTCAACTAAATGTTTCATGTGCCAGTAAACAAATATATTAAAAACTGTGAAAGTTAGAGTAAAATGTATATATGGTAAAAAAAAAAAAACTTTCTTCACTAATAGGAAACTCGCACTCAAACCCCGGACTTCAAATGTTGGGAGCTGGTGATGGGGATTGAGCCAAAGAGTTCAACGACCCCAAAACTACTCCTGTACCCTGCGAGTGTGCCTGTGCGCGTGTCCAGTGTGATGAAATAACATGGATACATAACTCTGCGTAATGGCCCTTTGCCGGAGCTGCGGTGCAGCTGGGTATGTCTGACATGACATGTGGCCTGGGTAGCTTTGCGTAATGGCGCGCATCAGTGGGGGTCTTGAGCCTTCGCTGGATGCATTTTTCCTGCTGCTGCTGCTGTCAGCGCGTGCGTGCGTGTGTGTCTATATGCGTGTGCATGTGCAGAGGCCGCTGAAGCAGCTGTTGCAGCTGCGGATCTGACGAAGGGCTACTCCTGACATGCCGGCACACAGCAGGACGCAGCGAAGGAGGCGAGGGGCCAGTTCCAATTGTTACTCCGCGTTATGCGCGCTCGAGTCAAAAATGGCCTCCCAGGCGGCCTGAGAGAGAAGCCCACTACTACAGCTGGGTTGTTGCGTGCATGTTGGAGCTCTGGGTGCAGTGCAGCTGCAACGACTCAGTTTAACAAGGCTCATTTTGTGTTTTACTGCAGGAGAAAAGAGAAAAAGAAGGAGTAAGGGGTGTGAACAGATTAGGGGGTGGCCTCATGGAAAGAACATAAAGAAGATAAGGATAAAAAGGCCCCGCAATAGCTCCCAGGTGGTTTAGTGTAACTATGGAGCGTTCCTGTTATTCCTTTTTTGGCCCTGCATTCCAGCCTTTTTGTGTCTTTTCGCCCTCCCCTCTCATTCTGCTTCAGTCTACCTGGTTTGCGCCACTTTCTTTTCATCCCTGCTGCCGGATCTGTCCAGCAGCACCTGCTGATAGAAATACACCACATTCGTCTTATAGCGTCAAGCCTCAGGTAGCACTTTGAACATCACTTTGCTGGTTTAAATCCCTGGACAAACTGAGGCGTGTCTTAACATTACTAGTGAGTAAATAACAAAGCCGCGGTGAGCAGGGAGGGAAGCCAAAAAACAGTCAAAGATCAAGACTGAAGTTTGAACACAAAATAATACCATTAAACCCGGGAAGAAGAACAAGTGTCTCATAAGGCACGAGATTAACTTTCGCTCCCTGTGGCAATTTACTGCCATAGTTCTCACTGTTGCACAATACTCCTCTGCAGTAGTGTTTTGAAGCTCGCAGATGTAAACGCTTAAAAAGGTTCAGTGTGTAAGATTTCTGTGAAGGGAATCTACTGGCAGAATTTGAATAGAAAAAAAATCCTAGTGATGCTTTCACTAGTGTGTTTCATCTAAATTGTCGGAATTGTGGTTTTCTTTGCACTTGAATGAGCCCTTTATGTTTAAATACTTAATATTTACATCGGGAGTGGGTCCTCTCTACGGAGGCTGCCATGTTTTAAGCAAAACACCCTTTTGATTTTGAATGACAAGGGGAGGGTGAGGGGTATTCAGCTGCAACATGCAACTTCACCACTAGATGTCACTAAATTCTACACACTGAACCTTTAAAAGTCCATGTCAAGTTTGGATTATGGAAAAGTGCGCTTACTTAACTTCAATTCCTAATTAGAGGTTTAAATAAAGAAAACTGTTGAAATGATGGGATTAAATCCCCCCCTTCATGCTGTTTAAACTGTATAGTTCACTGATAAAGTCCTCACAGGATCAGAGCGGCAGCCAGAGGAACAAGGTGGATCGCTGGTGTTATCCCATCACAGACGGGCTATTTGCTCTGGTGATCCGTTCACTCAACACCTGATGTTTCACATCTCTTCCCCTCTGTCCGTGCTGTTGTTGCATGTTGATCATTTTATAGTTGATAGCTTCCCCAGATTTCCACAAGTAGTTACACCTGCTTCAATGAAAGCATGACGTGTTTTTCTCTCACAAGAGAAAGTAGGGGTTGACAGATGAGCGGTCCGTTTCTCAGTGAAACCTGCAGAATTAGTCTGAACGTGTTTTGTCTGCTCAAAATCTATTTGTAAAAACAGCTTGATGGGGACTTGGACGTGTCAGAGTCGATCTTTACTGCACAATGGGTGGTACAGCAGGGAGGTCAGTATCGGGGCCTAATTGCAGAACTCAGCCCAGGGCCTCCTAACTGGTTGCTCTGGCCCTGCATGAATGTGCTCAGTTGTCAGGACTCAAACCACAAGAGACGTAAAGTTCTGGACGAGTTGAATTGTTTGTTCACAATTCCACCTGTGGCTCAAGGATCATTTAATTTAGTTGCTAATCCAGGTGGAAATTCATGGACACTTTTATCTTCTGACGTTGTCGCTGCTGCATTTGAGTCTTTATGAAAGTCCTTAATCCCGGACCCTTAAAGAATCATCAGGTCAAACGGTTACAGGCAATTATAGTTATTGTGATAAAAATAGGGAATAGATGAGACTGAGTACAACTCTTGTATTGTGACATTTCTGGATCACAGCTGTTCTGTATAATCAGCCTTTGTCACAGCAGACCTTTTGACTTGTCAAAGTGGGAAAAGCACTGATGTTACTAATATTATTAACGCGGCAGTGTGCAAGTTTTCGTCTCAGTTGCGGACATTTTAAACAAAGCTTCCAGAAAATTGGCCAAAGAAATACAAGTTAACATTTGTTTGTGCCGTCAAGCGATGCAAGGCAAGTAGTGCTGGAGCAGTTAAAGCTAAAGGAGACATCAATTAGAACAATGCTCCTCAGATGCATCTAAGATCAGCACCCCGTCCCATAAAGGATTTGATTTTGCCCCTTTGCATGCATCTTTTGATTTACTGCCCTCTTGTGGGCGCTGCTGGCTATCGTCTCTGGAAGCTAGTGTGACTGTAATAATAATTTATATTTTTGTAGGCATGGCCGTGTCCTTGTTATAGATCGACGAAGGTGCAGGATTCTGTTTTTTAGATCTGCAGTCACTTTGATTAATTTCAGACAGCACAAGATGACAGGATTCCCCATCGTCATTGAAGTGTGTGATTGACACTTAGTTTGAAGATGGCCATTGTATGGATTTTTTTTTTAAGTTTTCCCTTCCATGCTGCACATTTGAAATATTCACCGAAGGAATAATTCTCATCCTTCCTCAGCCAGGAAGGAGTGCAGAGAGGTGGAGATGTCCAGGCAGAGTGCAGCAACGACACAGCAGAGAGGGTTTAAACACGGGAAAGATGGGAAGCACAAAATCACGAGACAGCATATCTACAAAGGCTCAAACAAGCATGCTGGGCCAGCAGGTGGCAATAATGGAAACACATGGATACGCAGAAACCAGAGTTTTTGAAAATCTGCACTTTGGAAGGCATTTGTAAAAATCTACATTTCAGTGACTTAAAATTCCGTTTGCATGTAGAGGAGAGGCCCCGATCACAGAGGAAAATTATCTGCATTAGTGTGGACAGGGCGTTTTTCGGGTCCACATTTTTCTTGTTCGCGTTGTAACAAGCTGAATTGCGGACAGTGGTTCACCCATAGGCATAAATATCTTGCGTTCAGCACCATGTTACCTTCAGAGGCACCAACAGTAACTTCTGGATGTCCCAGCCATCACTCTACACCTCTAAAAGCACTTGATGTCACTCGTAGATTGTTTCGGCCTTTCAAACCGTTAAAGGGTTTTTGTGATTTAAGTCAAGTGGCTCAAGTACTTTCCTAACAGATCTGAGTCAAAAGGTGGTGTTTGTCAGCCTTTCGGGGTCAAGCGTCTGAAATGTTTCTACGACGCTCTCCAGACGAGTGAAGCTGTTGAAAGGGAGGATGAGATGGAAAAGACGTTAGCATGTGTTTAGAAAAAAAGTCTAGATTCTTCTTTTTCTTCCTCCGCACTCGCTCTGCCGGCTGGAGCAAGATGCACTTCTCGTTCTATACGGTCGCAGTTCCACATCCCCGCCTGCCCCGAGATGGTTTACACATTTAGCCGAGTGTTTATACGCCGCACATTCTTATGGCTGGTTAGAGCAAAACACGCTGTAAGGATTTTGGATAGGACACAGGCGTCTCTCTCCGCTCTGTCGACGGCACAGTGCACTCTCAAGCACACACACACGCGTCAGGATATTCATTAGACAAATTCATCCATTTAACCTGTAACCTCGACTCTCACCGTGATGTAAACAGTTCTAAATCTAAACTGAAATCCAACCGTCGTCCAAACCGTGCAGAACTTTCTCTGCCCGTCTGTTTTATTGTCTTCCCCACATTTCCCTGATAGGCAGGCGGAGCAGATAGAGATCATGTGGTTTCAAGGTGAGGCCCGAGCTTCCCAGCAGCTCAGTCATATGACAGTTCAGCCTCCGTCCGTTCTGACCCGGTAATCTGCCTCTCTGTCTCAACGATTTTCTTTATCTCCCTCACATCCACTGTCTGGATCTTTATGTCCCCCAGTTTCCCCCTCTCTCTCCCCCTCTCTCTCCCTCTTTACATCCTCCTCTCCATTTCGGAGTCTCCCTCCCAGCCTGTTTTTCTTTCCACTCTCGTGTTTCCACATTAAAAAGTAGACTCGATGACCTCCTGATACCCTCCTCATCCTGATACAAACGGCCACTGATAGAGTCGACCGGGACAGATTCCCATTCAAGCATGTTTTTCTTTTTATCTTTCACTTACTCATATGCCTCTGAGGAATTGATTGTGACAATTTAACGCAGATTAAAACTGAGCTATTTGTTTGCGTCACTGTCCCGTGAAAACCATGCACCTTCCAGAGGTCAACTTCCAGTTAAGATGTTTCTGTCATTTTCAGAAAAGCAAACTGAGATTTAAAGTATTTATCGATACAACGCGCACCTACAATAACACTTTAGCGTCACCGTGATAAGAACTAGCTAAAATCACATGTAGCATCTTTGAGAAAAATTGATTTGACGTGTGCTATGGCTTTTTAGTTTGGCCCATATGTCCCATCTGTTAACCTGGAGGAGAAAGGATTTATGACCTATACTGCAGCCAGCCACCAGGTGGCAATCAAGACACTTTGGCTTCACTTTCAAGGAGCCATCATGTCGTCCATCTTTATGTAAAGTCAATGCTTCCACTGAAGTGCCTCTAATTCTAACCAGGCTGCCAATGCACATGTTAAGAGATGCTGCAAAGTTGTCGATGCGTTTGCTGCGGTGGGAAAAAAACATTCTGTTCCTTTACACAGGTTTAAATTAAAGTTTTACCCCAGTGTGGAAAAACTTTGGTGATGTTTAGCGCTTCCAGAAACAAGTTACTATTATTATTTTTAACCTTACTAAAAATGAAGCTACCCGAAAAGTCATTAAGAGGAATCACTGTCTGTGTAATTGCTCATAAATCTGTAACAGGAGGCGTCAGAAAAGAAAACAGTTTGGTAACCGTTGCTTAATCTTTTACGATGCATTGCACATCATCAAATCTCGTTAATTTTATTTTTTATCCAACAGCTTTTAGATAGATTTTATGTAGAAATAGCAGCGTAAAGGTGGAAATGCACTAAATTAGTTTCCGCTCCCGATCAATGTCATATTTATTTCCATTATTCACATGCTCTGGTTAGTCAGTCTGATCGTCAGCTGGCTGTCTAAAGCAATCACCTTCATTACATCTGGTGGAAGAGCCCTCCTTATCTAATTTGCGGTTGCGTTATACTGCAGTCAGTAGTTATATCAGATTAAGATCTCAGGTCTTTTTTTTCATTAAGACGATTAATGTTCCCCACCTATAACCATGAAACTACAGCCAAAGTCAAATCTATTTTCAAAATGAGAGCAGAGATTAACACCAACTGAGTGGCTTCTTGTTAATCTTCTCAAAAAAAAAAAAAACCCTGTTGTATAATTTGTTCTGAAATGGCATGGACAGTTTATTTTTGCCACGTCGCCGTCACGAAAAACGGTGGAAAAACCTGCTTTTTGTCGGAGGACTGCGGAGTTTCTTTCTTGTTCTACGTAGATGATCACTCCACGGTAATGACACACAGGCGGTGTTTAAAGTAGCACAGTGCAGTGGATACAGACTGGGGAGCGCGGGAAGGTCAACGTGGATTGATGCTTTTAATGCCTCGCTGGAATGAAAGGACACAGCTCCGGTGTGCCGAGGACAATCCAGCAGAAACCGCACGCTGTATAATCGCAGCTCAAATACTCGGGGGCGGCCATGTTCAATCTCTCCTTATAGAAAGAGACGCCTATGGGTGACATCTCAGTGGACTGATGTGTCTTTGATATGAGAGCTGACAGATGTTTCAACGGCCTGAGGGCGAAATCTGCCGCCTGGTGTCTCAGCGGCACAAACCCAGTCGCTACTTGTCCGCTCATTTGATTCACCTCCAACCCTAACATGAGACTAATCTTGACTCCCGAAGCCAAAAATCCTAACCCTTGACTCGGCTGTTGAAAGACTCATTCACGCACTGCAATGCTTGCATGCATATCAATGTTTTAAGTCACCATGTTTCCACACAGTGTGAAATACTGCAGCTCATCTGACACAGTGTTACAACATGTTAGAACTTTTATGAAATCTTTGTTGACGTAAACAAACCGTCCCACAACCCAATTAATCCTAATTAAACATGCTGTTGAAATGTCGGCCCTTTTTATAACCTACATGTTCGTTTGCTTTTCGACCAATGAGCAGCATTGAACTAATGCTGAGTTAGCTATAAACAGGCCCTGTTTGTCATGTACCCATGGATATACAGACAACTATCACTGGATTACTTTGACTTAAAACAAAACTTTAAAAACCTGTTGATTCCCAGTGCTTTTCTGAGGCGTTTTCTTCTCTTGTGATTTTAAAGTGGATAAAAAGAAGTTAATTTACGTCAGACATCACAGATAATGAAACCTCAGGAAGCGATAGTCATGCTCAATGACATCAACATGTGTTTTAACACGTGACTAAGTCATGACTCCAAGACGGAGATCGATTTATGACTCAGTTCACAACATGAACATATCAGATTTTCACTACTTGTCAATAACAATTAATAATGCATTATATTGATGGGTGCATTAAGGACACCTTACAGCAAAAAAACTGTAAAATATATCAAGGCATCAATAAAACAATATACAATAACAGGCAAATAAAACAGGTATGAAATCAACAGTAGTAAAAACAAACACCCGTAATTCAGATTCACCTCACACAGTATCTAACTCTAACCCACCTGCTGAGGTTTTGGGGATTTCACTTGTGGGTCAGTCCATGTTCAGAGTGCATCCTGTTAAAGTGCAGTCTTGAACAATGAGTTAAATTACCAAGGATTACTCCTGTCATGTTAATCCTGTCTGCATGAGGATTTAAGTCGGGCTCAGAGAAACGTTTCTGCTTCGGCAGATACATATAAAAAAAACACATTTTCTTGTAACGTGCACTTCTAAAACAAGTGTAGGATGGAAAGAGTTCGAGCTGATTCTCCAGTGGAGGGGGACTTAAAATACATTTTGGCTGGTAATGCACGAGAGAGCCTCTGTGGTGTGTGACAATGCTGCTTGCAGACTGTGACACCTAAGTCTCATGCGTGTGGGGGAGTAAAGGTCAAGCAGCAGAGGTAGAGTAGTTACACTCAAAGTCCTTAAGAACAAAGCTCACAATCCTGCTAAACCCCCGGGTTACATCAAGTTGGGTTGAATCCAGTATCAACAGCTTTTCCCTTTGTGCACTGCCTGTGCACTGTTTAGTCTGTTTGTTGATCATGCAAATAAGGATTTGATGGAGTACCATGAAAATTGGTGGAAGGATGTGTTTTGGGAAATGGTGATACAGGACGTTACATGCCGCTCCTCAACAGGAGAAATGATCGGAGCTAATTCGTTCCACTCTGATGAAATTCCAAGCTCAACACTGATTGGCAGTTCTCACTTATTTCACTTCAACCTGCATCATTACCACTGTACATGCACTGACAGGGAGAACAGTTAGGACGTGGCACGCATGCATACCTGTCCACCCATCTCTATATTGTTTGCATGAAATGTGATAACCCCAGAGTACTAGGTGTTATACTTCAGAAGTGTAAGTAAACCAGTGGTAAGTGGGACAGAAGAACCGATCCTCCAGTGCAGCAAGACTTTAATGTCTGAGATTTTGACTTTGTTTCTGGGTTCTCGAAATGTGTACACTCACCCTGTGGCACTAATTCCTAAATATGATGTCATGCCTCTATTTTTCTCTTTATCTGCATTAGTGCCCACTGCCAACAGAAAATGCAAAATAGCTAATACTGCTCATGTTTGATGGTGTCCATTTGCTGGATTGTAAAAAAAATCTAGGTTTAAAAATGGGTCTCAAACACCCTGTGCTAGAGGTAAAGTCAAGGGATCGCAAAAGTCATCAGAATGTATTATATATTGTTAGGAACCTTAATGGTTATCCAACGATTGTCAGGACAGTTGACTCTAAATAACAAATGCTAAGCTCAAGTCGGCATTAAATAAAAGTCTGAGGATCACCATTAGTCATTGGGATTTAGCCCCTGGGGACAATGAATCTCAAAATTCTACTGCAACCCAAAGTTGTCAAGATCGTTGAAGTCAGACGGACCAACAGACTGGCAGGACAACAAACAGACCCGCTGACATCGCCATCTATAGAGCTATGCAATTGCAAGGCTAAAGAGGCTTTGCACATGACATCACATCAGACTTTGGCTGCTTTCTCGCTGCGTTGCATGTGACTCAGAGTTCAGTTTCTAAAGTCAGATAAACTGAACTTGACACCTTTTCACAATAACTTCCAAATTTGACAGTTTAATTCTAAATTCAACCGAGCAGATTAATCACAGTTTTTGGCCGCTTGGTTGACGACAGCTGGCAAAGGAGAGAAGGCCGAGCAGCGAAGAGAAAGACAAACAGCGGCGAGATTGGTTCTTGGACGGACTCTCACTGAATCATGCGCAAAATGGTTTGAAATATGAATGGATGTTAATTCCTTGTCACAATCGCTCAGTGTTTTTCTTTGTAATATTTTGCAATTACGCATCCTGGTGTGACTGGAGCCATTACTTGTCCTGGGATGACCAGATGAGTACAGTCAGACCATTTGTTTGCTTTGATGCTAGTGATGAAGTTCTGGTTTGGACGTGAAACATTGAAGAAAAGAAGAAGAAGAAGAAAAGATGTTCCACTTATAAATGAAAAGGAGGCTTGTTTGAGAATTGTGTTTTTTTTTTTACATTGAAAACGTGTTTTGGCATATTGTGAATTTACTGTAATGTGGTTGTGGTCGACCACCCTTCATATCTTTAAACAATGCCTCGTCAACACCCGGCACTTGAGGGATGTTGCAAAGCCCAACAAAGAGTCACTCGATTTGCCAGAATAGTGCCAAATATTTGTACAGGTCATTAATCATCCAACATCTGATGTAGTCAGCTGTAAAAGATCACGCCAAAAGAAACAGAATTTGTTCGTTTCATAAATCAGATGGCTGATTCTGTAACGATCAAAGGTGTGAGATTCAGGTTTCCAGCCAAGTGCTAAGTGTCAGCGTCTTAAACACTTTCTTCCTTGTTTGCAGGTTTAAACTTCTCAACTACTGTGTGGAGAATTCTTTTTTTTAAAGCCACAAAAATAAAAAATCTAGTCTAGTTCGTGCAAACAGGAACACATCTGATGCGTCTGATCTAAAGTAGTTGAAACCAAATGTAGCTGTTGTTGTGACTGTTGTTTTGAGAACCAGAAACTTGAGATTGATGAACTTCAGGTTGGAAAAAATGCACATGTGCAGAGGCAAGTTACAGACAGTTTTATTAGGTTGAGGGATGCTTTAATCCACAGAGCTTCACAGTACAAATGTTGCAGGTGTTTTTTAGAACACACCTTCTCCTCGAACTCACGCTGCTATCGGATTTCTCCTCTGCTCATTTTCTTTTGGCAACAAGTCTGTCAAGATTCCCCAAACAATAGACTGCCGGGTGTAGTGAGGACAAAACTAAAAACATAGTGTTGCAGCAGGATAAATGAGGAGTCAACAAGTCGGCGAACTGGAAGTGTCTTAATTCAACGTTTCACTTGTAAGAGGGGCCCCCCCTCTTTGTATTTCTACATCCACAAAGATCTGGGATTGAGTGAATGGTGGAGCTGGGTTCATTACACAGCAACACCATTGATTGGCCAACTTAACGTTTGGGTTTTCCCCATTGGCCGATTCCCTTTTACTGGCGTGAACAGTTTCCAGACCTTTGGTGTCTTCTTTTTCCGAAAAAGCTTTTTGGTCAAGCCGTAGCTTTTTCCCCTAGAGGACAGTCTCCAGTACTGCCCCATGTGTGAGAAGAACATTTCCCTCTATGCGTCCACTCTGTTCAGTGTCTGTCTCACAACTCTGGGAAATGTCTCCACATTGGACTTTCTGGTGAGGGATGGCTCAGCATATAACGCCATCAACACGGCCACTTGCTTGCAAAGAATTGCCTGCGGTTTCCTCACATGGGCTCACTGTTGGGCTCACTGATTATCCACAGTTTTTAACGAGGGGGCTAGCAGCAGCTGACTCTTGACATTTCTAACATTCGGCCCCAACTATTGATGATCTCCTGAAATTGTCCGAAAGCAGGTATAGTCCAATTTAAAGAATAAAAAAGGCGAAGTTTGTAGCATTATATTTGATCCGACTATGATTTTCGGCATCTCTCCTGGAAACAATTGGCACACAGACCCATATTCGGATGACTGTCAGATGACCAACAGCGCCTGGGAGGACAAAGCAGCTGAGCAGATCCCATTGTGATGGAGCTCATCATGACCTGTTCCAGCAGCTCAGTAATTGCCTGATGTTGCTGTTGACAAGCTCGGTCAAATTTATTGCACTTCTCTTATCACTCAGGGGATGTCTGATCATGTGCACTGCATGTGACACATCCTCCTAATGACCCGTTTGCCCCTTATCTCAGCTACCATGGTTTTAGAGCTAATTATTGGTAATTACAAGGAGATGTGCATTTGGAATTTTGGTTACCCCCCCCCCCCCCCACTGAAGTCAACAACAAATACAATTTGAAAGATTTATAGTTCATCAGAGTTCATAAACCACAGTCGTTTTGTATGTTTTTGTTTCATGGCCATATGAACCTCCTGAGGCACCGTAGGATAAAAAATGATTCAATGATTGAATACGACCTGTGTGTTGATTTGATTAAACATGTCCATTCAAGCTAGGGCTGGTAACCTTCGAAGAACTAGTAAGAGCAGGCTATACTTTGAAAAAATGGAACCGATACACCCCCCCACCCCCCCAATCGGCTCTCGCATCAAAGCTACGCCCGCAAATCACATGAACGCAATTGTCTCTGTACGTCTCTCCAGCCAGAAAAACTCCAGTCTTGCACAGTGACAGCATGAAGGAATTGCAACAATTATTATCGACCGACAAGCAGGTATACTGGGGTCCAAGCACCTGACATTATTTGGAACCAATTGTGCACCAACTCGAGGCAATGAGGAGGATGAGTCCAGTCCTGAAATGGCCTTTAAGTGGTGTTTAAATTAGGTTTGTATGCTTGGACAGGATGAGACACCCTCCTGCAATGCACAGCGTCAAGATCTGTTCCAGCCTCTGACCTTGGTCCGGAGAATCTGTCTGTGTCAGAATTATTCTCAAGACGTTGTGTTGGGCCTCATTCTGTCTCCTGGTTTAAGTACTGTTCTCTACGATATACTCAAAAAAGAGCATATCGCCTGTCCAAGACATATTTCTTTGATCTGAGACAGTATCCATATGAAATCAGCATGTCATGATGGGTCCATCAAATATAGTATATCTGATTTCATGCACTTGTAGCCGGGGCACTTTGGAGACACATCTGTGATGGTTAGAAAGGACAGAAGGAAACGCAGAGCTGTGAACCAGGAAGCAGACAATCGGAGACAAAGACTCTAAAGCTACAATGAGGGCGAAGACGGGACGAGCATTCACCAGATTGCGTGGACGCATATTTGAGGGAGAGGTTCGCTAAACTCGGGCCCTCGTCAAGCTCAATCACTTGCTGCAAACAAACTGGGCATGATTTTCGACTGCTCAGATCGTGCACTCTAGTGAGTATAATTTCATAACCAATACAGCTTGTTCGGTGTAGTTTGTGCACCTTCACGTCCACATGATAATGGTCACGGTAAAAAAAAAATGTCCTGTGCCTTGAGCGGCAAAGCAACTATGACAATTGCTAACAATCTGCACTTGCCCTGAAATGTGAACGCACACAGTGAGTTTTTTGGGGGCTGTTTGAGTTCTGGGATCCCACTGTGCCAGGTTGGTAATCTGGACCATTAATCCAGGAAATACTACCATAATACACACACACACACTGAAGCAAGGTCAAAGCCACTGCTGAGCCCTACAGTCTATTCCTGTGTCTGTGATTCTATTAGGATTGACACTGGATTAGCTTCCCCTGATCTCTGCGGCTGATTTGGGTTGGTTATTATAACCCATTACTGCCTCGGACTTATTCAGATCACACAGTTCTCAGTTGTCAACCTGCTCCTGTGTTCAGTCATCGTTTCGTGGCCCGCCGGAGACACTGTTTCAGGTCTGTGAACAAGCCGCGGCTTTAAGTGCTGGTGTGATATCAAGTCAACGCCACTTAAATGTAACTTTAGAGTGCATGTAACAAACAAATGTGTCACAGAGTGGTGGGTAAGGAGCAGAAAACTGATTAAATAAAGGAGGGCAAGTGGAAGTAAAAGCACGAACCGCTGTGCGGCGTGTACGTGTGTGTGTGTGTGTAGACACAGTCGGAGTGGACCTTGTCAGATGTAGGGCATAATGGAAACCACATCAAAGTAATAGAGGATTCTTTTCCCCGCACTCATTGATGAAACCGCAGACATCCAACACTGGGGCCAGCCCTGTTTTGTTTGTCTGGCCTGTTGTGTAAGGAGATGGACAGAGGACGTCTTGTTCTGTTCCTTCATCTCTCTGACACACAGGGATTCAACAGCCATGAGTCAACACGGCGTCACTGGTGTACCCGCTCGACCAGGGAGGGAGAAACATGCGCCACCGGCGGTCAGGAGCCGAGGCCGCCGGGTCGGCGTTTTGCTGCCCAAACACTTCAGAAGCTGCTTTCACTCATTAGTTCACAAGTGGTTGAGGCGCGGAGGCTGGCTGTGATGATGCTCTCACACTGCGGTCACCTGCTGCTGTGAGTTCTGTGCTTCCTCTGTGAGTGAATGGAATTTAACACTGACCCTAAAAGGACGGTTCATCGATTTTACACGTCAAAGTCCCACTTTACAACCGTTGTATAAGATCCTCCTGTGAAGGAGCTTTGTCGAGTCAAGCGACTCATGCAAGGCAAAGAAAGAATTTCATTGTACAGGACTGTATAAACGACAATAAACGCTTTGAACTTGAACCTCACATTGGTTTGGATATTTATTTTTATTCTGCCCCCGTGCCAGAGGCTGGAGACATTGTGGTTTCTGGTTATCTGTTCCTACTTCCGCACATCCGACACACATCTAACAAACACATTGAGGAATTTTTTTCTTCATTTGGTACAAATGTTCACTTGAAGCCAAAGATATACTGGTTATATTTTAATGGTTGAAGGTCAAGGTCATGGGGGTGTGATGTTTTTGGCCCCTAAACATGGTATCTTAAGTCTGCCTTTAGGGGATTTCTTCAAATTGTGATAGGTTGTCACTTGGACTCAAAAATAAACTGATTAGATTTCCGTGGTCAAAGGTCACGGTTACCTCATATGAGACTGGAAAAACAATGTGTGTGGACTGAGACTGCCCTGTTTGGCAGAGGCATACAACCACGGGAAGACTGATTCAATGCCCCATCAAAGAACATGCATTCAAAAGTTGTAGAGTCTGAAAAAGTTGTGTATTCACCTGACAGAGGAGTTGCATTATGTGAAATGCAGGACAATATTTGGTACTAAAACATATATTTCCTCTTACCAATATTCATATTTAAACCATCTTTCACAAATTTCCCAACTGTATGGAGTGGATACTTAAGTAGTGAAGTATTTGTTTTATATAAAACAAACTTTTCTTGGGTACGGTATTGTCCTCGAGGCCAAACAGGCTGAATCAACTGCCTTTGTCATGAAACATTTACAGTGCAAATTTGAATTTATGTTTTAATAAATATCACCTTTGGGTGACAATTGTACGCCTTTACTATAAATCCTGCATTGTTTACTTCCGTGTTTACTCGCCTGCAGCCATTTGTTCAAGCAATGGTGTGAAAGCATCGGCAGGAATGTGTGTTGCGTTGTGAATGTGCACGATTGCGTGTATGCAAACAAGAAGTAACTTGTAAAAACAGTGTTCTACGGCATTACTTATTTACTTATTACTTATTTCTCAGTGGCCACTCACGGCAGTTTGTAGCAACTAACATATCATGCTCCCCACTTTCTGAGGTGGAAGAATTCCATTTTACTTTCTGCTTTTATTTAACCTCGATCAGACCGGTTGTGGCTAAAGAAAAATGGCCTTGCACAGTCCTGAAGAAAAAGTTTAAGAAGTTTGTTTTTAGCTAACTAGTGCAGAGTCCGTTTCCGAATGGCCTTTGTTTCTGAAACTGTCAAAGTGACCTGCGGTAATTGAGTGGCAGCAAGTGAAGACCTGCTGCAGGACTCAGTCCACAGAGCCCTGAAGCTGCACCACCGCTGCTGCACAAAGAGCTGTTCACCTGTTCATTCAAAGGTCAGTTGAGTCAGTACACAGAACCCCAAACTGGAGAACCGGTTGTAGTTCCCGTTGTTGTGAATGCACCGTTGTCCTTAATGATTAGTCACTTATGTTGTCGCCGCTGCAACGGAGCCTGTTTATTCGATTTTTTTTATTAATATTGAATGTATCACATTTTCAAATTCAACACTGCACTTCCTTGGGCTCCTCACAGCACACAAGTGGTTCTCCCTGGACGCGTTCCACAGAGAGACCGACAGAGATTTCTGGAATGATTCAATAGATGGATGGACTCGCTGACAGACAGGAACCATTGAGGTCCAGTGTCCTGCCAGGACTTCTGCTGTGTTCACTATTACTCCGTGTAAAGTCAAGTAAAAAACAATGACTTATCGTACGTTTCCTTTGCTACACTTTCTCCATACAATGGCCATTTCTGTACCAAGTCACATTGGATGTCACAGGATCAAATGGTGGTGACAAAAACAACTTTTTAACGTTTATTGTAGTTGCCTTTATAATATAACTAAGTCACTTTGTGTCACTTACAGAAGGGCATTAGGTGAAGTAGTAGTAGTCCAGACAGTCAGAGATTTAGAGAGACAAGAGGGCTAACCTCGCTGTGGTGTATGCATTGAGACTCCCTGCAAGGTGTGTGTCCTCATCTGTTGTTACTGTAGGCTGAAGGAATGTGTACCTGTAGCTGTGTGTACATATGCACATGTGCTCTGTGCAACCACTTCCACTCGCGCTTTTCTCATTTCACACAACACTTTGACCCCCAACACGCATATAAACGTTGCCTGTCTCCACGCCAGCTCGCACCAGCGCACTTTATCATCACTCTCACTCGTGAAAACAAACACACACCACACCAAAGCCACTCGCTATTGCATCCACACTCGTGCACAAACTAGTTTTCTCCAGGAGATAATCACCACAAACGCAGATGACTCACCTGGCTGGAGGCAGCCAAACATTCAACGCGTTGTTATGATAGGAATTCTGCCCTTCCCTGCACTTACCTGAAAGGGCCGGGGGGTGAAAAGAGAGCTCGGTGGGAGGTGGAGGAAGACGAGGAGGATGAGCAGCTCAATGTGGGGCCTCAGGTTTATTGTATTTGCTCCGGTAATATGTGGTGTGACACTTGCTTCGTTTCCTGCAGAAAGTGACAAATTGCACAGATGAGTGAATTATAAATATAAATGTCGGATAAGAAGATCAATAATCTTCCTTTTCCATCTCTTAAAATTACAGCTCAAAGCAGGAGTGACAGTTTAAATCAGAAAGTGTGTGTTTATTCACGCCTCCAAAATAATCCTCACCGTGACCTCGGCACTCCTTATGTTTCTATATATCAAACCAGTTTTCCAGTCAGGCCTCTAATGCATCGAAAATGCAACGCAAGCGGCTAAACGACATTCCCGCTTTTTATATTCCTCGATAATCTCCTACTTGCACGTCAAGTGCACCCGTGTGGATTCCCGCATTTCAAAGTTCCCTGATCAGTGGGAAAACCTTTCCAGTTTTTTCCCCTCACTCTACATTCCCAAACCGAGCAGAGAAAATCTATTTTATGTCATCAATTATTTACTTTTTGTCTCTTTCTATTTGGCTTCACTGACCCACATAAAAATGCATTGGCTTTCTATTTTGCAGTAGTCTAGGGACCACAGGAACCACTTGTAAATAGCTGTGTAATCAAGTGGAGACACTCATACCTTTGATCCAGAACATAACTGTACCCATTACACCACACCAGGGTTGACCTCACTTTTTCTGTTTATGTTGACACTCTCACCGAATCCTCCCCTTTGCCCCCTACAGACATTCTCCTCATCTTTATTTATCCTTTCTTCACTTTCTTGTGTTAATTATAATTTTGGCTGGAATCTGAGCGACACACGGGAAACTCTATATTTCATTTTCTCTCTCCGCCTCTGTGCTGTAACATCTGGAGTCAATTGGACAGTATTAGGGCTCAGACTTTGCCGGGTCAAAATCCCTGTGGAGGATTTGTTGGTTTGGCACACTGCGCCGTTAAGCCCCATCGCTAAGCGCCCTGACTGCATCATCACCGGGGTCTCCACGGAAACTACCTTGCACGCCGTTCACACCAGTGTTCTCAAATGAATATAGCTTCCTGAACCAGCAGGTCTCTGCTTTGAACCACAAGGACAAAATAAGTTCAAGCAGGTCATGGCTGTTTTTTTTTATTGTAGATGTATTAATTCGGCTTCATGAGGATCAGGAGTGCCGCTCGTACTGAATCAGGGTTTGACCTCCGCTGTACTATACTCTCACCTCTGTGCTAAAAGTCAAGCAGAGTTTAGAATCCAGCAGTTCACAGTGACTCAGGGAAACCGGTCACTTGTGGTTTATGACGTTTAAACATGTTTCTGACTTTATTCTCTTATCTATCCTAAAATCTGATAATTGTATTAAAAATATAAACATTTTAACAATTCTGTATGCAATTACAGATCTAACTCTGTATTATATACTATCACTAATGTAAATTATCAGCTTCACAAACCCTTGTTATTGTTGCATTGTTGCTTCTATCCTGACTGTCTCCTCTATGTGCGTATATTGTAGGGGCTGTATTATTTTTGGAAAACTTTCATTGCATTAAGAATTTTAATAATACCTCATAAAAGTTTTTATACTATCAAACATTCCATCATCAATAATCCTTCGCTTTGCTGCCTCAAACACCATCTCGGCCGTTAGCTCTGCATTATAGGCAGTCAGGAATCCTGCAGTCTGCCTCAATTACACTATCGCCATTGTTGATATTGTTTGGCTGCTGTTGAGATCTTAAACTTTGTGTTTTTGCGCAAGTCTTATTTTCTGTGCAAAAAAACCCCCAAACACTTCGTAGCACACAGTCATTCCTTGGCAGTGTGAATAGCTCTTCAATAAAGCAACACATACTCCAGAATTCACGTTGGCGTTCAATATCCCTGAAGGCCTAATGGTGGCAAATAACACTTTGTAGTTTTCTCCACTTGTATACTGTTTTGTCACATTTACACCTAAGTCACTGATTCTCGCTGTGTAACTTTTATGTGAACTTTTTCTAAACATGCTGTTCTACCGGAGACATCTGTGTAAAGTGCGGTAAATGTCCTTAAATTATGTTGAGGAATTTGTTCAGGGTTTGCCAGACCTCTTTAGCCTACCCCTCATTTGTGTTTATGGCGAGACGCCTCCAGGCTACATTGGCTGCCACGAGCATAAACACACCCCAATGTTACATTGTTGGTGGTCAAATTGTGCTGCCAGGATTGATGAACCCATGGGATGAACAAAGATATTTCTAGTTCTGAAAAGGCTTAAGGAGTGTGAGGCAAATCTCTGGTTGTTGTATGTCTGAAAACTGCTTAAATTTGTGTTACAAGCAAAGGCCTGCCAGCAATTCCAGGGGCATGGGGATGGGGAGGGGGTCCTTATACGGCCTAAAAGATTACTTTCGAGCACAGCATGTATAAAACAAAAGAAATGCTTACTAGCAACTTCTATTTACCACATGAAACATATATAGCTTTGTTACAGCACAGTGGGAACCTGGGTCACTAATCGGATTGCTTTGTTCAAAGTGTCAGTTGTGTAACTAAGTTAGTAGAGCGCCCGAACGTGTTAATCGGACAGTTCCATGTGAAACATTAGAAAAAAAGGCCTGTGAGGTTTGTATGCAAGTATAAGAAGAAAAATGTAACTTAAATTCACTTAAAGGTTTTACATGAGGCTATAATCAAAGATGTCCCGATAGCAGCATCAATAGCAGTACAGCGAGTACACAAATCTATGTAGTACATCTGTAAAGTACAGGGATTTCACCCAGATAAAACGGCAAATTTCTCTGCCTGCAAGTCACTTCTTCTTGACAGCTCCGAAACAGCAGTTGTGTTGCCACTGGCAAGATCTGTTTTTAGAGAGGATAAGAAGACACTTGCTGTATTTGTAGCATTAGCCAGAGCGAGCTCAAATGTCATCAATTTGACAATATTTCACGCTGGAAAGTCCTTCAAGTAAAATGCCGATGTGTGTCGTATGCAAAACTGCAGTTTCGAGGGGTGGCACTACTTAAATAGGCTAATTTAAAAGGGTGATTATTCTCTCTAAGTGTTTTCTTTCAATTATGACTATCAAGCTAGATAAAAAAAAGAAGTTCAATGGCATTCATTCAAGGGTTTAACCTGAATGAATGCCACACTTCCGTGCTGGCTTAGTAACATGCAGCTGTTAAAATGTGTTTTATACAGTGTTGTTATTTTAAAACGCACTGGTATAGGATTGTTTTCAGTACTGGACGATACGCAAAGTTTGGTTTCAAACTCACAATGTTTCCTCTAGACTGGCAATCAAACAGCGGCTAACGTTAGCTATGTATTGACAGCAAAAACTCCCATGTAGCCCCTTTAAGACTTTGGAATTGAAGTAGCATGTTTGTTTTCACTGCTGGGATTTGGGAGATCTCAGAGCTGTTAGCGGCGGCATTTAAAATTTACGCTCCACCGCTCTCATGTGTCTTCGGGTTGGGATGACTCAGGAGAGACGGAGAGTTTTGGAGGCGGCAGCGGTTAGGGCACGCCAGTCCTGTTCTCCTCGTGCTCCACATGCAACAGTGCATCTCTAAATGGCTTAGAGCTGGTGTCCTGACATTTTTAGCCTGGCACAGAAAGCAAAAGTTTAATCACTTGGCCTTAGAGCCAGGGTCAGCAGCTACTACTCAGACTCATTGAAGGTAAAATGCAACATATGAACCATTGTCTTCAAGATGCTGCTCATTCTTGCTGAGTTTAATCACAAAACAGGGATTTGTTGCCCATTCACAGTGTTCACAGTTCTTTGTACTTATCTTCTTCAATGTGGGTTTAATACTGGGTCAAAGGTGCGAGTGCCTGATTCATTTTCCCTTTGGCATTATTTATTTGTATTGCCCTATTAAGCTTTACAGCCAATTAATGACCAGGTTGGCGTCCAACAATCAGTACAGAGGATCAGTCCGCTGACCAAGTTTTCCTCTCCTGGCAAATGGCAATTTTTGTTGTGTCACTCCTTTTCTTCCCAATCTTCCGCACTCTTTACTACACAAATTATGAACAACTGCATTGTCAACTGCGATGTCCGACCTTCCTCCAAAGCTCATGGAGGTTGGGGAGGAAATCCTGACGCTACAAAAATGTACATTTCAACTGAAGAAGAGTTCTGTTGCCCATTCAGACGCATTCCCATGGTCCACCTCTCGACCTCACTGCCAGACGTCCAGTGAGGTGGCCTCTGTCATTACTCTGCGTTAGTCAGACATACAGACAGACAGACAGACAGACAGACAGACAGACAAGACAGACAGACAGACAGACAGACAGACAGACAGACAGACAGACGTCTGCTCGGTGTTTGTCTTGCTCCGACACGCCGCTGCCAGTAAACAGCACTTTTCTTTTTTTTTTTCATGGCCTTTACAATCACCTGGATGGAGTCTGTGCAATTACTTATGACAGCTTTTTTGTTTCTATCACCACCACACCCTGATGATCCCACGTTACACCTGCACTGTGATCTCCGTCAGTCACACACGGACACGTAGGATTCTATTCTGACTCTAACGTGATGTCTTGCATGATATTTCCCCCCCCCAAAAAAAGGTTGTTACTCTGAAAACCAATTGGAATTATATTGATGGTTCGAAGTATTTCAAATAAAGGAGAGTTCATCACACCATGTTAGTAAACGTCCCTGGTATCAGCATGTGAAACTCCAAATATCTACATTTCAGAATATTGTTGAATATGATGCGTCTGACTGCAGATGTATGAAATGTGTGTTTGCCTTGAAGCGATGAGGCAGCTGTTGTGGTTTCATGTTTATTTGAACTGGCCTGCAGCTCTGTGCTGTCTATGTCTTTCATAATCCACCGTGCACACACAGGCAACCACTGACACGCACATGCACTCACACACACAAAAACAAACAAAAATAAAGCAGATACATTGACAGGCATTTTTTGAGGCTCATAGAGAGGTCACGCACGCACACGCACACGCACGCACGCGCACACAATTTAGTCTGAGGGTAACATGGCACCAGCAGTGATAAACATTTAGCTGAGATATAGTGGAGGTGGTGCATGTACTCCCTAATGAAGGCATACATAAAATAATCTCACACACACACACACACACACACACTTTTCTGCAGGCTGTTCCATACCAGTTACTATAGGTTTACATTCCTCTTAGTTGGCCACATCACTCAAAAGCACTCTCTCTCTCTCTCTCTCTCTCTCTCTCACACACACACACATCCTGATGGAAAACACACAAACGTAGACATGATCTGACTTACACTGCCCCAGGTTTCAAAGGAGACCAACACATTGGCACGTTCGCATTTTGGCGTGTCAGTGGTAATAATCATTTAAAGCTGGTGGTCGTTATACACACAAAAAAAAAAGAGATCATTTTCTTACCCTCAAAATCTGACATCATCAAGGTTTGGACTGAGGGGTGTCAGAGACGGACCTGCCTCTGTTGTGGTGCACCCTCGTTTACTGATTGAGTTAGAGCTTCAGGATGCATTTTGAGCTTTGGACTCTTGATAGTAACACTTGGTGATTTGGCTCACATTATATTCGTCATCGAAAAAACTGTGTAAAAACACTTTACCAGTCTGGCATTTATGTGCAACAAGGCTTTGTTGACACCAAAGCTTCACGGTGGATAAGTGGCTGCTGAGGCTGAGTGCAGCGTCACTTAATCAGCGTTCTCGAGCTCTCAAGTCAGCCTCACCTCCCAGCTGTGGTTACATGAAAACAATCAAGATGGCGCCGGCCAAAAATGCCACACGCAAAGGCTTCAAAATGGCAGTCCACGAACCAATAGGTTAAATCCTGCTGGCTTGGAACACCAAATAACTTGCACGTCTCATATTCCACAAATAATAATTGGGATTTTAATTGACGTGCTTTAACTTTGAAATTGGGAAGCTGTTGAAATTGTAATGAGCAGGTTGAATCTGCGTGACTCAGAAACATACGCTCTACTTGTCTGGTGGTATGAATCACATCCCTGGGAATGGATCATTACAACACTTCAGGTGCTTGACGTGGACGTGAAAATGCAAAACTCAAAAACGTCACATTTATGACAGACTAATAGTCGCCCATCACAACAGAGTGACACAGTCAGTACAGTATGTGACTGCAGACAAAACCTCTCCTAAGACGCTGCCACACTGAGGCCGATTATCTGAATAAATCTCTCAGGTGTTAAAAGATCAGAATGAGGCATGAGACAGCAGCTTTTACCCTGGGCTCTCGAAGACTGCGTGCAAGAGGCACTTTTTTGCTACTCTAACCTCGGGGGCAGTTCTTCCATCCCATATACCTATCGCTCCACTCACATTTGAGCAGGTTACATATGCATTCGTGAACATTTCTGTGCGCAGGCAGCTCGGAGCTTCAACACAGGCTTGTACCAGATTAACAGCTTCAGTGAGCGCAGAGCGGAGGATCTAACCAGGTCCGTTTTGTAAGCAAGGTTTAGCGTATAGGTCTTTCGGCCCACAGGGAGATACAAAATAAAGTTAGCTACATGCCCACATGTGCCTCCATGAGCTCTGCTTCATGGGACTGAACTCTTTTCACTCTTTGAACTCAATGATGTGTATCAGAAGGTGAGATTATTCCTCCTGTGCTTGATAGACTTGACAAAGTAAAACTGGAATATTTTGGTTTAACTGCAGCATTTGCCGTCTTCCTCCCCACAAATTGCACTGTACGAATGTGTGTGTGAATGGCAACTGTACTGTGAAGTGCTTTGAGTGGTCATCAAGGCTAAAAAGGGATAAATAAATACAGAACCTTCAGTATTAAGAGACAAATGAAAGGACGAGTGGATGGAGGAAGGAGAAGGAGGAGAAAGGATTGAAGTGAGTATGAATGGGAGCAGATAGGACGGTGAGATGATGAGCGGATGAAGGAGAGATAGGGTGAGAGGGAGGGGGAGGCAGGTCAGACACAGACCTAATGGCTCTTGAGCCCCCTGAGCTGTGGCTGTGAAGGCAGCAAAAGGTGTAAAAGTGCCATCACTAAGTTGATGAGGAATTGTGGCACCGCGTCCATACAGATGCCTCCTGTGACCATTGAGAGGACCACGCAGGTCATGTGATGGTGGGTCGGGGCGCAGCTGCATCATTGTTTGTTGGATTATCTGAAAAAATGGACCGTTTCTTTATCAAGATTATTTAAAACAAGACTTGTAACAAGGATATTCTCATGAGAAATACAGGAAAATATATATCGGAGAGAGGAAATGTTCAGCACACGTGGGAAAAAAAGAGCCTTTTGTCCAGGCTGCAATTTTTTATATTGACAGAGTGTAAGTTGGTTTTAAGTGAATGTGATTTTAGTTCAATTTCAACAAAGACTTAATCTGTAGTGATAAGGAGTTGGACAGGAGTGGTTAAACTAAGATTGTATCGTTTTTTTTATCCAAGCAACTATTGTATGAAGTAACTAAATTGTATCTACTGTATATATCTAGAAGAAGTCAAAGAAGTGTGCACAAGCCCAAAGCGGTGCACCTTGAGGAAACAAGCCAGTGCCAAAAACTGTGCTGTTCCTTTCTTCCTTTCCTCTTCCTGGCTGTGGTGTCGGAGAAGACGGCACCGAGTCACTCGCACCTCAGGCTCCAGTGTGAAAGCGAAAAGGCGCCAAGTTGACATCACAGTAGCAGCAGAACCGCAGCTTGAGAAATGTCTCATCAAGCTCCAACCAGTCCTCAGATCTTTTTTACTGAGCGTCAGTGAACCACGGTGCAGAAAACCCATCAGCCTCAGTCAACTAGTGGCCAGTGTGCTACCATCACCTAAGCAATAATGACAACAGCTCTCAGGATTTCATCGCTGCTGCACTCTGATGATGTGGTGGTGTGCTGAGGGTCAGCAGTCTGTGATGGACAGGGTGACCGTTTTGCTGAAGGGGAAGCTGAGTCAGAGGTTCTGATCTTTCAATTTACCGGTCAGTCTATGCTCATATATGGTCATGAACTCTGGAGCGCAATAAGAAGAGTCTCCCTCGCAGGGTGTCTGACACAATATCCGTCTCTGTGTTATTGGATTGTTTGACATCACTGTTGTTACTGTATGAGGAACCTGCTGTGAAATGTGATGAATTCGAAGAAGCTGAGCTCCATGTTTACTCACTGATTGTCTGGAATGCGGCCAGGCGCGTTTCTTTTTTTCTCCTTTAGACTGAAGTTTGTTATAAAGTGCGAGCACGACGTTCATTCCAAAGATTCAAAGAGAACCAGTACTGACAATTAAACATTGGCTATATGGGTATTTACACAAGATCCCTAATCGGTGTACCACAGTCTGGATCCAGACCCAGACGCTGTCCTACCCGGTCCCAGACTTATAATTAATGAAGTATTAAAGAACAATACATGTGGACAGAATGTTTTAACAGGCACTGGTTTTTACCTTTTACAATACTGGTTTAGGGGCCAGGGAACTCACAACCAATTGTGTGTATTGTAATGTTTTTTTGTTTTTTTATGCTTCTGAGCCAAGTGAGAAACCAGTGTTTACACTTTTGCTAGAATAGTGTTATTAAGTACAAATTGAGTGTAATTTAATAATTCCAAAAATCTCTACCTGTCTGTGACTCACATATCTTGAGAACTGTTCATCTTATCGACTTCATACTCGTGCATGTGTGTTGTTAAGGGTCCAAGGAAGTGCAGTGTCAAATTTGGAGAATTCAATATTAATAAGCGAGACTGGATAAATTGATTAGGATTAGGAGGGCCAGCTCGGTCCTAGGACAAGCGCTTGACTCAGTGGAGGTGGTGGGACGGAGGAGGATGATGGTGAAGCTGTCTTCTCAACCAGTCCCACCATCACAGGACACCATCCCAGCACTGGGCAGCTCCTTTAGCGACAGACTGATTCACCCCAAGTGTCTGAAGGAAAGGTATCGCAGGTCGTTTCTTTTCACTGTACATATATTAACACGGTACATATTCTGTTTACAATTGCTTATATATTTGTTTTATATCTCCAACATTTATAAGTATTTTGAAGGCTACTTATTATTACTTTACTGCCCTCTTGGTTCTGTAATGTTGCAAATTTCCCCACCTCTGGGACAAATAAAGGATTATCTTATTTGATCTAATCTTATTTTATCTTATGCTGGTGACACTTCACTCACAGAGGCACCCCCATATGTACGACAACCTGTGTGCATGTGTGTGTTATACATGAGTGCTTGAAAGCATGGCGGTGACCTCCTGACAACAGGGTTTTGTTGATTTGTTGTGTTTGGCTGAACAACATAAAAAAACTGTATGTGCATGTGACCGGTTAACAAGGATGTGACTTTAAGATAATGAAATTTACTTCACGTGGATCTACGTGAGCCAACACGACCCTGCCGAGCAGTTTATGTGTCGACCGAATTTCATGGCAGTTTTTTTTCAGTGCGCACCAGGCCTTAGGTACAGGGACGACATTTTGTGTTTTAAAAGTCTGCCCGGGGGACAATTGAGATTAGGTGACAGATTGTGTCAGGACCACATGTCCCTGTGAGTTCTTCTGAGTTGATTTAGCTGGATAATGTTGTTTAGGTTTTTATTTTAGCTCTGGTTCAATCAGACATGCAAAAAATAACAAATCCAAATTCTGTGTTATTAAATTCTACAAAACTTTGCCACAGAAACATCCAGCGGAGGAAGGAAAGAAAAGTCATATATGTTTGGTGCTGTATTTACTTTGAACTAGCCTGGGGTTAGATTATTATTATTTAGTCATATGAAAACATAGGAAAAAGTACTGGGGCTATATGAAGAAAAAAAATGGTGAGATTTAGAGAATAATGTCTTATTTTTTACGATAATCAAGTCATTAAAAGATTAAAGTTGTAATATTATGAGTGTAAGGTCGTAATTTCATGAGAAAAAGTCATAATAATACGAGGATAAAGGAAGCAACCAGTGAGGAGAATCCATCGCCGTAGCTCCACTCGTTCTGGATCCAAAATCATGAACCCATTTCACACGTGAACCAGTATCACACAGATGTAACCAACGGCAACGTCTGTGCGATTCTTTCTTAATAAGTTAGTGTGGAGCTTGTGTGACAAAAGATGAAGTATTTAGTTTTTTATGAAGACTTAATTAAAGAATAACTTAACAAAATGCTCCACATTCCTCATTTCAACACAGGCATCAGACTGATCCTCTGAGATTTCCCTTCTGACATGACATTCAGCCTAAAATGATGACTATCTTCATAATTACAGTCAAATTAAATATTACAACTTCACTCTCGAAATATGTTTTCAGATACAACTCATCTGATGTTTAAATGACAGGGACATGGGCTGTATGTGATGTTTGGGTGGGTCAGTTAGAGTCTTTATTTCAATGCCTCCATGACAACAGCAGCTGTGGCCAGAGGTGATGTGTTTTTGATGTTTCGTCCCGTTCTCTTGAATACGATTTCTCAGGAACGCCTCGAGCTAGCTTCTTCAAATTTGGCACAGTCGTTCACTTCTTGGAGTCAAGGACTGGATTTTGTCGGTGAAAGGTCATCGGATTTTCAAACAGATATCAAATTGGATAAAAATGACAAAGTGGTGACATTTTCATGTTCAAAAAAGTTCAACTTCACTGTAACATCATTAGAATGTTCTACCAAAACCCTTCACTGGCCAATGTTCGACGCCATTACTCAAAAACAGAAGAGCAGATTGTCTTTGTGTTTCCGCCAACCTGACTGGTTGGCGGAGGCGCGCGACCACGAGGTCATATTTTTAGTTGAATATGAATTGAACACTTCTAGTATGAAAGCTTTTGAACACAAAGCCTCCCTTTGAAATTATTTTAATGATTAAAAATCAGCACCAAACTCAAGGTTCTGTTTGTTGTGCGAGCATATGAGGCAGTCTGTGCATGATTGCAGCTCTTTGACTGCAGAGTTGCCCTGGGACAAGCATTTAATATAACCGGTCTGGACCATTGGCACCAGAAATTGCCAGAAAACTATTCGCCAATATTCATGTTGAATTAATGGGAGTCACATGGAGTGTGGTGGTGGTGGTGGGGAGACGACAAAGCCCCAAAACTCTTTCATCCACTTTCACCCAGTTCTGTGACTATTTTCAGGCCACAGTACCATCTGAATGTCACATGAAAAATATATTTTCCTTGAGCAATTATCCATTTAAGTGTGAAGCACAGGGCTCAGAGGCACACGGTGAATTTCTTGCCAACATGCAAACTGCCGTGTCCGATCCCCTCTTGCTCGAACTGGGGGAAAGTGGGTTTTAAAATAAATTGCACAAAAAAGATGCTGATAGTTATCTTTCCCTCTAAAACAACAGGCTGGTAAAAGGTAAAGATAATGTATTTCATGCCTGGAACACAACTGCACAGACTTGCTGTCATCCCGGACATGAATGTGAAGAATCCTATTGCAGTTCCCTTGATGATTTAAATGTTTCTTCTTGCCCAGACCTGCTGCTTTAGTAATTCACAGTATGTACACTGCATTTACTCCCGTAGGTAACAGACAAGCCCCGAGTCACATTCAACGAAGTCTATGTTTCGATGATCATTGTTGCGAAGGATTGCTGGCTCTGCCTCGGCTTTCTTCTCTGCTAATGGAATGTTTTAAATCCCCGAAAAAAATCAAGATAACGCTGCGTCCAGCACTTCCAGGAAATTTGACATTTTGGAGAAACAAGTTTGGCGACTTGGTTGCAACCTCATCTGCCAACCCTCAGCCAACAGCAGAGTCAACCACACACACACACACACACACACACACACACACACACACACACACACACACACACACACACACACACACACACACACACACACACACACACAGAGAGAGAGAGACAGAGGCATGTGTTCATGTGTGCTAGGAAACATAATGTCTACTTCCTGACAGCTGTGTTTGGCTAAACAACATTAAAAACTGCAAGGTTGTGTTGCGCCTCAACAAAGTATTTTGAATAAAGTTAATTTAGTTTCTGTATATTGACCTATGATTGATATCAGGCCGATATACTTTGGTATTTCAATGCATAAAGAACATTTAAAATATAGGTCAGCTATCCACCATCTGTATTGTAATATTTTGCATTTAACCAGTCATGCATGCACCGTGGCAGGTGTGTTAGATTCGGTGCACTTGACATGGTAGCTGGGCGGTGCATCAAATCAGCGGCTTCATCTCTGCTGCCGATTTGACTCTTTTCCATTGTTGTGTTCTTACACAGTTAATCACATCTTCATCATGTGACTTTTGTTATTGCTCTTGAATGATTTCAAATTTAAATTCAAGGTAAAACTTTCAAGAAAGAATAGTCAAGCAAAGCTGTATTTTCAGATGCTTTGTGAATCAATCATCCGTCCGAGTTGTTGCACAATCAGACACACAAACCCACTGTGCGTCTGAGAATAGAGTCACCTTGATGTCTTTAAACTGGTGGAATGATATCCTGACAATCTGTTGCTGCACACTAATATATTATATTGCACATTATCGTTCAGAAGCATTAACATCTGTCAACCTTTTTTTCCTATTCTTCACACACACACACACACACACACACACACACACACACACACACACACACACACACACACACACACACACACACACACACACACACACACACACACACACACACACACACACACACACACACACACACACACACACAACTCCAAATCCTCAGTGTAAACAACACCTAACCCTAAACACAAATCCTCGTCCTAACTTGTAGACATGAGGATGGGTGAGCGTCCTGCCTGGGGAGGCGTCTCCTTGTGTGGAGAGTTGATCCTGCAATCGAGCACAGAAACGACAAAACCACAAACGCATATTGTCTCGTTATCACTCTGCCCACTGAGCAGATTATCGTTCACCCCCCCACGTCTGCCAGCCTGTATGTCAACATCATAAACTGCAGTGAGAGCTTTTATGACAGTGATTATGGCAGCGGGAGGGGAAATTAATTTGTCTGACTAGATGCAGCTTCACGGGCCAGGCGCCTGATTTACAAAGACATCCTTGTTCTTGCGCTCGGATCTAATAACCAAAGCGAAGGGGAAGAAGTTGAGTGAAAACTCAAAGGTTGTGTCAGTGTCACAGTAAGTGCTTCATGACACTCAGACAGTTTGACATGAAGCACTTTGGATTATTTTACAAACCGGTTTGTCCCATTCAAAAAGGGGAGGTGGACCAACATTATCATTGCAATTAAGATCATTTTTCAAAGCAGCTTCAGTCACAACATTGACGTCTTGGAATGTGTTTCCAGTGTTGCCACATTGAACTTTCTGGAGCTTCAGCTACTTTTTATTTTGAAAGGTGAAACTGGTTGAGGGTGGCTTGCGGTGCTTTTTGCTTTCTGTTGATGAAAACTTATAGGCTACATTAAAATGAATATGCCATTACTATTATTGCATAGCATAAAGATTGACTATCACTATAATAATAAAGACGATAAGACTAAGTAGAAGAAGAAATTGATGGGAGGGTTGTATTCTGGATGCTTCATATTTCTTTTTGTACTCATATTCATCCACAGAACGTAACAGTGGGGCAGCACAGGAAGAACACATGAAAGACAACTTGTCTAGATGCAGGTACAGATGAAAGTGTAATTATCACGGTTATCAATATTGTTAAAATATGCTGAATACGTTCAAAACGCAAATTAAATAATAGAATTATCGGAAATTAAATTAATGAGGCACCAAATAACACCACCACTCCACCTCTGGAGCACTTCTGACACGCCTCTGACAACCGCGTTGGGAAATGAATGAACTCGTTTTTACGTCACAAAACAAATGCCTGTTGCTTGCTGCACCCGTGTCTTGGAGACTTGCTCATGGGTGGTTGATGCTGGACAGTAGAGGTACTGAAACGGCCCATCTAACTGTCGGGAAGTTTACCACAGCATATTGTGAAACCATTAAACATTTCAATAAATATTGTCATATCCCAAGTCGGACTTAAGAAACAATTATCCTTTCATAGATACGGTTTGTTGGAAAGAGCAAAACATCTTGTCCAATAGGGAATACGTGTGTGTGTGTGTGTGCGTGCGTGCATGCGTGTACACTTGTAAGTGTGTGTGCGTCTTTTCTGAGCCACCGATGGTAAGGTGACATTGCCACTGAACAGATGCCCCTCCCTCCATCAGCAGCTGTATCATTCAGCCATAACACTGCCGATGGGAACAAGTCGTGTCTTTTTGTTCGCAGCCGTCTGTTGCCCTTCACCCTTTTTCTCCTTCTCTCTCTGAAAGGCATTTAAACCTTTACTTGGTTGGAACTTTTACAGGAGATGCGTGTGTGCGCTGGATTGCGACATAAATAATAACTTCCCATTCTTCCATGAGATACCCATCACCACCTGCTTATCTGTCGAGGTACCATAATTACACTGGGTGACACAGAGGGAAAGTATGCTGCTAGCTCATGTTGATGTTTGACTTTAGCATTTTTCTTGAAGGAAACTATTATTAGACTGGACCAGAATTATTTCCACCTCATATTTACAGACACATTCACAACATGGGCTATTGATTAAAGTTTAGCTGTCTACATTAAATAAATCCCGCAGTTCCAGTGGGTTTTCCTTCAGTCAGTCAGTCAATAAACAAAACCTGTTGTTCGTGGGATATGGTTTAGCAGAGGTGGCCCATTTCTGCCAACAGTGGAACTGTGCAAGTAAGACAGTTGAGTTCTAAGAATCGACGGCTAATGAGACTTCGAAAATGTCTATTGGTGGCGGATGAAGGATTTTTGCAATGAAAAGTGCAGCAGAGAAGCCAATTTACAATTTATGTGTACAACTCTTCGTCCATCTTGTGCTGCTGGTGAAGTTAATGTCAAACCAAATGGTTCACAAACACCAAAGGGGAATTAAAGCAGATTCATATAAAAGCACAGAGATGAGTGACTTTAGTCAGAATGACCATTAAAACACTTCCAACAACTTAGCTGCTGGCTGGTAGGAGACTAGTATGTGGAAGCTTTCCTTAAAATGAAACTGTATAGTATGAAGACTTCTGGCCTTCCTGTGGCCGAGACAAAATGGATGTGAGCCTAAAGCTGCCCACTTGTAAACTATCAAATAATAAATTTCGCCCTTTTTTTGGCAAACATGCGGTGCTCTAGGCAAGGTGTAATATTGATATGAACCTAAAGCGTCCCATGTGGTATATGGTGAATATGGCCCAATCAGCACAAAACAAATTCAGGCCCCCGTTGGTTGACATGTGGTGTTGCTATGGCTGACTTGGTGGTCCAGATCTGGCAAACAGGAGCAGACCGCCCAAGTGCCATCAATTCCTGTGGTTTGTGGGCCGAATCTGGGACCAAACTATTTTGCTATGCGGGGACAGCAGCTGTGGTGCTGTGTTGCAGTCTTTAACTGTGGTTATTTTAAATACAGGCCCCAGGTCACCAATAGGTGGACCATTAAGGAAGAAGGAAGGAAAATGAGTTTAACCAGAAGGATTAAATAGGTCTTAACTATTTGTCTCCCTCTGTCTTTTCAGATCTTACAGGTGAATCTAGTGATGTCCATCCTGCTGTATGTGATGGTCCTCGTGTACCTCTATGGTATCCAGGCAACCAACATGGATAGCGGCCACCAAGGGCAACAACAGCAGCCGAGTCCCGACACTTTAAACTCGCTCATCATCCAGCTGCTTCAGGCTGACCTGACGAGGGGGAAGACCAGGGCGAACCAGAGCCAGCAGGGGAAAAGCAGGGACACGGAGCCCCGGGACGCGCCGCCTCCTCTCCTCAGTGCAAACTTTCCTTTAGAGGACCAGGGTGATGCGGAGAAGTGGGGGACATGGAGTCGCAGTGGTGGGAGCAGTGAAGGCACGATGGACCAGCAGGTGATGCTGTTGAACTCGGACCTACTCAGGCAGCACAAGCGGTACAACTCACCTCGGGTGCTGCTGAGCGACCGGCCGCCACTGCAGCCGCCGCCGCTGTACCTCTCCGACGACTTTGTCAGCAGTGGACCAGAGGGCGGGGCGGTGGGAAACAAGACACGTAAGAAGCGCTATGCTGAGCACAAAAGCTACCGTGGGGAATATTCTGTGTGTGACAGCGAGAGCCAGTGGGTTACGGATAAGACCCAAGCAGTGGACACCAGGGGTGCCCACGTAACTGTTCTGGCTAAAATCAAAACCACTGCCACGCAAGAAATTAAGCAGTTCTTTTATGAGACACGTTGTCAGACCCCCAGGTCCTTAAGGGGTGGCTGCAGGGGCATCGACGACAAGAACTGGAACTCGCAGTGTAAGACGACGCAGACGTATGTTCGGGCGCTAACACAGATTGAAAATTCAGTGGGCTGGAGGTGGATACGCATAGACACTTCCTGTGTCTGCGCATTGTCGAGGAAACGTCGTCGGACGTAAACAAAACAACACAAACTCGCCAGTGGACTACCTGTTTGGAATTTTACTGCCCAGAAAGGATTTTGGTTCAATGCGCGCCACCACAGGATTATGTGTTGGGCTGGTGAAGAGCAACATTCTGCTATAAAGTGAGACTTCAACAGAAGAAACCTTGGGTCCGTTTAAATGATATTTCACTTTTATGTGCTGCAAATCCACAAACCTGTGCAGCGCTGCTGTTAACTCGTTTGAGAGCGGTATGGAAGGAAGGCGTGTGTGTGGGGGAGAACTGTACATATAAATTATTTAAGTTATATGAAATGCATGTAGTTTATACATGTTAATCTATCTATATATGATGTATGAATATATTTGTGTTATTTATTGAAAGAATTCTTCTTCAAAAGGCAACAAAAATGTCTAAAAAAGAAATGAAACAAGCTATGAACTCATTCTGAGACTATAATACAGAGCTGGGCTGCAAAGGTGCTTCACAGTAAGACTTTACATGTGCCTTGACCGGTGTGACTGCAGAGCAGAGAGATAGGACGTTGTTACTCACAGACAGAGTGTTTGTTTAGGGGTGAACCGAGCTGCAGGGACCTGTTCTGTCCTGCAGTCCAACGTGGGGCCCAAATGCTTAGCATTACCACTCAACGAGACAGATGACAATATCATTACGTACAAGGAATACTGTGACCAATGGGATTTGTGACCAAAACATAAAACATGTACCCTGTGATCACAATTGACCATACTGTTCTGCTGTAATACACCTTATATTCATTCATTCATTCATTCATTCATTCATTCAACTCTGGGACACTTTGACAAAATAAAAGCAGAAATCGCTCCTGCGGAATCTGCTGAGAGATTCAAGAAAATCCTTCTGTTTGGTTTTCCTCAGGCCACCTTGATGCTGTTCGTCACATTTTAATCTCAACTGGTATCATGAGCTGTTTGTGTGTCTTCCTATTAATAAAAACCTATATTTCTTAACGTTGGACACATTTCATGAACAAATGCCAATTTAAATTTCTAAAGAAGGAAAAAAAAAAAGATTATGCTGGTGATACCATTCCTTTAAGATATGTTGTGACCAACCGCCTACTGCACACTGCTGGTTCTGCTCTATGAGGACACACACACACACACACACACACACACACACACACACACACACACACACACACACACACACACACACACACACACACACACACACACACACACACACACACACACACACACACACACACACACACACACACACACACACACAGCTCAATAGTAATTTATTCTGCTATCTGATCGGTTGTTTTACACTTCAGTTAGCTCGTAAGTTGATGCACAGAGTGATAAGAGGCTAAATCTTTATTAAACTGGGGTCAGTAGTCAACAGTTGTGGGTTGGACAATGTGAATTGTAAAAAGTGGAGAGAAATGTGTGTGTGTGTGTTGCTTTACGGCCCTGCAGACTTCAAGCTTCCGGCTGCCTCACATCCTTTCACTCAAATTGCACAAAGTTTTGTTGCAAATAGATGGAAAAAAATCTATTACGTGTAGGACTAACGTAGAACGGATGCAGGAAGTATCTAGGCACTTCTACAATGGCTCCCACTGTGTGCAGCACTAATGCAGGATAAATACAGGATGAACTCAAAGGCTTACTTATTGTAAAGTTGTCACAATAGTTAGTACTTATATTATCTGATATAGAAAGAGTATTTGAGTTTTGAAAATCCAGAAAGGCCACATGTCATCATATTTGTACTGTTCATCTACCGATTCATAAGAAAAGGATCCAATCAGACCTGAAATAGGAAAAAGAACATTGAAAAACTGTAAAAAAAAAAAATAGGGCAGTTAACACTTTGAAAAGCTCAGAGATATATTTTATTTAATTCATAAAAAACCTTCATATCTGTGGTGAAAACCATCTGAGAACAGAAATACATGAAGAGTATGCAGGGAGACACAACAGACAGAAAAACTGATTGAACAATTGAACAATCAAATTAAGCGAATTCCAGAGAACACAGTGAGATAGAGACTGACCGCGTGCGCTGTGATTGACAAAAGGTATGAATTGGTCATTCAGCGGTTACTGCAAAGCACAGAGACGTGCATGTGTGTGTGTGTGTGTGTGTGTAAGGAAAGACTCTGCCAACCAGGAAACGGCGAGAAGAATGTCTCAGTTGGAGGAGTGATACATAACAGAGGACCGCTTGCATGACCGCAACACGTGTCCCGGGTTACCACGGGGTATGCGTCATTTCGAGGAACCGACAAAGCAAAGGAGAACACTTTTTAAAACAGATTCCACTGTGTTGTTTAAAATGGACTGATCTTAAGGAATAAAGACATCCCAGTGTCAGTAAAATGGCTAAAGGACAAAAAAAGGATGCTGCACATGTGTTTTGGGTATTTTCAAACCTTTATGAAGGGGAGGACTGGTAAGTATTTGTTTTCGTCAACTGATATTAAAGATAAAATCTGCCTTTGAACACTAACAAGAGGCCTGCTGCTAACCTAGCCGCCTGTGTGCTCTAGAGACAACGTTTGTTGTGTGTTTACGTTCATTCTTCATCATTGGTCATCAGACAAACATGGGACATCAAGTCCAGACGTCTCCAGGGGGCCTGTCGCAACCAAGTCTGACATATCCTGGATACGTTTCCTTATCAGGCTTCACTGAACCAATCACTGACCGTCCTGGGTAAACTTTTGTTTTTGGGGTGAAAATAGTGACAAGAAGAGGGATACACAAGATACATAAGACAGATAAATACATATATAATGAGATTACATGTGGAAAAACACATGTAATAAGGGTTAGAGATGAAGTACGTGTGTGTGCATGTAAGTGTGTGTGTGTGTGCGAGTGCATATGTGTGATGTCTGCATAACTCCTTGGTACCGGGTGTCCATCTTTAGTGGTCTTGGACAAATTATAGGGAGATAGGGAGTGTGGAGCAGAGAGAGAGGAAAAGATGTGGGGTTAAAACTAAACTTATAATAAATATATGATGTTATATCAACACCATTATAATAGTAATAATAAACAAATATGATTTGATGTGATATAACACTGTTCCTATCACCATTTAAAAAGAATAGAATACAAAAATATAGATATTTAAAAATAATTATTATATTCCCTATAATATATTAACATAATATAATAATAATAAGCATTATAATAATTAACATACATCTCTATGTGGTTAGGTGTGACACCATGGCTGCTTGTCTACTTTCTCAGTTAACTGTGGGTTCAGAAAAGCTGAAACCTGCAGATAAATACAGCTGCAGACAAGTGACATTCAGCAAAAGTGAAATTTAAACAATCTGGTCACATAAGTACAATAGAAAATAAAAACGCGAAACATGTTTTGGCATTTGAAGCCAGGCAAAGGATAAACAGTAAATAAGCACAGGAATTATCAGGTTTACTACTGAGCATTTTAGCTTTTTGTCAAAGTTAAGCAATGTCAGACTCTTTCTGCTGCCCAACAGAGAGAAATAATGAATGTCTGCTGAGATCAACCAGAAACTGTTTATTTATAATCAATGGAAATATTGAGCAGTATGTGGATAATTTTTCTTATAAACGACATCAGTTTAGTTTTAGTTCGTTTATCATCTCCTCATGTTCTGAGCTGCAGCGAGAGAACGAGACGGAGAAAGCAGGAAAAAAAAAAGGAAGCGGTAATATTTATTATGTGTTTATGGAGTGTGACAATCTATCTCCATTTATCAGAGGCTCGGTTCTAAAACCAGAGTGGACACATGGAAAGCCTGGAGCAGCAAAACGATTCCACTCAAATATTAAAAAAAACATCTGCTGCTCTTTGCGATCCCTAAATTTATTGTAAAGTCTTTTGTCCCCATCAGGATCCTGTAAATCCACGACTCTGGTTTTCCGGCGATCTGATTGGTGAGTAGTTGAGTCATTGACAGATTTTGATCCGTTATCACGAACTCAACCTTCACAGGTAAGCGGTTCCACGTAGGTTGCCATGGTGATTAATCTCGGCAAGAAGTGAACCAATCACGTAGGACTGAAAACACAGAGGTAAACCTGAAGTTATCTCAATAACCATCAATCCTGTCTCGTAGTGCGGGCCTCTGATTTTGTGTCAACAAAACAAAACGTTAACCTAATGCTAAAGCTATGAGAGCCTCAAGGATCAGCAACCACATAGGGAGGACCTTAATCAAAATAATAAAACACAATGACAAGGGAGACTCCTGGTAACTACAGACGATCCAAAGCCTCAGACACTGACCAATCCCCAAAATAACACACGACTACAATAAACTACTCATTGCATCCATTGTCATCGTTGTTCCAACTCAAATGTAACACAATAAACACATGGAACAGGAAGTAGTGTGACATTTAGGTGGGAAAGAGTTCCGATTGACGGGTGGGTTCAAAGCAGGAGACCTGAGTTTGCAAACTGGAGAACTGGCACACAGCTTGAATGTTGTTGAGTGTATTTCAACCAAGTTTAAACTTTCGCTCAATACTTCGGAAATACAATGTTTTTTGTGGGTTTAAAGTCTATTCCGATCCCAATTAGTCACTGTATTGTAACAATAGGTACTTTTGAGACAACTGAAGTTTAAGGCTGTGTCCGAAATCCCTCACTAATTACTACGTAGTGAAATCACCATTTTGTAATGGCTTCTGAATGTTTAGTGAGGCTTCTTATAACGCGTACAGTCAACGCATTGAAAAGTAGTGTCCAACCAATGGTCGCTAACTGAGCAATATGTACCATCATGCATTGCGCTCGCTACGTTGACAGTAAGAAAAAGGTGGAGGGACAGGTCCAGCCTTCTCTGTCTGGTGAATCTCCCCTTTATTCTTATCACATCTGAATTATTGTGAGGATAAACACAGACATTTTCACAGACGGATTTTAAAAGTCGCCCTCATGTTTCTGATGGCGTTGTATGTTTTTTGATGACAGATTTTTTGACACAGCCTAGGAGCTCCAAACTGAATGGGAGTTCAAAAAGTGTGTGGAAAAAAACTGGCAGTAGAATGGTTTTCAGACAAACGTGTGGTCTTTGTTGTGCTACAGTGCAATAACACAGGGATAACAAACATATTACACACAACCCATCACAACCTGCATCGGTAAAAAGTGTACGAAAAAGAAAACACTTTTATACTTTGCTGCCTTGGGTTACTGATTTATGTGGATGAAACTGTTCTATTCATACGTTCAATGCTTTCTGACGTTTTTTAACCTCGGCACATTTCATTGCTTTTGAACAATGACAGGCACAAAGCCGTGCAGGGATCTGAGCCAAGTCAGGGCACCCTTCAAACTCCAGCTCAAGTCATGAGGTTGTTAACAGCTGATTATCTCCCCCCAAAGCTTGTCACAAAATGTGACAGCATCAATTAGACCTGGCATGATTAGCCATCACCCCTCTCTGCCTCCAAGTAACCCCATCATCCTCAGGCGAGAGACTCCTCTCCAGATCGTTTCCTCCGGCCTGGAGGTGGGATGGGACGAAACACCGCTTCTTAAGCCGTTTCACACACGCAGGTACAGGGCGGTGTTTGATTTGTTATTAATATAAAAAGGCAGCTGAGGGAAGTGGTTGGAGGGAGCAGCAGAATGTGGCGTCTCTAATGACCCAGGGGTTTTACACAGAGGTAAACCGGACTTAAGGAGATGTACATACATGCAGAGCTGGGATTTGAGGCAGTAATCTCCTGTTCTAAGAGGAGCTTACCACTTGTCAGGCTGCAGAGGAGAGCAGATCAGCAACACTGCCCCAATGTGTGCTTACATTTAAAGTGATTTAGGCAAATTTCAGTGAATGAAAGAAATGAAACCCCCGGGCGGACTGGAACTGAAAGAAAGTAGCTGGAGTTTTTAACTTTTGTCCTTTTGCCTACGTCCATTAGTTTAAACTATGCACACGAGCCAATGCTTCATGGGGGTGTAATAGAATTTAGTCTTAATTTAATAAAGACAAAATTGGCATGGCTGCGTGTCTTCCTGCACATGCCCTCCTGTCTCCCTTCGGCTCTTTTGCCGTCCCTCCTACAGCCAGAGCTGAAAGTGCAGACATCGGCACCGTGTCTAATCTGTGATGTCACACAACACACAGCTCCAGACAGCATTAGGAGGTGAACATGGCAAAGGTGACTGTGGGAGCAGCCAGGCCTGATTGCATGTGTGCAAACAGAGGGGGAGCTGAAAATCTCAAATAAACATCCCAGACATTTTTGTACAGTAACGTTTTTTTTTTTTTTATTGGCTGCTAAAAGAATTAACATCCACTACCTTTATCTTACATTCCCACGTCTGTCAGCTATGTTACCAGAAAAGGAAATGGAAAAGATCTGTTGCTAGTAAATTCCACGCTTTGGCACTTCCCACCCCAACCATTATGAATGTGCTTACTGGTATAGCTGCTTGGCCAGGGTGTTAGAGTCTCGACTTCTATCCCTGTTGCATGCTTGACAAGTAAGACAAGACGGTGGATTATATGGGGGAATAGGATTCTTTCAGTGTTGGACAACACTGGGGGGGGGGGGGGGGGATTTGCTGTATCCTAGACACAGCAATGTTCGTGCCAAGCGGTGCGTGAGAGCCCCCACCCCCTGTCTTGAACTAAGGCACTGAAATCTATTTGGGGAGGGTTTTCATACAGTCAGAAAGCCTGCTGGGAGTCTGAAGGTCACAGGTCAGGAGTGTTTACAGATGGCAGGATCACAACGTGGATCAGAGGCGGCGTCGAGATCTGGCACCTGTCGATGGCACTCATTCTTCTTCTGACTGGGGTTTGGCCATTTTCAACATATTCGACATATTTTCCTTGCTGGCGGGGCAGTGAAGGGCTGCGTTCAGTGCTGGTGAGAATTGCTGCCAGTCAAGTGTGAATGTTGTATTATTTAATCTGAAAGTCAAATTACCGATGTGACAAACGGGCGAAGGCCGGTGACAAAAAATATCTAACCACGGAGCAGCTCTGCGTGTAAAGGGCATTTTGAAGATGCTGCACTTTCATATTCTTATTCGTTACTGCACTGAATTGTCAATGTATTATTGAAAATGTGCAACTCTGAAGCTCAATATCATCTGAAATAAATTGGCTGTATTTTGATCCAGAATCATTAACGAAAATAACAACAAGCAGCATCAGCAGTTTTTTTTTTTTAAATGCAAGGATTTGAGCATTAAATTATTAATACCAACAATAGAAATATGCAGGAAGATCTATTCATCTTCAAACTCTTGTAATGAAATTTCTAAAAACCTACAAACATCCAGGCGTCTTCGTGGTGTGTGGGAGTCGTGCCAAACATATATTTGATCCCGGCTCTCGTGCCAAAAGCGGACTTTCCAAGGATTAAGCAGCAGTTTGTGGGGCCAGGACCGACCCAGTGCTCGGTTCAGCATCAGACATTCCACATAAAAAAAAACAGCTTTGAAGGATCCACATTTTTAAAACTCTCAGCATCAAGATACAGGTCCTAATATGGTCCTAGGGAGTCCTGGTATTCCAAAAATAGGTACGTTCTGCAATGATGTTTTTAAATATATGTATGCCAAGCCACGCTTTGAATGCTCGTGATTAGTGGGACAAAGCAGCCAGTGTTCTGCAAAACAGATAATAAGCGTATTAAATTTGCTTTCAGGTCAATCAGAGGCTGCAGACATGTACACATTGAAATTCAGGGAAACAATAAAAATGTACAAATTAAGTTTACAAGGCCGAACGGCAAAAAAAAACAACGAATTTGCTCCTGAGCATATTAAGGGTTCATACAAGTGTCATTACTGTAAGCTTTTAAGAGTGAATGTTCAATATCTGAAGCTGTGCCAGAATCAGAAAACAGAAGCGACCACACGTCAAAACTCACAGCCTGCAATAAAACTTATAAAAACGTTTCCGACGGTGAAGCGTATTTTACCTCTAATGTGTTTTCAGCTCTTCCAGCATGTCACAGAGTGTTAGTCCTGGCAGACGTCTCTGACATTTGAAGGTAAAAGAAAAACAGAGGCGTAGCCAAATGATTCATCAACAGAGAGAAACAAATGCTGCAAGACTTAAGGGATTTTGGAGCTACAGTAACATTCGGTATTGACATTGGCAGCGGTTGAGAGAAGCCGTCCCACATGCAGACCTTTAATTGGGCAACAATGAGAGGCCTGTGTACATGGCAGAGGTTGAGCCCAAGTCAAATTCATCAGGGAATAAGAAAAGAGGAAGAGGAGGAAATGAGAAAGTGCTTTCCTCCGCGATGATTGGCAGGTGAAATTTCCCGAGGTGTGGGGGTCATCTCTGAGCCGGGCCTGTAGCGAGAACATCTGGAGTTAAACGCTGCTCTGGCCACCCACTGGGGCAACGTATGTGCGAGAGACAGAGATCAAGTGGGCGAAAACAAAAAACACACAGAATCCATAAGTCACGTCATTTCCTCTGCAACCGTTTCTCATTGGAGGAGCGGTGCCGACACACACATGAAGACCACATAATCTGCCTTTGTGCTGCACTTGTGAAATGTCAAGTCCAATTCAAATGGACAGAGCCGCAATCAACAGCTCGACACTAAAATAACAGGACTCGACAATGACCGAATATTATTATTCTTTTGCACAGAAGAGGTGAAGGAGGAAAAGACAAATCGTTGTGATGTCAGGTTGGATGGGTTTCCAAAGAGATTGGGGTAAAAAACTGAAAATAATAGGCTTTGAAAGGTTGAAATCTAATAAAAAACGGTTTGCGTTAAGTTTTGAAGCTTTGCATAATGTTTTGATCAGCTGAAAAACATTTTAAATCTATGCAAACATTAATTTATATGAACGTACATTGGAAAGAAGTTCTGGGCTGAGTTTTGAAAGGGGCAAGTACATGCAACCAGGTTATTTGAGATTGTCAAAACACAAACATTTAATGAACCAATTTTTTGGGGATATTCTTTACTAATCTAGTGTTGATAATATGATAGTATTATTATTAATAATGGTGTTATACTATATATGGTTTATATTATTATAGTGAAAGCTTTTAGAGTAGATATTATTTGTCCTGCTGGTGGCAATATGCACATATTTACATTACAACTATAACACAACTTAGTTTTGAAAGGTTGAGTGTGAGATAAAAGTATAGTGTGTTAAATAGGATTTTCTCTTCTGTAAATGAAACATTAATATTGCAGATATAGAGTTTGGCAATTCATTTTCGTAATGTTTTTTTAAATTGATAGTGATATAATACAAGTCCAACATATACTGATAATGCTGACACATTGAGCACAGTGAGGAGGAATAGCACATAATTGATCGACCTCAGATTTGTAAAATGCTTTGCAGTTAGAGAGTGAGAGTGTTTGTCTCTGCTCATAAAGAAGAGTTTAAAACCACAACCTCCATTCACAAGCTTTAGACTTAAAAGAAAATGTGACATTTCATGTGATAATTCTCAATATCAACTCATGAAGAGTTCTGTCTTGACAGTTTTTGGGCCGTATCGCACATTCTTGTGCAGTAGATCCTAAATCAAATTTAAATCTATTGCATAATATTAATAGTGAAGTAGATAATGTTAAAAACAGTTAGTCGGACTGTACAATGAGAAACAGCTGTTTTCGGGAATTCACCTGTAACTTCAGTCTGCTCTGTAATTTTCCTTCAGGTTCTGTTGCTACATTTCAACTTGTCCATATGTCCTCACATCCATTTTTGCGTCCTCCTGTGAATTTGCAGCTGTTTCCAACCTGTCAGGTCCCTACATCGTGTCGCCGGAACCCACCCACTGGCTTTCAAATCATCCTCACATCTCAGTCTAATGAATGTCAGGTTACTGCAGCAGTTCACCAAGGTCGCCATTAATCTGATAACCCCTTGTTGTCCTTCTAAAACCCAGTGATCAGTTATGCCACTGGATCTGACTCCAGTGCAGTGAATGGATGTCTACGGGCACATCCAGCCGAATGTGTTACTGAAAGCGTTCAAATCAAAAAGGAATGAGTCAAAAACAAAGGAGCCATAGTTTGTTCCCCTCTTCACCCGTCTCTCACCTCCCCTGAGCCATTAAGAGCTTCCTGGGGATAAAATTAATGTGACAGCTTTCTATTTTAGTAACGGGTGTTTGTGTGTGCGCCGTGTTTGTTGTTAAGAAAAGCTGACCCGTGTCCATTTGAGTTGTCTTGTCAGCTGGCGTTTCACGACCATGCACAATCTCACATGTGTCGAATAGCCGGGGTCATATTATGCTTTCAAATCCTCGGAGCATACAAAATGAACACTTTTGTTTCTATCTGGCAAACAGTTCAAGGTGGGCTCAGTCGCTGAGTCGGATGGGGATAAGAAAAAAGTGTTTGCATCCGCATTTGAAAAAATGTAAAGTGACCCATGTCTGATTGAGTATGTGTATGCATGGCAGAGCTTCTGAAAGTTGATTAGATCTAATGTGCTAAACTCCACAGAGGTGGGGAACGACAGAAGGAATGCCTGTCATCAAATTCCCAATTCTGAACGCAAGAATGCCGCAGCCATCTTTATTGGTTAAACACAACCTCTAAGGGATAAGTCACCCGCAAATGAAACCTCAGTCATTATCTAGTCACCACTATGCCGATGGAGGGGCGGGTGAAGTGTTTGAGTCCAGGAAACACTTCTTCAAACGTAAAAAAAGTGTCTTTACTCACGAGATCTGCGAGAACTGCAGCAGTAACTTACTGACAGACACATGGATGACACCACAGGAGCAGCATTTTATGTCCACCACATACATCTAGAAAAAATTATCATAGCAATAATACATACCAATAAAAAGTACACATAGAACAACTATCAACTCCACGCGCAGACTAAATCAGCAGAAGTGTGCTTGGCCACCTGCCCTCAGCGCTGCAGCCCTTGCAATGTGTTACAAAAGGGCCATGACCGATCAGATAAAAATCCTTTCTCCGAAGCCTGAAGACATTGTCCTGACGGAGGGTTCAGAAGTTCACCTAGCAAACCTGGGCATCATGGTTTCCTTCAATGGATGTCACTGACAGTGCTAACATGCTGATAAACCAGGTACTAAGTTTAGAATGTACTATGCCTGTGTTTTGGGTCTTAATATGCCAACCTTCAGTACCAGAGATGTTCTGATACAATTTTTCTCTTTCTGATACCGATTCCGACCAGTCAATTCTGATTATCAATCTATTACCAATGTATTAAAAACAACTCATAAAAAGTTTTCTAAGAGCAGTATGTCAGTAACCCTGTATGGAAGTGATGGTTGCTATTACTCTTGTATTGCCTGGTTTAGGTTAAACCCTTTGAAAAAGAAAAACCTCCTGAGATTGCTAGTTTCCTAATTTGCAACACCAGTGCCACCCGTTGAAACTGAGATGTAGCATACGGTACGTGTCAGCGTTTTATCTTTGTCAAATGTACTTATTGCTAAATAGGGGACATTTTTAGGCTAACCTTACATTTCCGTATATAAATATCTTCCTTGCCGCTCTAAAAACTGTGCTTGCCAGTGGCAGTACAGCGCAACTATGACATTTAATCAGGGTGAAAGACATGGTATTGGATCGGTACAAAGATACAGCGGAGTGCGATGGGAATGTGATTATCTTGCAGGCTTGTGGAGAGATGGAATTATTGACCTGATGATGACACAAGATTTGTTTTCAATTGATCCCACGGGTAACATTCATATTTGAAGCAAATTTCATAGAAATCCATCCAGTGATCAGAATCGGGTTTTATTGCCAAGCAGGTTTACACAAAGAATTTGCTGTGGTGTATTTGGGCAAGTATAAATATAAAAATAGGAAACTAAATTAAATATAAAAAATACTAAGCACCAGAGACTGGATTGTGCAAAGTAGAGTTAGTCCGTTATTGGCCACAGGGAGTTAAATTGATTGTTAAGGGACTGCATTTCAAGTCATTAGGATACATCCTTTAGGGACCATAAACATCTGCACCAAACTTTGTGCCAATCCATCAAGTACATTAAATGATATTGCAGTGGACGTGTAAACACTTTGACCTGCTGGGGGAACTACAGAACTGTCAGGGGACCAATCCCCAAATGAGTCATCCTCTAAGTGCCTTGGATATCTGCAGTCAACTGAAAGGCAGTCCATCCAAAAGACGTTCATATTTCAGTCTGGGTCGCGGACCGACCAACCAACCAAAAACAAGTTTGTGCCATGTTTCCAAAAAGGGAAAATGGTTTTAAAGCATGCAAGTTACCTCGCTGTGAAATGTGGTGGAAGCCAGCTGTGTGCAACACTAATGACTTTACGTTTCATTAGTAAAGGTTGCTACTTTATGTCAAATGGGGAATTCGATGGTTATCACTCATATTTTCACAATATCGCAAAAAAAGCCAGAGCACGGAGTCATCCAATATCTGAGATTGCCTTGAAAAAATTACATTACATACTGTAAAATATTTTGACAGGGCTCTTTCCTCCATGTCTTAAGCTTGTTATGATGTTTTTGACCCTCTGTGGAATCATTCCTTTGTGCGCTTATTGTTTTAAAATCTTAACAGCTTAGGAACAGGATTTGAAAAAGAGATAAACACGGAGGTGTGTTTTTTGCCGTGTGTAATGTTCTAGTCTTTTTTATCCACGTCTCATCACACGCTCTCGCGGCGCAAGGTTGGAAATGTGAGCGCCCGGCTTCCACAGAGCGACAGAGATCCTCTCCATAGCACTCCTGTTCCCATAACTCTCTGACATAATGTTATTTTAGTCCCTGTTCAAGTAGAGTCATAACCCGGTCACTCTAAATAATACCTTGTCTGATTCTCTCATGGTTTTAGGGCCCCAGTTTTGGTCATAAAACCTCATGTTTATCTTGAGTCAACAAAAAAAAATGTCAGTCTCTCAGGCCGACAGATCTACACGAGAAATATCATTAATTTGATACTGGTTCACGAAGGGATGTTGTGATTAATCATGAAATCTGGCAACCAGACAAATTTGACTAAAACGTGATTCCTCTCACATGCACCGAGTGGGAGAGTTATGGTTTGGTCAAACAATTTTCTTGGAAGTAGTAAATAACACTGGTTGAGCTTCATCTCAGCAGCACAATGCTGGAGGGAAGGAACCCATCGCAATTGGGGAGACTTTCTTTGGGAGAAAGTCAGATTATTGAGAGTAACCAGGTTACTGTTTGTGGAGGAAGATGTTGCTGTTAAGTTTGTAGCCATGATCAGACAATTGACTTTGGTCCAGACTAAAATACATTTCCCTGAACAAAGGACAGACTGCTGTGAGATTTGGTTTCGACATCTGTTGCCCTGAATTTGACTGACTTTGATGGTCTTCTGAGTTTTCTTTTAGCGCTACCAAGGGATGGACTTTTGTGGTGTCAAGTGAATATTTTAACAATAATTGATTTTCCATGAAATTGTATTCAGCCATTCATGTGCCCCTTGTGATTTTCTGTAATAAATTGACAGATCCGCTGACTTTTATTTTAGCACTCTCAGGTCAGGAGTTAAAATTGTCCTATACCATTAGTTCCTGTGAGAATGCCAAATAATAAGAAATGCTACATAGACCATTTACCGTCCAGCCTATGTGAAGCCACACAAGCACTTGTTATCAAACTGGTTTTGGAGTAGTAGTAGTACTGATCACTAGTTAACCACGCCATGCTGTTGTTGCTCAGCTCGCCACTTCTCCCTGAGGGTTCAGCTTCAGTGCAGCGCAGCATTATTTAATGTAGAGTAACCGGTAGCTTATCTCACTGCATGTTCCAAGTAGCTTTACCCAACACTCGCCGTTCCATTCAAGCCCTTGCCAGACGGAGTCCGCTGATTAAGCCGATTAGCACCAGGTAAATCTCCCTGCATTGTGCTGTATACTGGATCTTTTAAATCTGGTGTCGTTCTGCATCGACACACCAGTAGTGATGCACTTTATTTGCATTTAAAGAAGAGCCGAGGGGGGGGGACCCATGCAACAACATTTTGGGCTTTTTCTGGACAGTGATTCAGTACAAAAGTTGTGTTTAGAATGTGTTTAGATATGTTTAGTCCCATATTCCACCTCATACTTGATGATGAGTATTTGATTTAGGTTGTGCAGTAATAAGAGTAATTTGAGCCCAATTTTAACAATCTCAAACAAATAAGTAGGCCCACACACACACACCTGCATGTTTGATGCAACGCCAGGGTTTCTGGGGATGATGTCTGACACAGATTTGTGCAGCCAGCATACATTCAGATTCATCCAAATACGCGTCCACAGTCCTGCCCTACAACAGATTGAGGTCAAGGGATTGTCCAAACAGTTTCATTGCCAAAAAACCATCTCCTACAGTCACAACCCTACTCTGCCTTGGATCACAACAGGATACACACATTTACAGAAAAAAAAAAATGCAATAGAAGAAAGTCCCAGACACCTACAGTCCCCACCTGTGGGCTCATACACACAAACAAATGCTCTACAATGAGTATCCTGAGGCCGCTCAGCCGTGCGGAACAATGGCTACTGAGGGGAAGTTAAGCCTCTTGCAGCGCACCACTTAGTGGCCAAGGGATCAGGCGTTAAGACACAAGACGTGTTAGGAATCCTTCATGACAGCAGCTTTCACAGAGTCACGCCGGGTCACCACACACCAGCTCGGATCTTTAGAATGAAAAAAGGGGGAGGAAATGATGTCACGCAGGCATCGCAGCACTGATGTGTTGCACTTTGTGCTCGTGTCACTTAATTGAACTCTGCTCTTAGTGAGGCTTTGAAATGCTCTTTATCTGATCTATAACACAGCTGTCAATGTCTGTCTGCAGCTGTGTGCAGGAACTGAGGGACCTTTAAGTGTGAGCACGGTTTACGGTGTTTAAGAAGTTTCTCTTTCTCCAGCTGTGCCTTCCACAATGCACACAGAACCGCAGACAACTTTGAAGAAGCCATCATGCAAGCCCTGTGAAAATTGAGTTTTAAATGGGTGTTTAGTTAAGGGTATGGTTTGGTTCTGGGGATTTATATCAACGGGTCAGATCGGGGTTCGATAAAGAGATTGGTTGCAAGCTTTGTCGATGTGGCTCTGTCGCAGATTTGCCTTTGGACGCATCTGGTTAGGATGTCTCCAGGATGTCTTTAGAGTCTTTCCAGACACATCCTGTCCTCGATTCAACAACCAAATATGTCATTTTTAGCTTGCCCATAGAACAGCAGATGCTCTTTCTGATCCGACCCCTCCATCAGCCAGACAGCAGTGTTCATCTGTGCCTCTCAAAACCGTTGTGAACTTCAATAGAAATAGAAATGTTCTATGATGTGATAATGCTGTGGGTAATGTTTGGACACAAAAATGATTTGGCTGCGTTCAGGGCTGCTCCCCAAATTGGGATTTGGATTAAATAGAGCAAGTTGTTAAAAAGGTACAGTTGAAATTATTGGCTGGTGGGCGTGCTCTCACTGCGCATTGGCCGTCGTCTTCACAAGCCGTGGACACACAAACCACTTAAGCGGAGACGATAGCCAGAAGTTAGAGTGTGAGTCATAAAAAAAAAAAAAGCAGAGAAAGATCAGTCAAACTTCCCTCTATCGCTACAGACAATGATGTCCACTGCAAAACAAAGCAAGAAAAGTGTGTTTTCACATGTTTTGAGGATGTAGCGTTGATGAGAGGGCTTTATGGGAGTGGGTGGGGTGTATTGGTTGTATTTTTAGTGTAGCCTGCCCTTGCTTGCTTTTCCAGGATTGACAACCCCTCACTTTGAGCTTAGGTTAGCTTTGGCATCATGGCTCCATTAACAACCACAAGGAAACGTTCACCGATGGTTGTAAATGATCAGAGAACAGACTCCTGTATCAAAGTTTGTCGTTTTGTCGACTCATCCATCCTCCCAACGCTAACAAAAGAGAGGAGTGTCTCTTAACAGGAAACAAAATGACTCAGTTTTTATTAGAAGGACAGTCTCTATGTGTTGCGCTCCCCCAGGACAAGTGGGAGGATGTGACTGAGAAGAAGGATGTCTGCTCATCCTGCTGCTACTGAAACATGGACAGTCATATAAGGAAACTACAAATCAATCCCACTGGGACTCTTAAACTCTGATTTGGACCTAAAGTAATTTCCCTTATAAAAAGGAACATAAATAATCGTACGACTCTGAAGGTACTTATAAGTATCGAGCTCAATTAGAACGTTTCACTCTGGGTTCACTCAGATGTGAATCACATGTGAGTGAACTCAACAAACACTCTGTAGCATGAAGTTAAAGTTCCCAGACGTTTATAGACGCTGCAGACGTGAAGGGACGAAGCCAAAAGAGAAGTATGGCTGTTCCCTGCATTTTGTCCCACATGCCCAAAGAAGACCATGTGAAGAGTTGCGTTATTAAAACGGAGACAGTAACGACGGAGGCCATAAATGGAACTAAAGCCCATACTCTGTGCAATGTGACAAGATGTATCTGGAATACAATGAAACACAAACAAATGCTCATTAATCGCTGTGAATGAGCTGCATCATATCTGATGTGTACAATCACACACAGTTGTATAATGAATGTTTACAGGTTGCTATAGGGTCGTTTCATATATTTCTCACCGGGGCGACATTTGAAGCCGTTTCCTGTTATGAGCAAAGCGATGAATGACACCAGGGCTTCGGGGGGGTGTTCAGAGATCAAAAGGTCAAAGGTCACAGCTGGTTGCTCTTTACAGGGTGCTGCATGTACACAGACTGGGTGATCAGGGATAGATGAACGTGTGTGTGTGTGTGTGTGTGTGTGTGTGTGTGTCTCCTGTCTGCGTATTTGTACACACCACACCGTGAGTGCCCATGTTCTCTTTGTGGTTTGATTGATTTTTTTTATATCCTGCTTATTGCATCCTAATGCCCTGATGAATCTTTGTTAGACTGTTGGGGGGGAAACTGTTTGCAGATTTCTACGTAACGATCTGTCCAATCCAATTCAGATCATCGGGGCATGTTTGACAGTTATAGTGCTGCAACATCATTATGCATTTTATTTACTGCAAGTTTTGTGTTTTAAATGCAGCTGTATGGCATTAATTTAGGCATCCAGGGACCACACTCACACTCACAATAAAGAGGACCTTATTTATGTGCCCTCCAGGCCTGCTAAAGTCCTGGGATGTTTCTGCGAGTTTGTTCCGGGGTTAACAACCTATAAAACCTATTTAAAGCTAAAGACATGTTAACATACATTACTCCTGAGTGGGGGGGGGGGGGTGAAAATGTTGCGCTCCATAAAGAAAGATCACTGCACATAAAATGCACTTTCCTTCTCTTTTCTTTGCACAAATCATTACTTCACATGTCTTATTCACTTTCTGTTTCCACTTCCCTCACATGGTCATTAACCAACACACCGGGTCTGGAGCTGATTCTCCTGAAAAATAATGGCTCATGAATTTACTCATTTTCATGTTTCGTATCAGCAGGTTGCCTACAAACACAGACATGCCAGTATTTATTCATTTATTTGTTTTTGTGAAAAACTGTCTTTTACTACAGGTAGTAAAAATAAATCACTTTATACAACATCCACTCCCTTTTGTGCTTCTTTTATCAAGTATATGATATTTAAAAAATAGTATCTAAACAATATGGAATAAGGCCAGTATTGGGTTGTTTTGTGGGGCATTTAATTGCTTATCTGTCCATCACGCGCACACGCACACACACACACACACACACACACACACACACATTGTGGTTCATAAACACACTATGTATTTTGTGTAAGTTCAAACCTGCCGTGTCAAATGGACTTTGTGTTTCCACGCACTATTCTTCAATGCATACGTCTGGATTTATGACAGAATCGAATCTGCCTCCCTTAGGGATTGTGCTGTGACACTGTGGAGTCTGAAACTAAACAGAAAGCAAACTGCTCTGGATTGACTCCTCTCGGTCAGGCCTGCTCGTGTGCTCTGTCACAGCAGCACCGTGACGCCTCGTTTTCATAACTGTGTCAATGATATGACTGAGTGAGTTCACTGGAAACACATTTTTACAGCAGCTGATGAGGATGTCATGCTCCTTGGTAGCAGCCTCCTGAAAGAACTATCAATCAGGATAAGAGGACACGGTGAACTTCTCTGTTCCCAGTGTGGAAACACAGCAGCAGCAGAGAGCAGGCTGGAACTGGAGATACACTACGAACAAGGATTGATGAAAGTTATATTTATTCTTTCCCTTGTTTTCCTACTTTAATAAGAAAGAATTATTGATTAAAGACTAATGAACAAATTACATGACCTCACACACAATAGGAATATATTAGCAGTTATCCTAAATTACCATACAGACTGGGAACTGACTCGGCCTACAGCAAAAGCCTGTTCAGACCCGGTCTTAAAATCCATAGAGAGATCAGTGTTCAGTTTGTGTCGTCACAGCTTGAAAAGCTTCCAGAATGTGTCTCCTGTGATCAGATTTCACTTCCCTGCTCTATATACAAAACTTATCTAAGTCCTCTGTGTTTAACGCCAAATGATGTTATTTTTACCCAGGCTGAGTTTATAGATGTGTCTGGTGTCACTGGTTTTGTGAAGTAAGAGCTAAGGACATAAAGACTGTGGCTGAGCAGGGACACAGCAGGTCTCCACTAACCACGAGGTCAATGGTTCGATCTCCGGCTGCTACATTCAAGTGTCCTTGGGCAAGACACTGAACCCCTGATGGCTTTACCCCTAAAGTGCTGCACATAGATCAAACCTAGAGAAGTGTATATAAATACAAACCATTTACCATAATAAACAGGTTAATTCATAATTAACAAGCACATGAGTGCACAAAAAGTTTTTTTTTTAAAAGTAATTTTTTTTTGATAAATTAAACAAATAAAATATGAAATGTTATTAAGTAAGCATTAAAAGTGGTGGTAGGATGATGTGACCTCGAGACAGATCCTGGCTCGCCATTGCTCCACTTTAGCAGCCAGAGCTAAGCTAAACTAAACTAAAGGTCAGCCATAGTTGTAACTTCACATTCTACAGTATAACATGATACAACAAGACTAAAACCCCCAACCACTAAATTGCACCTATTGCAGCTCGATAGGTGAAACACACACAAAACGTTTTCTGGCCTTTTGACATTGGCAAAGGTTGAGGTCGACGACATCTCCTACAGATCTCATTAGAAACCAATTCAGAACCATCCATTATACTGTTGTGGCCTCTTGACTTTTTATTAGTGGGGCAGTGGCATTTCTGTCACAGTGCTGTGGAAATGACGAGCATGTCGTGCCGTCATTGTCCAAGCACCTCTATAACTCCGGTCTGAATCCATGTGTTGGGAGTCTCCGCCGGGTTAGGACAGAGGACGCATCTGTGGTTCCTGAGAGAAACGAAGAAGGATCCAGGTATTTGATCAGGAGACGCACTCGCTGTTGACCTTTAGGTGAGTAATTGACTCACTTTTAAAAGGTTTTCATATGTTGGTTATAATTTGACCTCAACAGAGCTGATTATTCCTCAGCATATCACATATTTCACCGCATTATTTCAGAGAGCTGTCACCGGGTAAACATAAATCAAACTCTGAACATCCGGTGTGCGAGGAGCCACAGACCTGTCCTGGATGAACATGGCTCATGTGAAGCGGTTTCAAGGAATCCCCATGTCGAAGGTACGTTAACACGCTGCTTGAATGAGGAGTGCTCTGTGATGACAGTACACAGGAATAGGGCTGCGGTTAAAAACCACAGGAGCATACCTTCGCTTGAGAAGTTGCAAGTTTCTTCATGTGTTTTTTTTGTTGTTTTTTTCACCTGGCAAGGACGATCACTCCCTGAAGATCAATCAGTGGCACCAGAGTGTCTTTTCCGAGAAGAGTCAATCTAAGAGAAGCAGTAAACAGAAGTAATAAGCGGCCATTTACACTGGGGATTTGTGCCACATCTGCAGTTGATCATTTGGATTTAAGATATGGGGACTGCAGAAGGCCGCGGCATATGATTCCCATCATTTTCAAGCTGAAATTATTCATCTGCCCTGCGGATGTAGGCATTGTCATCTTAACACAGACCAAACTCATCATCAACAATTTTGTCATCTGTCTGTATTTCCTATTAAATATACACAGTTGATTCATATTCATGTATTTTTTTGATGCAGAGAAGCATAGCTATAAAAGTGTTCACCCTGCTGTTATGCTTTCATGATTCGTTGTTTTTTTGAACACTGGATCAAAGCCATGTGGGTGTTTTTATGGAGCGATCGATAACAAGATACCGTTTGATGTGAAAGTGAAAACAGATCTCCACATTGTGACCTAAATTATTCAAAAAGATAAACGATAAAATCTTCACACACCTCTTCCAAGTGCTTGTGCACATTCTTCTTTGCTTAAACTCTGTCTGGTTGTGTGGGAAACATATTTGGTTCAGTTCGACTGAGTCTGGACTCTGACACCTAAGGAATTAAACGATATTGATTTGAAGCCATTTGGGTCTAATCCTGCCACGACGACGGGAATCCATGATGATAAATCCACGATGTGCAGTGTAGTCAAACAGCGCATGTAGTCCGATGGACAAAATTTGGTCGCACAACTCTGGAAAGTCGTCCTTATCGTGAGATGCCAGGCTGGCTTTCATTCACCTCATGTGTGATGTCAATCTGCACGTGGAGGAACACGACAAATCCCCAAAAATATCATGACATGTTCAAAAGTTGGGAAATCTGATGTCAACCAATGTGATGAAGTGCAATGAAAACGGACATCAAATAAACAAACGGACAAATAAATCCTGGCGTCCATGAAGCTTGCGACGTAAACTCGCAGCACAGCAACAGGCCTTTTTTCTTCATTTTGTTTTTAATGTTACATTTTCTAGTTGCAACTTTTGCAACTAGAAAAGTCCAAGCTCTCCACACGCACTGTTTACCTGCGGGCAACCAAAAGCCTGCTATAACCCGATTGGTCAAAAGTAGAAACTAAAAGGCTTCGTTCCTCACCGACAGATTCGACATATTCTCGTGCAGAATCTGTTAATAACGATTACACGGAAACCTGACCGGAAATTAACAGCAATTATTTTTCATTTACAGACATGTGTTTTCTTTGAAATTGAATTAATTTGACGTCATAAAACAAGTGTAAATAATTTCTCTCAGGTGCTTGAGTTTGAATAGAAACAGGTCATTCTACATAAAAGGAAGGTTTATTCAGGATTTGTGCAGAAGCGACGAGGGCCCAAGGCAATTAGACTCCAAACAAGTATCACTCTGATGAATGGTCGTTTCTCTGGTTCCAGTCATTGAGAGGTCTGTGTAAAGAGGAGGACTATGCGTTTCTGGGAACGTCTCAAAAATCAGCGGAAGAGACGGCCGAAGGAACCGGAGCTCTGCAGGACGACAGGAGGGACCCAAAGGAAGACAGGGTGAGAGATAAGACTCTAAAATTAAACAAACCCACAAAACTCAACACTCGATTTATTTAAAAAACTATTTTTGAAAGAGAGAGCGTGTTTGTGCGTGTGTCCCAGGTCCGCCGGCGACTGGAGAGAGCAGAGCAGGAAAAAGAGAGACTCAGAGCGATAGAGGAGAGTAAGAAGGTAAACACACACACACACACACACACACACACACACACACACACACACACACACACACACACACACACACACACACACTTTCTTTTTGATAATACACATGTCTGTACAACTGTGAAACCAAAAAGCCTCTTTGCTTTCAGTCTCTGGCACAGGATGAAATGTCGGGACACCAGCCCGGCCTCGGTTGCTGGTGTTTGTTTTCTCTTGAGGACGCACTCTTGCCAACACATGCAGATCTTCTCTGAAACCCAAACAAAAGTCTGGAACCACAGTACACACAGTGCAGACACACAGGTTGCACCCGGAAGCTAAGTGGTAGTAACTGGAACTGATCAGCGTGATGACAGATCGTTCCTGCTCCGGGGGGGGCGGGGAAATACCTGAGATTTTGGATTTTAGTGTTCATAAGTTTTGTGACTATTTTGGTTTCATTAGATAAAGGTTTTTCAAACTCGGACTATTTCTAAATCCTTTCGTCATATTATTGTTTTACGTTGTCTCTCCGAGTCTCGAACCAGACTTAATCTAGGATTGTCACTTTTTAGGAAAAAAAAAAAATTCATATTCAAACAGTAATGACCGCTTCAAATTCCAAATATACTGAGGTAGTTTGCCTCGGGATCCAGCAGAGGGCGCTCACTATCAGCTTCATCTATTGCATAACCTCTTGACCAAATGTAATTGAGTAGATGATATTTATTGAAATAAAAACTTATTTAAGTACAGTAACAAAGTGAATGCGCTGTGCTGCATCCCACCACTGTATAGTGACCAAAGCATCTGAGAAGCGGCGTGTGGAAGTGTTTTGAGTGGAAGGCGCAGTAACGCACGAAAGGTGAGGCTGCTTGTCGACTTTGTACCATGCAACTGCCTTACTCTTCGACGACTACAAATCTGTGTCCAAGTGAGGAAGTGGAGGAGGCATCAGAGAGGAGCGGAGCAACGTTGAGTGCTCAGTCAACGACAAACAGCGCGCCATGTCAAATCCGTGCAAACTTTAGCTCCCCCAAAAGTGACAGTCCTCATTTGAACCAAAGAATGGGTATGAAATCAGTCGCCTTGTTTGACCATTAGCAATTAGCACATGGCAGTCGACTTACGCTCATGTTTCCTTTGCCTTATCACTCCTGTGAATGGAGCTCATTATTCACAATTTAAGACGCTGTGCTTCACATTGGGTGAGACCAGGCTGCAATAATCAGCCTAATGGAAAGAGTGGGCTGAACCGATCATGGAGACAGGCGGTGCTGTGATGCCCGGGATCGATGAGTGTTAATTCCCCATCAAGGTTCACTTCGTTGCTCCTGGCAAAATCAGATTCATTTCCATTGAAAAGACCGGCTGTGGAAGGCAACTCTGACCCTCTGTCAAGGGCTGCTGGGCTCATCAGACACTCACACACACTTCACGCTGCTAAACATTGACACACACACAAATAAACACACACACGCTGGAGCAGAAAAAAAACATTTCACATTTCCAAAAAGAAAGGAGTTGTGAGTTCATGCCCAAGATTCATTCGCAAACACACAGTTGCCAAAACAGATGGACATCCTCATTGACATGGAATGCACACGCATGCGCACACAAAACAACGGCCGGTGCTTTGAGCAGCTGCCCCGTTTCTGACAAGAGTGTGTGAGGTCAACAAGGGACATGTTCTGTTGTTGTTGTCAGTGTTTCCGCTGTGTGCACACACAAACACGTACACACAGATGCACAAAATGGCAGGAAGTGGATGACAACATTTACCCTGATAGAGACGACTGTTACTCTCACCTCAATATGGAATGTACTTTCCACTGAACCCAAACTTAACCCCAGACACACACACAAACAACATAACAGGGGCGGGGACCACTGGCTCTCGGGCAGTGAAACAATTTGATCAGGCCTGCAAGGTCATTCATAAATGGGCTTAATTTAAGCAAATTCTAAATACAAATCAAAAACCAAAGCTTTATTTTTTTCTGAAATCAAATCAAATAAAGACGGTTGACTAGCTTGGTCCTATGGGTATCATTGCTAACAGGTGTCATGGCGACTGCCAGGAAAAGCAGATGCAGTGTGTTGCGCTTTCAAATAGAAATGGACTCGCAATTGTTTGAAGTAAAAAAGGAAAAAACATGTTGCAAAACTGGATGAGTTACAAGGACAAATGCTTTTAGATGAAGAGCAGAAGTTCTAGCTATTGCTTTAGACGGGTTAGTATGACATGCAATACGTTTTGAACATGTAATATAGGATAAAATATGGCCAAAATCTACTTTCTATGTAAAAAATACAGTGGATGAATGGCATCCTGAGCAGATAATGAACGTTACCTCTAATTACATCTCAGCAGTTTCAACTGATGCTGGCAGCAGGTGCACGAGGACTTGAATAAACACGGAAGAGGAGGTTATCAAAACAAAAGTGTATTTCATGCTTTGACTTTGTGTGTTCAGAGTTGTTTCCGCACCAGCATCTCGGTCCAAAACAAACACTTCACCACGCACACTCCGCCGACCACAATCTCTTTGTGTGCTCTGCAAGGTGTTGCAAAACCCGGTGAAAATGGCTCCTCGTTGCATAACCGACTTGTAAAAATGGATCGCTGGTGCATCTCAATGGTGGGTTGAGGCTTTATTTAGAGCCTGGTCTTATTCTCCTGAAACAACAGCCTGGGGGGGGGTTGTTGCCTGCCATGATGGCTGCTGAGTGGCGAGACGTGCGTAAAGTGGCACAAAGACTGCTCAAAGCCTTGTGGGTATCCTGACTTCTACACCAGACACCAGAAATGAGACTCTCCTCCTGTCTGCGTGCGCAAGCAGCCCATTATGACCCGCAGTTAGGTTTTATTGTAACGCGACCACTTACAGTCACAGTAATTATGAGAGGAGCAAGTTAAGTGCTGCAGAATAGAGGGGGGGTGGTTGGGTTGTTAAAACAGGATGTTTTCTCTCTATTGGGGTTAAATGCATGATTTAAGCTGCAAAGAGTATTCCAAGTTTCAGATTTGCTTTCGCCTGCCGATGTGTCTTATCTTATTTAGCTGCTTATAAATAACCTGATATATCAAAAACTTTGTAGGCATGTAAATATGCCCCAAAGTCTTTTCAAAGTTTAAAAATGTCCACTACGCCTCCCCCCCCCCCACACTTTTGGGACATTTTCCCATCTGTGCAGACAGTTTATGGTCTCGACCCTCGGACCCTCAGATCGCTCTATACCCTGACGCACAACTACACAACCCCCACAGCCGGCCAGATGGCTAATTGCCAACATGATTGGATCACAGACAGAAGGCAAGTGTTAACACAATTCATCAATTTGGCAGCGATCACCAATTTAAAGGCAATTTGTTTAACGTGTGCTGCTTCCTCCTCACGCAGCATGAAGACATAGGACGTGTGGATGGAGCATGAGTGAAGTAATCATTCAAATGGCCAAATGCTCATTTTCAACTCAAGGCCTTTTTGGAAAGAATGTCCTGATTGTTGACGCTGTAACTGCTTTCACCTTCACGCCATATGTGTCAGCAAGGCTTCCTCTTCAAACTGGCCGGCATTAAACTAAATGCCTCCCTCGCTCACATCAATTTCCTCCACACATTACTGCTCCCCTGACAGACACACACACACACTCAGTGACAGAAATGTTAATCGATGGCAGGCGTTGTCCACTGAGATCAACGCGCCTCGCCCATCTCACATGTATCTCTGTCTGTTGTCCATACACAAAGATTTCTCTCAAACACACACTTGTGATAAATGAGCCGGTGCATAACTCACACACAAACACACACACACACACACACACAGGGCTCGGTGGTGCAATATGCACTATTATTGTATCAGGGGAACCTTGTAACCTTCGAATTCATCTTATTGTGCTTTAAGAGATTAGAGAAGATTTACTGTGAAGGGCTGTGGGTGTTCTTTTCTGCCCATAGCTGGTTTGCAGCTGTGAAATCAAACAGTTTCTCTTTGTACACAGGAAGTATAATGTATCTGTGCTATATGAGGTGTGTCCACTATATTGTTAAAGCCAATGACAAGTTTATGTCAATAAATAAGTTTATTAAATGAGGCAATTTATACATCTGTAATCCACGTTCCAAAAAAGCACACATAAATATAACATATAGTCTGACTAACAGAAACTATAAAAGGGTAAATCAAATACACAAAATATTACTAACAATTATAAAAAGTTTTATTTGCTGGATTCATTTAGTTTGTTTCTTTTCCTAAATTGGTTTTATCGAGTGTTGTTTTAAGCCTCATCCGGCATGTAAACGCATGCAGGATACATTGTGGTTCAAATGCAATCTATTTGGTCAGAGCTCTGGAACTGGTTTAACTCTTAATGTGTCTGTACAGTGTTCATATTCTTAAAAATGATCATAGAAATATGAAAAAGTGAGTTGAAATATCACAGAACTCCTCGTTTTTCAGCACAGGGCAAGTATTGAAGTTGAAGTTATTTTACAATAATTGATAACCATTTGAGTCATTCCTTCCCTGGACCTCAGATACACCACGTTTGTCCACATTTTATGAGCCAAATGGACTTATTGCACTTTTATCATTCGTCTTATGATTTTATAAGAACATTATGGCAAATGTGTTAGCAAATCGTTGCACATGTGGCACATATATATCAGCATTAGCCTTCATTTGGCGAACAGTTTCTGGTCTGAGTCCAATATTAAAATATCTGGGTCTTAAACTACTGAAAGCTCACACTCTAATCCCGAACCAAAAGAGGCCAAAAGGCTCATTTGACCCTTTACTGCAATGAAAAACTTCCTATTAATATGTATTATTGTGGAATAAAGTTGCCTATAACTCTGTGTTTCAGGAGAAAGAGCAGCAGTGGCAGACTCATGTAGCAGAGCTGACCTCCAGCCAGGAGAAGACTCTGCCCGACCGACTGGCACGACTCAGAAGATTCAGGGTGATGATGACAGACAGACGCATCATGATCTGAACCTTAGCTGCAGAAACAAGTGTCGATGTCAAACACACAGCTGACGAATCGACCAGCTGCTGTCTGACATGTCTGACACGCTAGCAATCTGAGATTCAACCCCACAGCAGACACAAGGCGTCTAGTGTTTCAAAGCTCCTGGAGAAGAGAAGAAGCTTTTTGTCATCATCGAGTTACACTGCGGTCAGAGTTCAAGGTCACAGATCAGGCATCTGTTAATGAGACATGTCAGAGGCTCTAAAATGAATGCATGCTTTGAAGTTCAGGGAGCAGCTTTGGTAGATTGAAGGGTGAGGAGCTGTCATCATGGAGTTAGCCGTTGCTGCGTGTCAGACCAGTGCCAAGTAATCATTTCCTGGACTTAAAAGAGACAACCTGTTCATCAAATATTCTGGGTGAGGCTAAAATTACTTTTTTTCTTTGCTTTTATTGGCCCTTCAACAATCTTCTTGCTATTTGGCCAAAGGCCCCTCGATCCCTCAGCATAGACTGTATATAGAGATGGACGACATTACAGCTTCTAAACGTTAAGCCAAATCATCTTGACTGCCCCCTGGTGGCTGGCTGCATTACAGGTCTTAAACCTATGCCCATGTGTTTTCTGTCCCCAGTAAGTTGAGCGGAGTCAAAAAAGGAAGATGCCCCATGTCCGGTATATTTTGGCTTCATTTTTTCAACAAGAGGAAGTGGAGACACGTCATCATATACAATAAGGATTATAGGAGACTAGTTAAAAAGGAAAAACTGGTCAGTCTTTAAGTCTTTCTTTTCCTCTTTCTTTCCTGACACTTCTCTCCTCCTGCAGGAGTTTCAGAGGAAGGTGCTGGTAGAGGAGTCGGGGACGGAGGTCGGGGCAACCACAGTCAACCAACTTCCCACCAGGATGTAGATTCACCATAAGAGGGAGTCACTCACGATATGTGTGTCCTGTGTTGCTCTTTAACATGAATAAATCATCAGTGTGTCCAATGAGACATTAATACAGTCAGTGTGACTGAATGACATGATTATAGAAGACAGGATTTTAGAATAGATTTCAGCAAGTACTGACAGATGCTGCACTGTCCCTGTACACTCGTATCCCTGCTGCCACACTTCCACTGCATCACCTTTGCTCATGACTGGGATTTCCACTTTAGTTCTAAAGCACCAAAAACCTTCAAGAGCAGCAAAAACACGTTTGATAGACACAAGATTTATTCCACATCATTACTTTTATGATCAAATTGTGCGTTTAGGCCCACTAATGGAGAACATGTCCCCTTTGATCCTCGATGAATTCCTTAAAGCAACAGTGTCCTTGGAGAGAGTTAAATGAGATGATGGATACCATGTTCATATTTGTGCATTAATTATGGACCAGTAATGCCAGGAAGTGACAGATTAGCGGCCAAGAAAGTCACATGTGCAGTAGAAATGGTTCCAGCATGTAGTTCTCCATAAAACCACAACTTTGCCATTTTGAAAGTGTGATACAGATGAAGTGCAAGTGCGCTTCAGAGTGAGCCACACTCGCTTTTTCTCAGCTTCCAGTCTATGCTAAGGTAACTAATTCCATCTGACTCCATGAATTAGTCCCTGAGAAAACTGTGAAACTGTAAAAGAAAAATTGAAAAATAAAACCCTGGATCTGCACTAAAATTGAATGGGTTATTTCCCGACACATAACGCATCCTCCCACAAAGTTTGGTCGACATCCGTTTGGTTGTTTTTGTGTAATCTTGCTCACAATCAAACAAACTAACCGACCGATGAACAAATTAACTGGAATGTTTGAAAAAAACAGTTTACAAAGTGCTTCAGACATAAAAAAACATTACAGCGCAATTACAAATTCAAACGAGACAATGGATACAACATTATTCCACAGTTGTGAAGCCCCTGAACTGAACGTCCTTCCACCCTCTCTCAAGTCTCACCCTCGGTACTGAGAGCAACAGCTACTTTTTAGATGTCAGAGTACGGGCCAGGGGTATCAGGGATGAGGAGGTGAGCTAGGTAAGGCGGTGCCAGGCCATTCAAGGATTTAATAACAAGAAATCAAATTTTCAAATCAATTCTAATAATGACAGATCACCAGTACAATGAGGCGAAAATGGGTGCGACGTGCTCATATTTTCCAGTTCTTGTAAGAACCCGTGCAGCTGTGTTTTAAATTGGTTAAAGGAGGTTGATCGATTTCTGGGGGAGCTCGGGGGAATAAAGAGTTGCTGGATGAGTGGGATGATCAGGACCAGGTTTTGGGGCCGAAAGTCGTCTGGTTTCCGTTTCTAGTTTGACCAATCCGGTTTGAGCAGGCATTGGTTACCCGCACACTGACCTATGGCCCATAGGCTTGTTGTCAAAATTTCATCTGGACCGAAAACTCCTACAAAAGTATTCCCTGTTTATGATCTGTAGTTCTAGTTACTAGTCTGACTGTAAACGGTGTATACAGTGCGAATGGAAAACAGAATCTCGGCCTGAAAAACCTGTCTGAAACAAAAACCACAAGTTATTGGCAGTTGCCCCTTGAGGTTGATGCGCGGGAAAACTCCCTGTGGCCTTCACCACTTCCGCTTTGTCAGTAAATAAACGTATTTCCAAAATGAATTTGTTTAATAGGAAGAACATTGAAAACTCAACTCTTGTGTATTCTGCTAAAAATGAAATAAAAAAATCTCTGCATTCTTCAATTAGCCGACTGAAGTTATATAACCGCAGCAAATAAAGGTTAATCTTTGCTTCACAAGTAAAACAGTTTATTTTGTTCACACCGCTTAATTCCGAAAGTATGACAGAAAATAAACGTAGTGATGCATGAACCAAAACAAGGCGAGGGTTGTTAAAGCCTTCATTGGTGGAAAAAATGACGCTCTTGTATAACTCTTCTTCAGTTGATAGTCATCTGAGACCGCAATCTGCCCGTGGTGACATCGTGTTTACCAGGTGGCTCTGCTTTTTAAGAATAACTCTTGATGAAAGGGAGAAGATAATCCTCATCTTGTGTGCCATAACGTCTAAGTTTAGACGCGATTTCAAACTCGGGCTAATAAAATTGTGAGCTTTTTTGTAAATAATACGGCATGTGTGAATGTGTGTATTGTTGCATTTGTTGATGCATTCCAGTAAATGTAATGTTTGTCTTAATATGAATGTGTGTATGTATTTTGTGGTTGTTGTGTATTTGTCCTTGCATCCTTGTCACTGCATGTGGATATTCATCTGTCTGCAGGAACAAGATTCAGGAAATTCTGAGTATTCGGCTCACTGTGGCCTTTTATGGTAAATGAGGGGGCTGAAGAAGACACCAGCAGAAAATAGACAGTGAAATTAATAAATGTGAAGTCTGAGTCTGGTAGACACAAAACAAAAGGCCAGAGACGGTCGAGTAGTGTCCTGGACACAGGTTTATACTTGTAAACAAAGGATTGCATTTGAATGTTAGTTAGTTTTTATCATATCCTATGAAACAAACACTAGCAAACACTCAACATCATTAGACAATAACAAACGAGGACATCTTTAAGATGTCATAAATACACACACACACACACACACACACAAACATGTTGCTGATCATTTTGGTTTCATCCGTTTTTAGATGCTATAAAAATGAGGTTCAATGTCAGAACCTACAGCTGAGACTGACTCATGGCTGGTCAAGTGCATGTAGGTTCTGACACACACACACACACACACATATACATACATACATACATACATACATACATACATGCATATATATATATATATACACATATGTATATATATAACAAAAATGTTAGACATTAGCATATGAAGATCATTTTATATCGGATAGTTCCTATAATTTCCAAATATCTTATGCCATTTTCTTACTGGGAAAAAGTGAAGGAGAAAATAATGAAATGGAGGAGGATGAACTACTACTTTTCTTATTTACGCAGATAGACAGAGAATCGTGTATGTTTTTGCTGTAACCTTTATGTATGTTTGTGTGTGCGCATGTAATGCGTGTGCATGGCTCTGTATGAAAAAGCATGAGTGCATATGTGCACAAGCATTTACAATATTTATTGTATGCAGAACAAGCATGCATGCAGTGTAGTGTTTGTTAGTTCATACAGGTTGTGAGTGCATGGAGGCGTGTGTGCCTGTGTGTGTGTGTGTGTGCATGTGTGTACAAGGTGTGGCCTGTGGCATTTTCCAGAGCGACACATGAAAGCATTCAGAAAGTATTCATATCAGAGTTCCATAGAACTCTTTCATTCTCTTTTCATTAAAGGGGGAAAAAACTAAAGCAGTTGACAGAGATGGAGAGAAGAGGGGGAGGAGGAGGAGGAGAGGAAGGTGAGATGAGGAGGAACAGGTGTTTCCAGAGTGGCAAAGAGAAAGAACAAAAAGGAGAAAAAGGAGAAGTATTTGACTTCTAATGCAAAGTGTAGTTGTGCCTGAGGACACAGACGTACAGGAGGGTGAACTCTCCTCGCTCTTTCCCACTGCATGTGCACCATTCTCTTCCTCTTCCCATGAGAGCCCACAGAGTTTCAACCACCAGAGACTGTGTTAATGCCGAAATGTGACAATAGTTTAGTTGTGACAAACTAAACTATTTTCTTTATTGTTTGCTTGTCAAATAACACTGAGCTTGTTATTCATGTACAGAAGTGACTGAATCAGCTGAAAGTCAGTGTGTGTGTGTTTTGTACTTGTTGTTTCATGAACCAGTTACAGCTCGTACACACCCACAGTTCTTTACCACGGGGTTTGGCTTTTCCCGGTCAAACTGTGGTCGCGTACAAACCATGCAGACGGTTTCATTTACGGCTGCAACAACTAATCGATTATAAACATAGTTGGCATTGGCAACTAATTTAGTAATCGATTAGACGGTTGCACGTCACACACTGTGGAAGTGTCTCCTGAGGCGGGGGCAGTAAACCAGCCAATCCCGTGCCTTGTGTAGATCACACGACAACACTTTACATTTAAGCTTTTGCAGACCGTTGGCTGCAAACAGGTCAGGTTTTATTTGAGGCTTTAATGTAAAATGTTCAGGCTTTTGATGTCTGTCACTTCCCTGACTTAACGAGGAGAGAGAGAGAGAGCAGCGGTGGTCGAGAGACCTATATGATGAATGGAGAGAAGAGAAAGAGCGCTGATACTGAAGACAAAGCACGACACTTAACATAAATGAATGATTGTTTTGATAGCGTTTATGTTCTAAATCACAAAAACATCTTTGCCCTCTGTCTCAGGCTCGTTCAGCATTAGTGTGCTTATCCACAATTAATTAATTTATAGATGTCAGCGATGCCAGTTTGACTAATCTACTCTCCCTGTTAACTAGAAGACATTTTTATTATTTTGAACCCAACTTGTCAAAACAATATCATTACTTATGTTTTAACTACTCAAAACTCCTCCGGTGTGTTTTCTCATTATAGATATCTGCAATTCAGTCGAATCATTATATTATAATATTTAATTCCAGTTTCAGATGTCTTCAGTTTAATTCTGTCGAGGCATAGAATTCCAATTTTAGATTCTTGAAACTGGAATTATAATCAAAACAGCGTTGTACAAGAAGATGAAGTTGCTTTTCCAACAAACTGCTGGGACGGGGTAAAATGTAGCTTGGTGAGCTGAGCAGAGCTTTCCACGGTCCATGTCTGCTGAGAGTTGCACGCTTGTTCCACACACACACACACACACACACACACACACACACACACACACACACACACACACACACACACACACACACACACACACACACACACACACACACACACACACACACACACACACACACACACACACACCCCCCTGAATACTAACATGAGGGTCCTTGTGGGTCTGGGGCCTGGCTGGTTATATTTTACGTGGAGCAGGTGCAGTCAGCGAGGTCACACATTTTGGGCTACATGCAGATCGTCTGCATACGGGTCTGTGCGCACCCTAGCGGACATGGTTGGATGATGACATTTACAGTATGTCAAAAGGAACATACGCATACTGACATGTGGAAACTATGAATTTGCTTTTACTCGTGTCTTTTAGAGATCAACACTTAAATATGTGTAAAACAAGTAAAGAACTTGACGCTTTTTCTTCTGTGTTCTATAAATTTGGGTTAAAATAATGATAATATTCAGAATGCAGTGTGAGATTTATGGTTAATTAATCCATATTGGCAGTAGGAGAGCACTTTCATAATCAGGTGTGATTTGATGCGTGACAATGTGGGAGTGACAGCGAGTTGTTGAAGAGTTCCTAAGAAACCTTGTGCATAAACAAGTTCACATGTCAGCAATGATCGCAGGCCACAGCCTGTTGAAAAACAGACATCCATCAACTGTTGGGCATCAAATGCATCTGATGTCACGCGAGGTGACTAGCCTTCACTAGCCTTCCCCATGACGGTAATGTTACATAACCTGCAGTTACGAAAGTTTACACTACGTTAGAAAAGCATGATTAATCGTACGAAAATTGTGATCTATACGCAATCTAATTTCTATCTGACAACAATTCTTCAGCAATTTAATTAGGCTGCATCAAAACCACCTTCTCCTTAAGATTGTAAAACATAACGGTGGATAATCTTGGCTTTCTCCATCAATGAGTTATAAAGTGGCGTTAACCCACATGACGCAGGGAAAGAACCAGCAGTGAAATGGAGCTTGTGAGAGAAAAATGGAGGAAAGTTTGAGTTCAGGACAAATACAAAAAAACAAAAAGGATTCCAGAAGAAACACCGGCTGATTATGTACAAGAATCATGATCTTTCTTCTAAGCGAGGAAATCTCTATTCTCGTTGTTTTCCAGGCTTTGCAGCCTTAGAGTCCAAGGAGAAATGAAAAACCACCATGGAAGGAAACATGACCTTTTCACAGCCCTATCGAGATGCTGCCGGTCAGTCTCTTGTGTTCATAAGTTTACAAAACCAAAACACTAACAGATCACTCGTCTGTTGCAGCAGAGGGTTATTTTCTTAACTTGATTTATAGGTATGAGAAAAGTAAGAAAAATTAACCTAGGGAAATATCTTTTCCACTTGCCTCTGAGGGCTAACACGTTTTAAAAGAAAACATTTTCATTACCTGTTCACAGATTGAAAAAAAAAAGAAACTTTCCTTTCAGCTCTTCTGCACTATTCTTATCTTCTGTGATCCTGGATTGACTCACAAATCCCCCCCCAAATATTATTTCATCTCTAGTATCATTACGACGATGCGTCTATTTTCTATAAACATTTTCCAAAATCTAAAACATGATAACAGAACTTTGCGAAACTCCACTATTATTCCTAACTGTTTCCCACCGTTTACAGCCTGTTTACAGTGAATGGAAAATTAGAAATGTAAAAGTATATAAATAAAATATAGCCCTCGCTCTGTCTCCCTATTGGCCTTCTCCCCCCCCATAAATAAAATTTATATTCTAATTAATTTGTACAACTTTTCTTCCCCTTTCACAGCTTTTGTCAGTCTATCCGAGTTAGGTGGAAAACCTGTGGGACTGTAAAAACACAGGCTTTACATCATACTCAGATGTCTGATCCTTAAAATACAGCATTTTAGCTATCATCTCTTTATACCATCTGTTTCTACTTGTAGCCTCACCCCATCTATTCCCTATTGCTGCATATTGTCTTTAATGCTAGCATGAGGGCTCGTCACAGGTTTGTGTAATTCCCCTGCAATGTGGTCAGCCATCAGTTTCACGCTGAAGCTCAAGACACTAGAAACCCAAATATTAACGGTTCCTGAGAGCAGGGCTCAAATGAACCCATAGGCTTTAATATACACTGACCATAGTGAGCGATCAGCCTATGTAATCATGTCTGGAAACGCACCTAGTCAGCACATCTGATTGCCGAATTTACAATTGGCTGCAAATGTGCCCTCAACATTTCTGGGGCTTTTACGCGATCACAGCCGAGGCATTTTGTTTCCTAGAGAGCAGAACTGAAAGTGTCTGAACTAAAGGTTTCAGTTAACTGGGTTCATTGGTTCTTGAGAAGCATTTATTGCTCAAATGCTTCCACAAACAGGCTGTTTTGTGGTTCCACTCAGCGTTTAGGCGAACACAGCTCAGCAAAAAAAAAAACAGCGGCTGGCAGAGCTGTTAAGTCATTCCCAGATAAACGTCGGGAATGTGTATCCCATAATATTACTTCCAGGATGCTGATTGCATGATATTTAAGCCACAAACCCACAACCGAACAGCTGGTGTTGATCATCATCTTAATGTTGCCAGCACGTAGGCAGTTTGGGAGAAGACACAGTCGCTGTGGTTTCCATATTTGTGTACGTGACAAATAAAGCTGATCTTATGTTGTGTTGGTGTCGATGACAGAGTTAGTGTGGTCTTAAGAAGCCCGCGTGACACTGACATCGCAACGTGGTACAAAAAGGATGAAAGGTGGAAAGAAAAACATCTTGAAAAACTCTTAATTTGGATTCTAGCCCTTCAGAGGTTGGGTTGGTTATTTGTTTCCGAATCACTTTTTATACAATTTCCGCGTTTCTCTGTTCTGTTGCCATGATTGTCCTCTCAGGAGGGCTTTGCTCACTAGCATCCTCCATTTTCGTGGCAAACCAACACAACATCGCCGGCTCACATTACTGATAGGTCAAGAGGGCATGCAATAGGTCAAGCTGACAGTGATCGCCCTCTGCTGGATTATAAGGCAAACTACCTTAGATGGTCTAATGCACTTCTAAACTGTATATTTTTAACTTGAATGGGTCATTACAGGTCAAATATGAACTTGAAATTAATGTTTAAATTTTGAATTAAAAGCGACAGGCCTAATAAATAAGGTCGTCTGGAAAAGATAAAGAAAAAAAAGTCGGTGGCTGCGGCCCTCGCACGAGTGGAATAAAAACGACCAATCATTTCATTTGGACCGAATGGAAGGATTGGCTTGCGTTACCTGTCAGTCACTAACCGACCTCCCTGCCCACGCTTCCACTGCAGATGAGTCACGGAAAAGTCGGCTTCTACCAGTTGTCAGTCAGTTCATGTGTTTTGGGGGCGTAGCTTTGACTAGATGTATTAGTTGCATTATTTCGTAACTGTGGCCTGCTTTTGCGAGGTTTTCCATGATGACTGACTCCATAGCTTTAATCCAGTTCTAATACCTGGTTCAGCAAAGTAACCAAACACGTTTCCTGGTAGGATGGGCACGTACCAGAAGACGGTTTACTGGAAGAAGAAGTTTGCGAAGAGAGGTTTTTAGATTCTCTCTCACACACACACACACACACACACACACACACACACACACACACACACACACACACACACACACACACACACACACACACACACACACACACACACACACACACACACACACACACACACACACACACCTACCCTCACTGCGTGTGGTAACTGCAGCTCATTCTTCTGCAGTGAGGTTTAGCTTAGTTGTGGTTTCATGCCAATTTGGCTCCAAAACTACAAAAAGGAAAAGTACCTGATCTTCTGTTACAACATGTAAATGAACACCCACACGACCCATACATCACTCCAATTGTGGTGTACACATGAGCAACACACATCACAACTATTTTCTCGTTAATTTCCGACTTTGGTTTGAAAACTGTCGGGATTCTTCTGTTTTTTTACTTACAGTTAAACAAGAAAACGTGTTTATGTGCATTATCATCAATTACTGTTTGTTATATGCATGAAGATGACTCAAAATGATTCAAACATTTACAGATCAGCAAACACTCACACATACCTGAACACGTTGCTGCAGATCCTTCTCAGAATGAAGGGGCTGAGCTGTAATCCATGAAAAACCAAAACTTTTGATGAATTTTCCAATTTACTACAAATGTTTTCACCTGCAAAAGACCAAGGGACAAGCTCCCCCATTTAAATCCACAGACAGGAAGTGATGTCAGTGTTGCCTTCAGGGAAAGTCAGAAAAAAGAATGTCTGAGAATGGTTATTTGTTCAGACTGTTGCACAATCAACATTACATACACTAATTTACTTAAAGAGATGGATCTTCACAGTAAATCAGGTGACACAAACAAATGTCCAATGTTTATTGCTTTTGCCGACATTATATGTACCCGCTGCTATTATATCTAAAACTATATAAAGGGCTTTCAGTCCCTTCTTCTTTAGTTGACGGGTTTCTTTCCAGAGCACTAAAAATAAATACTGTTTTCATTCATATCCATATACTCAGTCAGGATAAAACCACCAGGAAAAACTAGAGAAACAACAGAACACTCGACTAAGCATTGCTGCTGCCCCACTACTGGTTATAACAACTGAAAATGAAAATGCAATTCTACAATTTAGTGTAGATATTAATATTAATATTAATGTGCAATAATGCTGACTACCTGTTTAAAGCTGCAAATGCCATAGAGAAGACAAATCAATTAATTATGTGTTAATTTAAAACGTAACTGAAGAGTTACCTTAACCCCCCTGAGGTCTTATTCTAAGCAACAGTGTCACATATGTAATGTAACAAGAACTACAACGTCCACCAAGTGACAGAAATATATTCAGAAATGTTCAGAAACCATTATCATCATCCCAATAGCTTTACAAATGCAAGTTAGGTAATCACTCACTTTTTTCTCGTTTTATTTCTGTTTTGGTCTTCCCAATTCATGAGAACAATATATGGGTCTTCATAAGTTACAAAAAGCTTGTTCAATAGTGTTTCTTGGCTTCATTGGAAATCATTTTACTAAAATGCATTTTGTTAATTTTGTATTTGAACATAAAGTGAGCAGAGCCCTTTCTTTTGTATTATTTTCAGTGGAGGGACAACCCGTAGGAAAGCTAAGATGGAAGAAGGCAGGGGGAAACAAGGGAACATTTTATCAGGAGTCATTTCTTGACCAGCTGCCATGTTCAGCCACCTGATCAACTGGTTGCCACATAAACTTCCCGCAAGACCAATCAACCCCAGACCCTCTCCACATCTCCACAGTGGAAAAGTCTACAAGACCAAATGGGTACCTGAGATAATTATCAGTATTATGTAATTTTAAATGCATTTCCTTGTGGGGTCATCTAAATACAATTTACTGTGTGGTTGCATTGCCACATTCTAGCAAGCAGAGAAACTTCAGCCTTGTAGCTTTAATATTTTCTTCTGGCCAGGAAATCTCACTAGGACTATACGGCTTCATAAAAAGGCCAAACAATAAAATAGAAAAGAAAAGAAAAAGGCCAATGAGAAAAAAGCAAACAGATCACACAACATATAAAAATCATTTCATAATCCATCAACAAATCACGTATTAAGGAACTTCTACACCAGCTTAAGGTAAGGATCACATTTTCTTGGATGACAAAATCCAGTACAACACTCCTAATTATGTCCTTGTCCTAAAACCCATGTGAACACATTTAAAGTGAACAGTCTGTCACTGAGTCCTAACTGAGACAGAAATACACAAAAGGCCTCTTAAACAGCACTGAGGGCCACATGTCTCCATTGGTGATGTCACAAGAACTGGATATGGTGTTCCAAGATGGCGCCCAGTCATTCCAATTAGAGCTCTCCTAATTTGCATCATCAAAGGAAAATGAATTTTTGTTTGGGAGTTGCAATATCTGGCCATTTGTTCTCAACACGATTGGATCTATGGAAAAGAAGCAGCTACATTTTGAATAATACGGAACAAACAGCACTGAGTCTGCAGAGGGTGTCAAAGGCTCAGCCGGTGTTGAAATAACACAAACAAAAATTAACATGGAGCAGGTTTTATCGCTAACATTAGCGGGGTTGATTAGCTTCCACCGTCTGAGCAAAATGCTCGTCAGTTTAGCTCGCTGATTTCCATATACAAACATATCACAAAGGATCCTCCCAAATATTGAATGTTGTTAAGGGGCATGAAAATGATTTCAGCAGCGCTATCTTGTTAAGCAAGTGGAGAACTTCTTACTGTCCTCTCTAGTGAACTCTCGGTAGTTTGAGTAGTGAGCATAGACTGTATATAAAGATGGACGTCGCTTATTCCTGTTGTACAAAAACTAAACCACGGACACTGCAGTATCAGGCTCACTGCCAATGCATGCACTCGACCAATCATGAGTCGATCTCAGCTGTCAATCAAAACATTCCACCGGGTTTTTATAGCATCAAATTACCAATTAAAACCAAACATATCTGATGAATGAACGATTGAAGAACCGAACTACAAAAAAGAAATAACATGCACTTTGACTTTTTAGTTTAATCCATGTCATCCACTAACATGGAGGAGGCAGGGTTGACGACCTATACTGCAGCCAGCCACCAGGTGGCAGCAAGACGATTCAAGATGTCCAATCTTTATCTACAGTCTATGGTATTGAGTCGTAGAGATTTTAGACACTTACTTATCTTTATTATTTTACATCATTACTGTCAGTTATTGAGTCACACAATCTATAAAATGTGCAGCGTTGTATTGTGGGATTGTCGGCAGAGAGCAGCTCACATGCCATGGACTCCATTTCTTTCACTCCATTGTGTTTTTGCCCTTAGAAAATGAGGGCACAAGTGTTAGCCAACAAGCTGAAGTTGTCTAAACATATAATCTATCAGATGTATCTGAGTACTGGAAAGACTGATTCAGTCAGAAACAGATGGTCCTGTTCGAATCTGTGTACCGTCTGTGTTTCTCAACAAACCTCCAATATGGCTGCCAATCAGAACTTGCATGACACCACTAACTTCTCCGATGAGAGCTCTTCTGTTTGAGTAGTAGATATCCAGATGTATTACTTACCTGCATGAACGTCAGTGTATAGTCTGGTATTTTATAATGAAGGAATGCTTATGAAGTATTGGTTTCCATGACAATAAACACATAGACCATTTCTAGCTATTCACAGTTTTGCAAAGTTTTAACAAAGTGTAGTCATCAGGTAATTCTACCGACAGCTGTAAACGTCCATATGGCTAACAGGAAAAATGCTTCACAATTCATCTAATTCTAAAACTGTAGCTTGGACTAATAGTGGCACACAACAATATGCCACATTGGCATGTGCATCCATCCATCAGTACGTACAGGGAAGTGAGAGACAACGAGCAGCAGATGTAGCGTGACTAACAATCTTAGTAAAGTCTGAAAATGATTCAAAGAGATTCCTGAATTCTATGAAGAAAAATGAACTTGAACACAATGACTGGTGTAGAAAAAAGAGAAAATGATTAGCTCTTCTAGGAGGCGTGTGTGCTCTCGGTGCCATGCAGCGGAAAGTGTGGGAAATGCGGAATGTCGGAGCTGCTACAGATTCAGTTAAAAACAAAAAAATGACGTAAAGAGCGTAAGCACGAAAAGCAGGCAACTTCTGACCGTCCCCAGCTCTAGTAGTAAGCCACAATGTCCATCAATCAGTTTACGTTGAAGCAGTGAACCTGTCCATTAGTTCATAGATCTGTCTTTATCTCCAGTCTCTTCGTCCCTGTAATATTACATTGTTAATACAGTAATTATTGCTTGTCTACGCTATGAAGCTAGTGTTGCTCACTAAGTCACTTATTTTTACCAAAAAGTAAAAATGATAACACTATCAGGTGAACAGTCGCTGCGAATAGGAACAACATACACACCCACTCAACCAGTGTGCACATTCAGCCAAACTTGAGACCAATTAATCAAATGTCATGTTCAGAATTAGGCTGTGACGTCTTTAATCACAGCGCTACTGTGTCGACCACACCCGGACACAAGAGACACAGTCAGAGATGTGTACAGACCGAATCGCCCGAGCAACACAGTCCTGAGCTACAGCCCCGCAGGTGTGTGTCACACCGCTGTGTGTTTGGAATTCTCATTTTCATTCAACGGTGGAATCTTCCTGCTGAACTGGCTGAAGCTGGCGGCCCGACACCTCGCCCTCGGCCCTGCTCCGTCTCCGGCCGGGGTCTGCGTGGGGCCTGGGGGGAGAGTGCTGTAGCGGCCTGGGATGGAGAAGCCCGGTCCCGGGTGGAGCACGTTGCTGCCTGGCTGCAGCGTGGTGTCCTTGGCGAAGAGGCTCTGGATGAGCTGGAATTTCTCCTTCTCTTCCCTCAAGAAGACGTCCACCAGGAGCTTCTTCTCCCGCTTGAGCTGCTCCACGATGGTTTTGGGGACGTCAGGGATCACCCAGGCGACCACGAGGCTGAGGAACATCACAAGGTTCTGGAGCAGAGAGGGAGAGAGGGGGATGGATGCAGAGATGAATGTTTTTGAAAAATGACAGGCGGTCTAAAATATGTTTCTGTGGAAGTTACAAGGAATCTATAATGTGTATGTGCTCAGGTTTCTTCAACACAAATGCATTTATGTTGATGGGAAATTCTGAGCCTTAATAATATCAAATAATTAAATAGTACCTATGAATATTATTGTTTCTTTCAGTCTTACTTTATTTTGGGGACAACCATGCTTTAATTTGATACATATAATACAGTTCACAGGGCTTTGAAAAGAAGACGTCTCGGACAGCTCTGCTGCTGAAGGACATTTGGGAGACACATGTCGGTGACGGGTTGAAAGCGGAACGAGTTGTTTATGAAAGGAGCCGGTGGGAAAGTGACTGCGGCATCTGGTCGTGTCTGCGACCATAAAGTCACTACGGCATGATCCACCGAATTAGAACTGAGTGGTCCACAACCGCATGCACACACAATTACTTTCTATGTCTTTTTAATGTACAAATCACTTCCATACAACTGAGCTGCATAAAATGGGCAATGGGACAACACACACAAAATCTATGCGGTGCTTTTTACTACACCGCAGTGCAACTTATGTAGCCTACTGAAAACCCATAACCATGTATGCACTCGCACCGATTCCTATTTGTAATATGCTTATTATTCTGTGTCAGCTGTAATAAGCATCAGATCAAAAACAGAAAATAAACAATGAGATAGCATACTTGGAACAATATGACAAAAGCCAGTCGTGCAGCCAGGACACACCAGTAGTGTTTGGAGAACTGGTACGCGTCTGGAGACCAAGGGGGCTCCCTGTAGTCTTTGTACCTAGAACAAAAGCACACATTAAAACATGATGGATGCTGGAAAGAAGAGGTAACTCAAATTCCTTTCTGTTTTATCGTTTCATACTTGACGGGAAATAAATAGAAAAATGTATTGGTTGGAATCGAGCAGGTGGTTCACATGAGCAGCAAAACGAAGACGGACCACCTACACAACAACAGACCCAGTCGAAGCATAATCCAATGAGCGCATTGTTCGACAGGTGATCGCTGGGAACTGCTTCAAGTCTGTCTCAGTCCACTTTTATTTGCATCCTGATTTATCTTTACCAGGCTGAGGCAAAGTCTCATTACCACACGTGACTCCCTCCCTCGGCCTGGGACCTGACACAAAGTGCAATAAACTTTATTAGGACTCCTTTCCTTTGTTTTCTTTGTAGTAAACACTCTTTATTGTGCTGGCAAAACAGGCTGAAAACTCGAACCACATGTGGAGCCGTAAAGGCCGGCGTGCTCACGGTGAAGAGGAGAGAGGGAAGAGAGGGAGACGAGAGGAGGGAAGAGGAGAGAGGCAGAAGGACACTGTCAACTGTCACACACACACACACACACTCTTATCTGTTGTGGCCTGATGGAGTGAAGGCTCTAACACATGAAAATGCAAACATACTCCTGAGCCAAACTTTGACTCTATATATATAAAATTAGGTCCCATTTTTGGTTACACTTTGTTATCTCCGAAAAAGTTAAACACTGACAAAAATTGTCCTTATTAGTCACTGACACGCTGCTGGTTTGAACCAGGCCCGATGACTGTTGGGTGTAATACTTGATATTAAGTGCACAGACTGTGTTGAAGGCCGTTGAAATGACAAAAAGAAAATTGGTGCAGTAATGTAAACTCTGTGGCGGCCAAACGATTCAGGGGCCAGATATTCTGAATCTGTTGGTTCCAGGATCAAAAGGCAAAGTTAAGTGATAAAGTTAAAGCCTCATGACTCAGAACATCTTAAGAAACCACAGGGCAGCGTGTCAGTGTCCCATCAGTCAGAGGAGCACAATATAAAAGAAAATCTGGAGTATGAAGAAAACAACCTTTGATGCTTTCTTTCTGTTAATCTGCAGTTACGACGGGGCCAGACATGGAATAAAAGATGAATCTAGTGGATCGGCATGTATGGACAAACATCTGGTTTCAACAACATGCAAACACTGATAGTTCAGATGAGACCACGTCTTATGTATGGGATAAGTATCGTGCCATATTCTGAAACAAAAAAAAAGACAAAAAATGTCCACGTCTATACCTAATAATTTGGTATATAGCGTGCGATTGGACTGTACCTTCAGCAAAGAGCAAACAATCGGTCAAATGCCCCTGCCACAAGGATCCCGACTTTCTGTGTTTCTGATCAGAGCTGGGGGACAATGCTGCGAAAGATCGCGTGATTCGTGAGCTCGCAAAATATGTGGGCTCGACTTAGAAACAAACAAATGCAATAGAAATGTAGGTGTGTGTCTGCAAAGTTTTTAAAAAACCGAGATTTCCCCTTTTAAAACTCAAGTTTTAACGTTTCAGAGCTTTTTATCCAATGTACGTGCACCAGTTTTCAAATCACCATTTACACTGTTTACGTTTACAAAACCTGGAAAACAAATGGATGCACTTGGAGAACAGTGACAAATTTTAAACTCTGAAAATGTGTTGAAAACTCAAATACAAAATAATATTTGCAGAGAGAAAATTATTTTAGACGATCAAAACAATTTGCGAGGCAGGGCAAAATGTTGCAAAATCTTTTCACTGGATTTCCAGCTTTCAAACCACAAGTTTCCACCTTTCAAAGCGTTTTTTTGAGTTTTTGAATATGGCATGATATTCATCCCATACTCGAGAACGTATGTTCAGGAGTTAGTGGTACAAAGACAAGCTGTATCCATGTGGATGCAATCACTCCTATATAACGTAAATAGGGTCTCACCCTGTGTTCCACTGTAGGGTTTATTTATAATGTAAGTGTTTGGATGCAGTCAGTCTTTCATTTTATGGAAACCTGAGTCTGCTCTCAAGCAGAACAGCCAGCTGAGCTGACAGTGTGAGCGTTAGTGCTAAAACACCTGCCGCACAAAAGCACATTTATCAGTGCAAACAACAACAAATGAAAGTTTGACTTTCCAGTGTTTAGTTAAACTTTCTGAATATGGACCAGAGGACCGACAGTCGTCAGCGTGAATGTCTTCCTCACACTGGTTTCTTAGAGCGACGTTATGTAACACCAGCCACTGCGGTGACAAGTGGTAATTACATCCTGATTAGATGGAGACGGAAAGAACGACAGAGATTCATCTGTGATTGAAATGTTGTCTACTTAAATAGTTTTGTGGTTTGGAGTCAGAGTACTGGTGTTGTTTTTGTCATCAATAGTCATTTCCTGTCAGTCGCTTTAACAACATTAACACAACAATTATTACATATTACATAATTACATGAGCTGACTGCTTTCAAATGGAATGAGATCAGGGGGAGTAAACAGCTCAGGGTCTCCTGGTGAAGCACTATGACTTTACTGCTTCTTGAATTTCTATACTCCAACAAAGAGGTGACATTTTCCCCATTTGTTCGTTTGTCAGCAGGATTACAAATACTGCATGCTGCAGTGGCGGCTCGGTATTGTTCGGTACCTATGGTATTCTAAAAAAAGATTTGTATAGCCCATATTCACAAATCACAGTTTATCTCAATTAACAATGTGCGACATCTTCAGTCCTTAACCCTCATCAAGAGTAAGGAAAAATAACCCAAATAAACCCTATTAACAGGGGAATAAGTATGTAGAAGCCTCAGGGAGCCACATGTGAGGGATCCTTCTCCCAGGACAGACAGAAGTACCTTAGATGTTCTCTCAGGAGAGTAAGCACAACATTGCAGCAGAAACTATGAGGTCCGACTATCCGCGTGGACGGTAAAAACATTATGGACAGTGGTGGGAGCATGCGGTTGCTTGCATTAGCGGGAGAAAGAACTTGGCAAATAGCACTGCACATACCAAGTTAGAGATCTCTTATTTTGTTGCAAATATGTGTAAATATATTTTGGTTCATTATGAAACTGCGGCAGGACAAATTTTAAATATGGCTGGCCACCACAGTCTAAATAATCAATAGGAAACACTTTTCGTTATACTTGAATCATGGTGGCATGCAGTACATCAGCACATGCAGCAATGTGAGATTGTTTCAAGCACAAAACAGAAAGATGGTTATCAGGTGAAATATTCAGAGTCCGAACACACCAGAAGGTTTTCAGCAGCAGGATACTGCCGTCGACCGACTCTCTATAAAGATGGTCCAGTAACAGGCTTCCATATTTATCTAAGAGGGGAGTGTACAGTGGAGGGACGGGGGAGTGAGTCAGCACCAGGAGACAGTCCCCCTCTTTGTTAATCTTAATATCTTCAGGAACAAATCCATCCTCTCAGATCACTGAATGCACAGAGGAGATAAAAGACACTTAAGTGATTTACTGACAAATGTCTGGATTATGTGGAGCCATAGCTACAGACAGAGCCAGTCAGATTGGGGACATTAAGACAGACACCAGACAGAGTCAAGTAAAGACATTAGACTGTCACAGATCACTCATCGAACCACATGGCCGAACTAATAGAAAGAAAATCGAGGACATCAAGATGAAAAGTTAGGTGTCAAATGTAATTGAAGATATAATTGAATCACTGCATGTTTACTGCAGATTAATGTCCCTGTAGCTCACGACTAACCAATGAATGAAAGGGGCCAAGGCAGATACTGCGTTGGTAAACATTACTTGGTGAAAACATGAGTTAGTTTGTTTGTTTAAGCAAGTATACAGAAACAAATTATTGATTACTACTAAACTTAGTGGTATGCATCAGAGAAGAACCCATTAACTTTTTGGCGAAGATCCAGATCAGGCTCCAGATCCCCCAAAACGTTTTATCACTTTCTTTAACATTGCTTTTTTTTAAATATATTTTCACTTTTTTCCAAGGCAATAATTTATACAATTTTTAAAAAAAAATCTGGCATTTATTGAGGACTGAATTTTGTATATATTATATATTATAAGTGTGCAGCTTGATTGAATTTAAGGGGACTGTTGATCCTCAGCAGAGGTAAGTGTGCTCTACTGTCAGGGCAACATAACACAATGTAACAAAGCAGGTGTCAACTTAGAAGTGAGGCACAGGTGAGGTGGAAAGATAAATGCAACATCCACAGTTTGACTCCCAGCCAGAGTACATTTCCCCCCCACACACACACACATTTCCTGCCCCTCTCCGCACTCTCTGTCTGAATTCATACTTGAACACAGCTAAATTGTCAGGCTATAAAACTTTAACATCAGGCTGTAACTTTATACGTTTTGCTTGTCAACTTTATTCTCATCTGGTGAGTTTGATTTTCACGCAGCATGGTGTGTTTGTGTCTGTGCATGACGGCCCTGTGATAGACTGATAACCTGTCCTGGGTGTTCCCCCGCCTCTTGCCCTTTGTCCACTGGCTCCGGCCCAAGTGGCAACCCACCGTAACGGCTGCTCGAGCCTCAGATCCTCAGACGGGGGCCCGCTGGCTGTCTGGCAGCTCAAGACTAAAGGTGACCGGGATTTTGGCAGTCAGGGCCCCTCAGCTCTGGAAACTCCCAGCCTGAGGATTTGAGGCTTCCAGATTCAGTGGCATTTCTTAAATCCCTTTTTATCAAATCCGGCTCAACGTTGTTTTTTTAATATGTCCCCTCTGTTTAATTTTTTACCATAAATCGTAAATTATTGTTGGGTTTGTTATTTGATTTGAATTTTGTTTTTACTGATTCCATTTGTAAAGCACTGCATAAGTGCTGTACAAATAAAGTTTATCATTATTATTATTGGGTTGTGAATTGCCGCTTTGAATCCTAGAGTTTGGGATCTTTTCGAGTGCCATCTTGGTTTTATGTAATCAGAAGTAACCATATTAGGAGCAGCGGGGGGGGGGGGGGGGGGGGGGGGGGGGTGGAGCCTGATACTCGAGGATACTGCATACCTACACCTGAGACCTGGGCGGTAGCTGTCAATCACACTGTGTCCACGCCTCATTATCTATTTGACGCTAAATTGTACCATAATAAACACAATGAACATCTTTCTATAATGAGCTGAAAACTAACGATTGTGACCACATACACTGACTTTAGTATTATATATATTTTATATTATTTATTATATTAGGTGTTATTTCATTTCAATGTATACAATGCTTACAATGACAATTCAGATTTAATTTATAAAAATGTTTACTGATATTATAAAGCAAGTGAGAATTACAGTCATTTTCTGATAATGTGACTTCTGGTTGCAACCCGTGGAGTCGCCCTCTGCTGGTCACTCAGGAATAGTTTTCATATACAGTCTATGCTCGAGCAGCCTTCAACAGTAAGCGGTATAGCTGATGGATGGAGAGAATCAAGTTTTTCATACATACATACATACTTTGTTTCAATCATGAATTATCTCCCTGTGCTGTCAAAGCTTAAAACAATCAGGAAAGGAATGCAGGAAACTGCGATGAGTCGTTCAACACATCAAGAATGAAGTTTAACGCTGACACGACATAATAGGTCTCTCACATCCACACACTCTGTCATGAAACAAATTCCTCTGCAGCTAAAATAGATGGAAAGGCCCGATTGAGCTGTCTCACTAAGCACTTGACTAGCAGTATAGAAATAACAGAGGGGCCGGCAGAAATGTGTCTCTGTGTGTTTTAGCGAGGTCTTATGGTGTCTGATTCTTTCTCCTTATACAGTCATGTGTGAGGAATGCTGCCTGTGAGAGGCAACTCTTCTCTCTCTCTCTCTCTCTCTTTTCTTTGATCTGTTCATCTTTCCCTCTTTCGCTCACCAATAATTCACATCGTTACGTCTCAGATAAACTTCCTGTGTGAACAAAGCTGCTGAACACGAATCCACGTCCTGACACTTTAACTCAACTCACCTGGGAGGAATTAAAAGCAAAATGTTATTATCAAAGAGCAATTATCTCTCTCTTTATGTGTGTGTGTGTGTGTGTGTCTGTGTGTGTGTAGGTGTGTAGGTGTGTGTGTGTTCTGGACTCTCCATGTTTGGATATAATAGTGCAGCCCAGCAGCAACTGGAGCATCTAACTCAATATTCTATCATAAGACTGCTCAATGAGATATGATTAGTTTTGTGAGGGACCTGAGAACGTGTGTGTGTGTGTGTGTGTGTGTGTGTGTGTGTGTGTGTGTGTGTGTGTGTGTGTGTGGTCCAGGTGTTCCTTGTGTTGCGGGGACCTACTGTAAATCTGTAAACTCAGTAACATTACGGGGTCGTATTTGATTAATACTGTCGACATCTTTCAAAGCTTTTCACATCTCTCACATCCATACCAATACGTTTTTGTTTTAAAACGACACTTTAAAATGAAAATGATCTCTGTCCACACGAGTGCTTTAGCACTGCATCAGTAATAATCCCAGTCCATAGTAACTCACCTGAAAACACATATCACCTGACCATTTCTCGGGGCATGTGCGGTGTGAACAGGAAGCAGAATTTCTACTCTGCAGTTTGTTGCTCTGCACAAAATACTACGAATAAAAAACAACAGTGGTGAAAAGAAAGAGGAGGGATTTCTTTAATTCGATAATGAGGTGAGACTGTTATTGACAGTAAACCTCTGGGCGGCTGTTGCTCAGGCGGTATAGTGTGTAGTCCGCTGACCAGTAAGTTGGAGGTTTGATCCCTGGCTCCTCTTCTAGTGAATGTTGGTGACCCTGTCATCGTTCTCAAACATCTCTGTTTCTACCCATCAATACCCTCGCTTTTCAAACTAAAACATGGTGAAGCGGAGTATTATAGGCAGGCGTAAACATGGCAATTGTGACAGCCTGTCAGAGGGACAGAGAGAGTGTGTGTTATCTGTTATAATATAAAATAAATATCTATATTAAATAATTATTTCAGAACAGAACTCATTGCTAGTTTGTTCCAGCTGCACCAGTATCAGCCGCAGGGGCGGACTGAAATGGTAATCCAGTCCGGAAATTTGACTTCATCCCAGGCCACCCTCACGCAAACCATCACAGCGCCAATTCTTTAGTCAACACAGTGCCTCCTGCATGAGATCCAGGAGTAAATCTGTAAACAAACAAGGGTCAGAGCATTCCCAACCTCACAAAACACACAAACACACACAGACCCGCATTACCAAATATGGCCGCTGTCAGGTGATGCGGGAGGGAGACCAAAACCGGAAAACAGCATCTCTCCTTTTCTGCTGCGTGAGAGAACATGTGCGTCTGCTTTTAACACTGCTTTTTAAATTCAGATTTTTGTTCCCATGTCATTCGTATCTCTCTGTCACCCTCTCTGTCCATGGAACGGTTACGAGCTGAGAACAGGGACAGCGTCTGGCATCCTGCAGCCTTGGCGTGTTGCTTTACGATTGGTAGCGTCTGTAGTTCTGTCCACCAAGTTGGTCCAAGCTGAAATATCTCAAAGGGTTATTTTCATAAATCCGTGGCCCCTGAGTGATGAATCCCACTGACTGGGGTGTCCTCCTCTAGCACCACAATGGCTGCTTTTACATGCACACTCGTATGCCGGTTTTTATCATAATCAGGATATGGTGTTTACATGGAACATTGAGAAATTAGGTTATTCCTACCCCTGTATTCATGGCAAATGACCGTTTGTGATGGGTGGCAATTGAAAAGGAGGTCACTTTGGCTTGTTAAATCCCACCATCGCATTGCAGATTTGGCTTATCCCAACTTATTGCCATGCAGCAATGGGAGATGAGAGCAAATATAGATATTCAGGCGTGACTGTTGGGATCGAGTCGTCATGATGGAGTTCAGTTTTCAGGAACAGGGATAAGATGTATCCAGGCACCAGTACCCTGGTAAATTACAGAATACTCCAACTTGTTAAATCTGTTTTTAGAAAACCCAGATAAGAGCTTATCCAGGACACTGAAAACAGGATACTTCAAAAACCTGACCATGATAATAGTGGGCATGTGCACGCAGTCACTGATGTTCATACTTGTCTCTAGGTAAATACCTTGGCAGCTCTACCTGATGGATTGCCTTGAATTTTGGCATGTCAACATATTCCTCAGGATGAATGTATTATTTATGGTGATCCTCAGTTTTTTCAGCGAGGGGGCTACGCTCACTTAGTCAAAATTCTTAAAAACATTACCCAAAACTGTATTTTGTACACAAACTGAGTGGTGATGAGGGTATATTGTGATATTTGCTCAGTCATTCATGTTTTGCGTGTACCGCTCAGACCCCACTCCAATGATTTAAATGAATAAAAAGCTAATGCTGTAGCTCAACACTTTTATGTTAGCAATGAGACAAAAGGTAACTATAGCTCAAAGCAAAGCATATAAGTGAGTACACCCTGGAGAAGTCTTGAATGCTATATTTTATTCATGGAGCCTCTTTCTGAACCAAGTACACTGAATTAAGACCTCCGGGTAACAAGAGTGGTACCAGCCAACTTCCTGTCTGCTCAGGGAACAAGCACTGTCTTGACATGAAGCAGGGTCTACGCCTAAACGTACCACCGTCATCATACATTTTAAAATCTTCTCCTGAGAGAAAATCATTTCCCACATACAAAAACTGAGGATTTGTGGTTAAATCTCCCTCCTTCTTGATTTTATTATGGTTTGATTTATCGGCTTACGCTGTGCACGTATTGTTTGCTGTCAGTGTGAAGTTCTTTGACTAAATATAATTTGATTTAAACCTGACTCCTGTCAGCAGAGGTCACGAATGCAGATTCAGAACAAACAAATACAAATATCCCTGGAGTCAAACTTGCTTTTCTCTTGCCCCCCTCCACACAAAGGTCAGAGGTCAGCTGAAGATCAGTACAGGCTGGAGGTCGTGATTCTCTCAACATCAGCAGAAGCTTTGACCTCGATCACCCACAAAGCACCACTTTTTAATGCGACTCTCTAATTTTGAAGTTAAATCAATAACAACCACTATAATGATCACAAATATGTCGTATGTGTTGGCAAAGTCAAAATGAATGCACTGCAAGAATCTTTTCTCTGGCTCTGCTGGTGATTTTCCAACAAGTTAGTGTAATGACCAGCCCGAAGCCACCCAGTAAGAACAGAGAGGGCAGATTCCTTCCAGCTGTCGACCTGATCGCTGCATTAAATGCCACAAGCACGTCGACTTCATTTAAGGAGCTATTTGTGGTGAATTGAAAAAGTAAGACTAAGTTTGTGGAAAAGGCAAGAGAACAGCGGATAAGAGACCAAAAAGGGATGACAGGTGACTTAATGTGAAGCTGGAACAGACATTTTAATTTGCCATGGTCAGAAAAACTGACCTCAGAAGCCCTGAGGTGAAGAATAACTTAATTTGTCATAATAATTTTTAACATCACCAAAATTGCCTGCCACTTGCCTTCAGGGTTTCCATAAAAAAAAAACTGAGGAGCTGCTAATAACAACGATTAACAATGGCTTCATTCTATTTAAGTTTAAAATGAGACAATGTGACAGAGAGCAGGAAACTGACAACGAAACAACTTCATGGATTTGAGACAAACAACCATTCACTCTCACATTCACACCTACGGCCAATTTAGAGTTTAGAGTCTCCAGTCAATATAACCCCGATCTGCACGGGAGACCGTGGGAGGAAGCTGGAGTTCCCGGGAAAAACCCACAGAGACACAGGGAGGAACATGCAAAACTTCACACAGAAAGAGACTTGACTAAAGCGGGACACAAACCAAGAACCTTCCTGCTATGAAACGACAGCACAATCCACTCTACCACCGAGACGCCCGTCTTATCCATTATTCACCAAGTAATTTTTCCCACTGTAAAAAGTTTTTTTTGTGTGTAAATAGGCCAATAAAGTTATGCATTTGTCGGCTGTCACACAGATTGGCCTCGCACAGAATAACCAGCGGCTGTTTTTGTTAAATTACCTAATGTACTATCTGATGGAAATAGTTCTGTTGCAAATTACCTCTGTTTCATTTAAAAGTATATAAATAGACTTCCTTTTTTGGCATTTTGCCTTTATTTAAATCTCTACAAAGGGGACAGTGAACAAAAGCAGAGACAGAGATACGACATGAAACCAAGGCCCCCTCACCGGGAGCTCAACCATGGACATTATGGTTCAAGGCTTGACCACAAACCACGAAGCCGCCCGACGTACACAAGGTCTATTTTTAGCACATATGGATTGTGTCGAAACTTGGAGAGAAAGCGAGACAAACAAAAGGGAACCTGACCGGATTATGTTTATGCGTTCTACATCTTCTTTACATTGCTAAGTTTAAGTAACATACGCTACTGCAACCCGAAGATAAATAGCCAGAAAACACAAAATGGAGCAGAATAACTTGGTATCTACAAAAGGCCTCCGAAAAAAGTGATTCCCTGTAAATAGACCGTAACTTGTGTTTGCAGACACTGGTGACAGCTCTAAAATCGTAACCACCGTGCCGAATTCATAGTTTACCCACAATTTCTATTTCGCACTTCAACACTGGGAGTATAGTGGAGAGAACAGGACTGCAGAGATGCGGAGGCATGCTCGGCCCACTGAGGCAGAAGCTGTCTTCAAGCTCCTCACATGGCTGTTTTTAAACGCCATTAAAGATTGAAAAACCTCAGGGGTTGGCCTCGATCACACCACCCGTCTATTCACCATTCACCCATCCCCACCGCCCCTGCCTTTCTCCTTTGCATTATTTCCACATGCGTCCACGCTTCCCCTCTCCCTTACTGTTCCTCCCTTGTCTGGATCTTTGCATCTTATCATCTCATCTGATCATCTTCCTCAATGATATCTTCCCATTTCATCTCTCTATCCCCTGTTGGACACCATCCTCCATTCAGTCATCCGCTCGTGACCTCTCTCCTACCGCCCCAACCCTCTGCATGTATGCATTCATGCAAGACACCCCCAAATTAACCGGGTCAAAAGGAAAGAGAGAAAAAAAAGAAAAAGAAGGTTGTGAACTGTCTGGAGCATCTGACATACTTTGAATTACATACTGCGCTGAATCATTTGCTTTGAGCCCAGAGGCGTTGTCCGCGCTGCCTGGATACAGTCTGTACATACACAGCACACACCCCGCAGACACATGTGCCCTTCTTGGAACATCCACCAGCCAATTTCACGCCTAATAATCGCTCAGGACGTAGAGTATCTTGTCGTGTTTCGGACGGGACATACCGCACCGCACTGACACAAAGACTCGATTCAGGCACTGCAATTCTTCGCTCTCGTATGCAACAGCAGGTCAGCCCCAGCTATCTGTGGCCACCGGCATCCATGACCTTCTCCTCCGCAGCGATTTATATTGGTGTTATGAAAGAGACGTTTGCCCCTGGCACTCGTGAAAATGTACAGAAGATACAATGGTGCACTGTCTGTAGCTATGCGCCGAAGGAGCTTCACTGGCCTTGTGACATCATCTGTCATATCCGTTGTCATTAGCTAAGGAATCAAAATGCGACAACGCGGGAAGGTGTGTGTCGGCATCTCAAACCAAAACTGCTCCAACTATTAGATTGTTCATGTTGTTTTTATTTCCTCCGCCAAGGATGTTATGTTTTCATCTGTGTTTGTTTGTTATTTAGCAGGATTAGGCTGATTTCCATGAAATGTTCTGGAGGGGTGGGCCGTGGCCAAAAGAAGCACCCGTTACATTTCGGTGCGGATCAGGGGATTGATTTGATAACTGTGGTTGGGACCAGGTTGGTTGGAGAAATTTTCATCAAGGGATATTGTCTAAGTTATCCCAATTTGATTCAAGAACATCTTATTTGTTCCACTCTATCTCAGAAGCAAACTTGTGCAGTTGCAAAAGATAGATGCAAAAGGCCTTTGATGGCCAAGAATGGGATTACCTGCGGCAATTTGATGTTTTAATTTAATAATAACTTATTGTATATAGCAAAAATACGGAATTCTATAGCAACCACATAGAGGCAAAAGATATACATAGATCACAAAAACAGAATATCCTGTTTTCCTTTATGGCACAAAACAGAAAGAAGACTTGCACAGTTGCTGTTGACAACACAGGCCGACAGGTAAAGGGCAGTGAATGTTTTGCATGGCTTCGAGTGTAAATATAAGAAAGGGCACATCAGTAATCAGTCTGATACCTAAGAATTTCTAGATACACATATTGAATTGAATTGAATTTTGAAAGGAAAATACAGGATCCAGTTGGAGATCGACTCCCACTCCATAAACCGATCAACTCCCACTCCATAAACCAAAGGAGAGACAGAGACATCCGTCTGTCAGATTAAATAGATGCAAGCCTTGACACGAGCATGATTAGGAAAGTTAACTGTTGTTGAGACAGAGTTCCAAGGGCGGTGTTTATGTATTAGATAAGGTCAAAGTTATAAGTTATTACAAGACAGGCTAACGCTGTTTAATCCACGAAGACAAAAATCCCCCGGACTAAACCCTTCAAATAGATTTATTGTGTCAAAGATTTATAGAGTTGACGTGACTGTTTTTTTATTAAAAACCAAGTACAAAAGGAAAAATCGACACAACAAAGTGACGGGTGTGTGCAAATTGATGTGAATGAAGACGTGAATAAATAGGTATCTGTTTTACTATATTGAACCAGGTATGTAAGTGTGTGTGTGTGTGTGTGTGTGTGTGTGTGTGTGTGTGTGTGTGTGTGTGTGTGTGTGTGTGTGCGTGCGTGCGTGCGTATTTACCGGCAGACGGTGATGTCTCCAGAGTTCTGCGGGGCCGTGCCGGGTTTGAGGCTGGACACGTTGAAGTAGGAGAGTGTGTGGTCAATGAAGCCGTGCATGGTGCCACTCTGACTGTACATGTACTGGTAGACGAGCCGAGGGATGAAGTCTGACGTGAAGGAGATCACGAAGGCCTCCAGAGGGAAGGAGCGAGACGGAGACACACATGGGGCAGAGAAATATTTTGTCTGTCAGCACTGCTCAAAATCACAGCATGAGAAAATTGGTTTAGCCTGTAAAAGTTGCGATTTGCCAAGTCTTCTCCCTCGGTTTTTAGCGAAAGAGGTTCAGGGGTCAAAGTGTCTTTTTTTCAGATGTTGAATAGCACAGGCAGCAGCAACATCAAATGGAGTCTGCAGAACTGGGAGATGCAAGACATGTTCACAAAAAGGGGAATTCTGCTTCCAGTTTTCCATCGCCTTGAAGCTCCCAGGGCAGCTTAAGTCTGTATGTGAGTCCAGTGCCCCATAGCTCTAGGATAAATAAAAACTCCTGCTGCCTGTTTTTCCAAATCCTCCACAAATCTGTTTAGTATTAAAAGTAAACGGAATAGCATTTAGTTAGCCGGCCAGAGACAAATCCCGAGCAGAACTTCCCTGACCTCGTACAAATACACACACCTTGACCTCCGCAGATCAGCATTTATGGGTCTTTTTGGTCCTAGTTCTCAGAAGGTCATCACCGGGATTATCTCGGGCAAACACACAGGTCTAAATTTGGATTTGACATCAACTAGCATCAGGGTAGGCAGCAGACAACTTAAGGTCTGCGCAGGACACGCACATGGCAGACGTGATGAGAGCTGGATTACATATAGAAAGGTTTCTGCGGAGAAGTTAGAAGCAAAGCACTGTGTTGTGTTGTGACCTCTGTCTCTACAAATCCACCCTCGCCCACAGTACTGAGCTGTCGATTTCATTTTCATTCAAATTGTTTTGTTGAAAATGTACAATCTAATCTCGAGTCTCCAGAACTATCACTATGAAATAACTTTTTTTACGTTATTAAAACACTTATTATGAGTAATGTTCTTCTATGCAACATTTTGGCCATGTCATAACAATACTGCCCATTGGTAATTTACTCACAACTGTAATATTCATAATTTAGGCTACAGTGTGTACAGCACATACAGTTCTATCTCCACACATCTATTGTACATGCATCTGCCTTCATCACTAATTCAATAAACAGATCCGGCATTAATACTTACATTTATAATGACGGAGAACTTTCCCATTCCACTCAGTATGTTGTACCATATACCTACGGAAAGAGGAGCAGGCGTGAGTTCATTAGATTGTGAGAACTGCTGGTAAAATCTGTTCATTATTATATTTCAACTATTTTTACTAAGACATCTTTGTGCACAGAATGTTACATCCTTTATTTCTGTCAAGGCACAATGTGGGGAAACCCTCACACACTTTACTTGAAAGGACACTGTTGTCCCACAGAACATGATGTGAGAAAATGTCCTGAACAACAGGAACATCTGCTGACTCACAGGATGATGGCATCTCATAAAAGCCTATGGTTAAACTCCACAATGCAGCAGTCAAGCTGATTTAAGAGTTATTTGGGTTTTAGCCAACAGCAACAACATGGCTATACGAAACTGCTAAAAGGCGTCTGTTTGTCAAGCTCTGGAAAAATGCAATCAGTGTAGTTTCAGTTGAGAGATGTCTGAAATGGGGATTCACAAGCCGTACCACCCTAAATAACTGGGATTTATGGGAAATTCAACACTTATTATGAGGGATTTTGGGGATTTTCGGTGAATTGTGTTATATATTTGTCGGAGCACCTTACCGATGTCCTTAGCGCGTATGGCCACCGGCCTGCGTAGCTCTGTAATAAACTTCTTGGCGTCCAGTCTGATCTCGATGACGTTGTTGAGCAGGGCGAAGAGCGGAGCGAGCGGGAAGGACGCCACGAACAGAGAGACAAAACCGAACTGGATGACTGCAGCAGGCGAGAGAGAGAAAGAGAGGGAGAGAGAGGAGATTATTAAACAGGCCACAGTAGGTGAAGGGTTGATAATAGTCATTTCTGTTTTGTTCATTTGGAACAATAAAATATTCATAACGGGCCAGTCATGAATTGAAATCGTACACTTAGTCAAAGACGGACACATTTCCCATCATCCAGCTGCTGCCGCTGCGGGATTACGTTAAAACAGTAACATATGTACACACAGAACCAACAATGAATGTCCTTGTCAAATGTCAATCCTGTTTCAGCCTTCATAACAGTTCCTATTGTAACAGTGCTGGTGACATCCCACCACAGTTTGCAGTAAACACAACCAGATGCTTGTCAGGTTCAAGTTTACAACACAGTAGTATCGTGAGTGTCACAACATGTAAAATACTACAAATCTGCCACAGTCATCGCGGCAGTGGCAGAGCTTGGGGCTCCGGGTTTAGTACATGTATTTAAAGGAGCAATTTTGCAATAAAAATTTTATGAAAAAATACAACTTTAATAATTCCTTGTATACATAAAACATAGCTCAAAGTGATTTACATTATGTATGTTATAATGAAAAAAATACAATAAAATAAACAACAACAACAAGTGCTTAACAACAATTAATGTACATAAAGACATGAAAACATACAATTACTATAAAAACAGTTGCAGAAAATGAAATGAAGTTCCCTGCAGGTAAAATGTGAGTTAGCAGAATGTGGGTCTGGAGAACGAGGCCACTAAATAAGAGAAGTAAATTGAGGTTAGTTAATTTAAAAACAGCACATAAAGAAAAGTTAAATACAACATTATAAAAGAAAAAAAAAAAGAAAAATGCTGCAGGGCATTTACCATTGAGGTATTATTCAATGCTAAAGTTACGGTTCCTTTTCAAAGTATTTAATTTGCTGGCTTCCCTGATATCTAATGAAAAATAGTAATATGAGATGCTACTCATTTGTAGTAATGTGCTAACAAGGTAAAGCACAGTTCATTAGGGATGTGCACAGACACAGGATGATTTACGTCGTGTTTCCAGAAAGATTGCTTTCGATGTGTTTCCTTAACTTGCTGGAGACATGAGCTTGGTTAACGTTGGCTGCACTGACATCTACTGTAATCATATTACTGTAATTGTGCTCCCATTTGGAGGAGGCATAAATCTATTAAAGACCCTGTAGGATTGGAAAACATCTGAGTTAAATGGCCGAAAGACAAACTGCAGTGCATGTTGTTTTGCTCTGTGAAACTGAGAGGTCGTACTAAATCTTCAAATGCTGTGTGTGATATGAACTTATTCCCAGTGACTCGAGCAGCCATTTCTACCACGTGACAGGAAGAGCGAGGTTGGCACGTGGGAACGAAATCAACAGAAACATTTCGAGATCGACGGCCGTGAATGACGCTGGTCCGGTCAGGAGTCACACTGTCTGTGCCGCGGATCAGATGATGCCTTTTAAGGTTAAACACTAAACGCCGCAACAGTTAAACAGGGACTTCTCATGATTAAGCAGTGTGTGGAACTATGTGTGTAAATCTTTACTGTATGTTATGCACTCTGTTAGATAACCCACGGACACATCATGCATGACTTATATTTAAACTAAGCGTGATGGGAATTTATTGGACAGGGCATACCAAATTACACCAAACACTGGAATTTGCAGTCGAATAACACCCTGGCTGAGTCCAGGCAAATAGCAAAAGAGACATCTTTATAAACCGATACATAAAGATCAATAAATGGTCAGAACAACATCCACCTGCTTCCTAAAAAGTAGGGAAAGTAAACATGAGGCAGTTTCCCTGATGCACTGATCGGAGCAGTGGAACTTCAGCAGTGTGGGAACGGGGATTTCCAGCGAGCGGGAGACTGACGGCTTCGACCTCGGGACGCCACGCACAGACAAAGAGTGGCGAGGAAGAAAATACAGCAGCGGGGCAGCGAGCGCTGGAGGGCAAGCTTAGAACCACCTCGTTATCTACCTGAGACGAGGTTGACGGGTTCGGGGGCTGGCCCAGGCACACACACACACACACACACATGTACTGTGCAAACACAAAGAAACACACACACACCTCAACATAAGCAGAGGGGCTCATGGATACATAGACGAATACAAAACAGAGTTGTAACACAAGCCCAGGACAACCCATTCACAAGCTGACAACTACGTGTGAGTGTGTGTTTGCATGTGGAGCTCAGACATTCTGACATTCCACACTGTGTCAGACCTTTTCTGTCAGTTTCTCTACCTCCCACCTCCCTCTGGTGTCTTTAGCACATGAAATCTCCTCATTATCATATCACAGCTCCATTACACATGATTTTATCCAAAGCGACTTACAATAAGTGCAATCAACCGTGAGGGTACAAACCCAGAACAGCAAGAATCATGAAAGTTAAAAAATATAAATAAACTACAAAGTGCTACATGTAAGTGCAATAATAAGTGCAACTAAACTTAAACAAATTGTTTTTTGAGAACTGATGATGGTTATTAGACTGTCATCTTCTTAACCAAAGTGTAGCTGGAAGAGATGTGTCTTTAGCCTGCGGCAGAAGATGTGTAGACTGCCTGCTGTCCTGATGTCAGTTGGGAGCTGGTTCCACCATTTGGGAGCCAGGACAGCAAACAGTCGTGATTTTGTTGAGTGGCTAGCTCTCAGTGAGGGAGCAGCAAGAGTGGACAGGCTGGGGTGTGAGGCTTAACCATGTCCTGGATGTAGACACAGCACGGTACGCAAGTATTAGTGTCTTGAAGAGGATGCGGGCTTCTGAGTGAGAAGGGGGCGTATTCTCCTGATGTTGTGTAGCATGTATCTACACGAGCGGGTTGTTGCAGCTATGTTGGCGATAAGGGAGAGTTGATTGTGGAGTGTCACACCCAGGTTCCTTGCGGTCTGGGTGGGGGCACCATTGCAAGTCAAAACTAAAACATCTCCAAAGACAAAAAAATGAACCTCCACATAAAAATACTGGTAGCTGCTATTATAAATGCCAGTGAATTTTTCCAAATATAACAACCTGCTTCTGTGTTAAAAGATTCAATTGTTGTGTTAGTACACACAGTATATTCCTAACTCCTTATAAGCTTGTGTCGTACTCCACATGTACAAGAACATGTCTCATGTAGAACACGGGAAACATTTTTACCACCAAAACTTATCTAATTTTCTTTTCATTCTATGGATATAGCATAATATGGCCAGTTTTACTGTTTCAGTTTCCAAGAACAAATGTTGGCACTTTATAAAATAATGTTGTTGCATGTTTACTGAACTGCTGCTGCAATTTGTCAACCAGGAAACGCTCTGAGATATCAATCTGTGAGGAGCATGGACTGTTAATAAAGATGGATGACGCATCTCCACGTCCTCCCACTATCCGCCCATACATGCACTCGACCAATCGTGAGTCAGTCTCAGCTGCATTTCAAACTCCCATTTAAAAAAAAAAAAAAGGGTTGTCAATGATTTTCCACATTCAGAGAAGGAACTGCATTCAATGAAGACTCTTGTATTTCTCTCATACAATCAATTAATCAACCAATCAACCAACGGGCCAACTAACCAACCGCCAATCTAACCAACCAACCAATCAACCGACCGCACGATCGACCAACCAACCAACAGATCAACCAAGCTACCAACAAACCAATAAACCGACCGATAAATCAAGGTGGAGATAATTGTGTTAAACTGTGATATAACCAATAAAAACTGTTATTTATGGGATACATCTGCTGATCACAATTGTAACCAAAACACTTACATTTAATCGTAACTGCTAAGTTTCAATTTCAAATAAATACTACATTTGTCATTGTGCATTTGTCAGTAACTTCTTCATCAAATCGTAAGACTTCACTTTATCCTTAAAAAAAAAACGTGATATACGCTAAGAGCTACGTGTGTTTGTGGTTCTGTGCATGTGAGTGAGCATGTGTTTGTATTTATATACCAGCACACATAACAACTCAACACCTGCAGCTCTTAACCAGCTCCATATAAATCTCCCCTTCACAGCCAGTGAATCAGTCAACTTTTACGAGCACATAACTGTTTCTCTTTGAACCAGTGAACGTTCTGTGTGATGACATTTGGCAGACTGACATACTCCCGACAAACATTTATGAAAACTATCAATACTCTTGATTTCATTTTACTATCATCCTGATCACATTTTTTCTCTTTGTTGACTTCATCTCATTGTTATGTGATTGCAGTTTTCCAATCTTAACCTGGAACTAACATCGTGGGTTATTTCAGTTGTTTCTCTGCCTCCTGGTCTTCCTCACGATGCATTTTAACGATTCTCTGGATATTATTACATGATAATTACATTTTTGGGATTTATTGTTTTTTTTTAACTTTTTTACTTGTGCCAAGGAAAGTTGAACGGGCCGAGTGGTGCTTAGCAGCAGTGACACTGCCAGCTTTTTCAAAGTTATTGTTTAAAAAAATCATATTTACATCATTTGCACAGTGACCCAGATGTTCAAACTTTAGAGATTTCCATCACTGTTCCCCTCCTCATTTTGCATCACAGTTCGCAGGCTTTGTTAATGGGAAACAAACAAAGTGGCTGAAACCAAGCCACGCAGCGCTGGGCCTTCCTGCTCAGGCACAGGGTAAGAATAAAAGCAGAAGAGGTCGGGGAGGGTTAAAACTTTTGGTAGCTCCATCTCACGCACACCCTGACTGACAGGCACGAATAGGGGAAAGGTAAAGCATCTGAGGCTGACTACACATGAAGGAGGAAAAGATTATTCATCTGTGACTTTATTTAAAGAATTTCTGTGGATGGGGATTGTGACAGACATGCGCGTAAACAAATCCTCATTACAACCGAATGTACACTTGTTTGCATGTGGATGAATGTAACAAGTCCTGCACACTGAATGAGGTAATCACGGATCCTTAAATTCTTCATTCAAGATGTGCAAGTTTAGCTGAGCAGGGTCTTGTTGTTCCTCACAGATACAGATTACATAACACCTCCCAGGGATTAGCAGAATACTCAGTTTAAAAGTATGCAGGTGCCCGAATAGCTGCTTTTTGTCCCTGAGGCTATTATTCTCACTCACTGTGTGTGTGTGTGTGTGTGTGTATGTGTGTGCAGACTCACTCATCTCCATGTATTCGGGCGTGAGGCCTTCAAAAGGAGCCAGAGCGTGGTCCAGGTTCCACTGCTGTGGAGGCCTCTCCTCCTCCCTCTCCTCTTCTGCTGATCCTTTATTCTTCAGCGCTCGGACCAACTTCTTCAGCTTCCTGCCACGACAGACAGAGAGAGATGGATAGAATGATTAACTATAAAACGAGAACACCAGGTAATATGGAGGTTATTTTAATTAAAAGAATGTAATGTTACTGTGACTAAAAAACAAGACAGTCATAATAAAAACCGAAGAGAAAGTCTTTTTTTGATGTTATCACTGGGAGGTGCCAGTGAATTTAATGTCACATCATATTTAACCTTGTGGAACAGTGACTGGTTTTAAAGGTCCACTGTGTAGGATTTAGTGACATCTAGTGGTGAAGTTGCATGTTGCAGCTAAATACCCATCACCTCAGCCTCCCCTTCCAAACACAAGAAGCTGTGGCAGCCTTTGGTTGTCATAAAAACTCAAAAGGTGTTTAGTTTGTCCAGTTTGGGCTACTGTGAAAAACATGGCGGCCTCCGTAGAGACGACCCGCTCACGATGTTAATATAAAGTATTTAAATATAAAGGGCTTATTCTAAAGAAGAAATAACAATTCGTACAATTTAGATTATCACACACTAGTGAAACATCACTAGGACTATGTTATATTCAATTTCTGGTGATAGATTCCTTTCAACGACCTTTAAAGGTCCAGTGTGTAGGACAGAAACAGACTGTAATGGTTATTATGATGTTTTCATTAGTATACAATCACCCAAAACTAAGAATAATTTAAATCATGTTCACGTTATATTAGAATGGCCCCTTTATTTACATCAGCAGTGGGTCCTCTTCCACAAAGTCCACTATGTGTCACTGCCATGTGTCTACACAAGCCCGGAATGGACACATCTAATCCTTGCACCGAAGAGGACCTTTCATGCTTTAATGTCCCCAGGAGGCCACCATGGATTGTCCTCCCCCTCGCCTCACCCAGGGCAGGTGAGGCGAGGGGGAGGACAATCCACTAATATAAACACTTTCACAGAGACTGGCAGCGATGCTCATGAAGCTGAGTGATGCTAAGAGAGAGCCAGGTACAGAGAGATGAGCGGGGGCAAGTACAGTATTAGTGTGTTCATGTATAGTAGCTCTTATTAGTGTAAACTTACATACAATATAATGTGTGAACATACACAAATCAGTGCATGCATGTGGTTGAGCATGTGAATGTGTGTCCTCCTTGTAAAAACTCCAATTAAAGCAGCTAAATGCTTAACTGCTATATTTATATGGGTTTCACACAAACACAATTATTACAGTTTACACGGTAAGGAGGTGGTCCTAAACACACACACACACTCAAGTTACACACTCACTGGTCAATGAAAGTGATCAGAAACAATAACCAGACTTTAAGCAGGATAATAAATATGAAATCACAAAATGTTTAATTTGAAAAATACTTTAGTTTTGCAGTATTTTGATTTGAATGTGAGAGACGTACCATCCAGCACAGCTTCACATTGAGTTTAGAAAGGTGAAAAAGATAGTTTTGAATTTAATGGGATTTCTTCGAAGTCACGAGCTGTTTGGAGACACTTGCACCTCTCCGACACTCACCACGGTTAACCGGTCGTCACCCATGTTTGTGAGCTCTGGGTAGTGACTGAAAGAACGAGTCTGTGAATACAAACAGCTGACATGTGTTTTCTCCTCTGGGTGGTTGGGGCTCAGCCTCATGTCCGGGTTCTCTTGGTTTGTTTGTGTTCTGCTTTTTTTTTATTTATAAACGCACCGGTCCATCTGTTATATCTTTAGACAGAAGCTTTTAGGGTCAGGTGCATTTTTGCAGACCTGTAAAATGTCTCTAATGTCTCTGCCTTCACTCAACGACTCCTGAGATTCGCTATGAAACCCGGCGTGCTGGCCCACAGTATAAAGACAGTGGCGTTCCTGGTCGCCTCCCAGGTGTAAAACTTTTTGCGATGGATGAATGTGAAACAGATGTGGAGGTGGTATTTAGATGGTATGATGGTATGTGCCGCAGCTCGCTGGACGTCCTGGAGAAACCACAGAGTCTGATGGGACTCATCCAAAGGGGTCGGGAGGTCAGGCTGCGCTCACAGCCACAGTAACAGTGCAGCCGGCAGCCCGGCAGCCAAGAGGCACCTCTGTTGTGTGACAGTTGTTATAGACAGAGCCGACCTCTGACCTTTGGGATTTGCATTTAAAGGCTGAGCCGTTGCCATTGTAAAGACATGGGAGGAATGTTTTTGGGAACAAAAAGAGGTGCGGGAGTGTTGCAGGGACCTGCGAGCAAGTCTGTTGTAGCCTTTTAACAGAGCTTGTCAAAGAGATACAGAATATATCAGTGTTTTTTGAGATGTTGACTCAAATATAATCTTTGCTGGTTTTAATATCACATTTATTAACAAACATATTTTTAAAAATTACATTTTTGGATTGAACAGATTGAGACGACTGTATGTCATGACATTAATCTAAAAAAAATTTTTTATGAACACCCTCTAATCAAAGGTGGCTCGGGAGCACCACGCTCCTCAGACACAGTTTTTATAGTTTTTTTTTAAATTATATTGTTTTAACGTTGTTTTTTAAAATAGTTTTATTGTTGTTCATTGATCTGTCTTCTTCGATTGAATCGCTAAGTATGATCTGGCGTTTGTATGATTTACTTACTTTGGACTTATTATGGTTTTGAAAGGTGCTACATAAATAACGTTTATTATTATTATTATTAAAACTATAATTTGATATGGTATGGGAATTAATACAAACCATGAATAAAATAAAAATTTGGCGGATCATTTGGGTTATCATCACTGTCTATTTATGTGTATGACAGGTGTCACCGTCCAAGTGGTATATTCCACGACTGATCTTATTGTCTGTTCACTGTGTTACTTCCTCCTCCGGGGTGTACTTACGGGATGCCGATTTCAAAGATGTTGTTCTGGATCAGCTGCTTCCCGAGCATGATGATGCTGAGCTGGATGCACAGCTCGATGAGGCAGCCTCCTGGAGCACACTGAGGGAGACATGACCACTTGGTATTTGTACTCTTGTGCTCCTGTTTTACATATTCAGACAAATGCAAAGAGTGTCAGATAAAAAATAAAAAAAGACTGATGACAAACCTCTTCCATCCGATAATCGTTAAAGACATACACGTAATTTCCAGGTCGACCTGCGAACCTGTGGAAACACAATGCAACATTCAGACTCAGGCGGACTTGGTGTGGATCCTCATCAGGGGCCGGATTCTTTATTTAACATTGTGAAATAAGATGATTTCCCAGGGAATTATTCAGGGGTCTTAAAGAAAAACATCAGGCACAGTTAAGGGACTGATTAATATGAGTGTGTAAAAAAAATTCTGCAGCCTGATTGAATTTAAGGGGGCTGTTGGGCCATTCTAGTTATATATGTGCACGGTACATTTACAAGATTATTACAGGACAGATATGCACATACACACACACACACACACACACACTCCTCTACACACACAGAGGCAGGACTTACCTTCCCTTGAAGAAAGCCACATAAAAGATGGGTGCGTACGCGTTCATGAATTTGAGTAAGAAGGCTTTCAGGATCAGACGCTCCTCAAAGTTGGTTTCTGTTTTGGGAATCTCTGAAAAGATAAAAAGGGGTAGAGAGAAGAAAGAGCACGTTAAATAACAGAGAATTTGTATGTACAGAATATCAGGTTTGGCTGACAGGAAGATGTTGAGACATATGTATATTGCTGAACTATAGAAATTAATGTTTTTCTGGGTCTGTTCTGAGAAAAGTAGTGATTCTGTCAGTCTGTCAATTGAAGTTATAACATGATCACTGTGGTGGAAGTAGGTTAAAATACTGGCTCTTTTCACATGGCACACACTCTGTCTCATTCTCTCTATTTCTCTCTCTCTCTGTGATACACACACACATATACAGTCGTTTCTCCACGACTTCAAAGGACTTTACTTTGACTGACATTGTTTTCCTCCTACTTACCTAACCCTAACCTAAAGCTTAAGACATGTCTTCATCATAAAATGAGGCGTATTTTCGTTCCCCATTAGGAAGACAAGTCCACATAATGTGACACATCACAACACACACACACCCACATACACACACAATCATGTCACCACCCTATTCTAAATACAAACCTAACTTTAACCAGACCTTAAAAGACATGTTCATCTTAAAGATGTAATGATTTACCCCATAATGAGTTATGGGGACTTGCTTTTCTTATAATAATATGTTGAATTCAGGTCATGCACGACGAGCAATACACACACACACACACACACATTTTCCCCCTTTCTCACACATCTCCTTGCCATTCTTTTTCTTCTATTCCTGAGGTTTTGAATATGAATGTAATTGCGGTTAAAAGCTCGTGGGATGACTGATGGGACAGCTGGAGCGTGAAAACATCAAAGTTTCATCAAACTGTCCGGCAAGAGGCAGAAACACTTTTTCTTCCTCTCCCACTCGCCCATACAGGATGATGCCAATCTTTCCTTTTTTCTTTTATCTGAATTGCTAAAGGCAGTATTTTCCCCCTCAGTATTACGGAAATATGTCGTGGATATGAAAAACACAAGTGGATTGGTGAAGATAGAATCAGAGTACATTAAGAACATGTTCTGAGGATACGCTTCAATTTATGGAACATTTCTAAACTGCTGTTTGTTTTGAGGGGGTGAATTGAAAGTGGTGACATATTGGACATAACTGTAAAGTTTAAAGGAACAGTTCAACATTTTTGGGGAAAAACTCTTATCAGCTCTCTTGCCAAGAGTTGCATGATGAGATCATTAATATACTCTGACAACCTCTAGATCAAGATAGAGTCAGGACATGTTTATCTCTGGCTTTACAATACACACTAGAACTTCATTAATCCTGAAGGTAATTTGGTTTAGGGCAAGTGAAGACATCTAAACAACTAGACATGCACTGAAAAACATCCCATCCCATCTCGTAATAAAACACCATGAAAGAGCTGTTCAGTTGTGTTGCTCTAAACACCCAAGGTTATAATAAACAACTGAATAAATCAAATAGCTCACATGGCATTTAAGAGTCAGTGTTTCTGTTTCATGTGCCAAGCTCTCGAAGTAGCACAGGATTGTCCTGTGGAGCCTTGCTCACATGGCGGTGGGCCTCTGCAATGAATGATGCCCTGGGCCGTTTGCTTGAGTACCTGGGGAGGTGGAGATGCCACCCAGGAGGGTAGAATCTGGAGAAAATGGTTTGTGTCCCTCATGACGCAGGACACCTACTGGGGCTCAGGAGATAGAGCGAATCCTCCTCTAATCAGAAGTTCGGCAGTTCGATCCCCGTCCCCCCCATTCCATGTGCCCCAAATTGCCCCTGACAGCTGTGTCGGCAGTGTAAGAGTGTGTGTGTGAACGGGTGGATTGCAAAACTGTGCTGTCAAGACTAGAAAGGCGCGATATAAATACAAACCATTTACCAAAGTGTCATGGGCCTTTGTCCTGACCTACTGCTCATGAAATGATGCCCGGCTCTGAAGGGGCTTTGCTCAACCACTGAAAGCAGCGGTAACAACTAACCTCAAATCTTCTTGCAGGAATTCTAACATGTGCATTGCGAACAGCTTGTTTCTGTACCTAGCTCAGTGAGCCACACTGCCACGGCTCCGTAGATTTCATCAAGGATCAGAATAACCACCAAGTTGATGATGACTGCGGTGGCCGTCACCGTCACCCTAACGTTGGACTTGGTCTCCGGGTCGGGGCTCATGGCCATTAGCGCCGACACAGCGATGCGGTAGACGATGACCCCGAAAACTGCAGAAAACGTCAGCCCAAACTGGAGGAGTGAAAAAGAAGAAAAAAAGGACAATAAATTAGTCATCACTGCACCATATTTGTCTGATAGTCAAAGTGCAGTGGCAGGGATTAATATTTCAAGGAAAACATTGATGTAGGTCAGCGTACGACCCTTTGAATCTGTAGTTTACCTGGTTATTTTTCCATTTTAAGTGTTTCCATGCACATTTCGAAAATGTACGATACAAAGAAAATGTATGAATTACTTGTTTTATTTAAATAAACTAACCATAAAGAGGATGGAGGAAACGTTGATGAGGTATCCAGGGAGACGGTCTTTCCAGGTCAACTTGTCTATGGCAGTCTGTCGAGAGGGGAGAGCAGGGGAGGGAAAGAGAGAGAGTGAGAGAGAGAGTGATGCATTGGACAATCCTTCTATCGGCAGATCTGCAGAGCACAGAGCCGAAAAGAGAAGAAACATAAATCTCCTGATGCAGAGAGCAGCGTCGTGGTTCTCCTCAGTGTGTAAAAGGACAGAGAGTTAAAGCAGCAGCGGTGTGTCACTGCCTCCACAGGAAATATTACTGCATCTCAACAGAGAGGAATAAAGGAGCACAATGACCAGTTTTACAGTCGGCATCCGGAATTCGACAGCCTCGCACAAAGGTTTACATTCCACGGAATCTCAGTTAAAGTGATTCAGACATTTTCCCAGGAAACTAACGTGGGAAAATGTTTGTAAAACTTGTTTTTGTATTGAAATGAGAAAATACCCTTTCACTGCTGCTGCAGACTAACTCATAAGAAGAAATGGATCAACTTTAATCCACATGTGAGAATCTGTGGTGGGATCTAACAAAGCACATTTTTCTAATATCCGTATTTTACTGTGGAAGATTTCTCCAAAGCACTGCGTTACATGTTCACATTGTTTTTTATATTATTTTTAAGAGAGAGGAACTGTTCCACTGATCCAATCAGAGCGGGCCGGTAAGATTAGACCCCGCCTCCTTCAACAGGAGCAAAACACCTGAAATGGCTTCAGAAGAGGACAGCACCAACTCTCAGCCATAATGATGGAACAGACTGGAAGATTAAAGAATATAAATTATATAGTAAGTACTTGCATTAAATTTTACAGTCAAAAGTTAATGTGATACTTTTACTTAAGTACAATTTTGTCTATTTATTTGTACTTTTATGTTAGTAAATTCTTTGGTGAAAATGAAATATTTGATATGGACAAACTTTTATGCCTGGAAAACTATTACTACTCACTTTCTCCGTGAGTAGTACACATATATACACCAAATCTGAAGCTAAAAGAATTACCCTACCACCATCTCCTTATCTCACTAATGAATGAATTATTTGTTGTTGATTTTGTCTGTTCAAGGTTGTGGTTTAATCGGGGGTCATGTGGTGGACTACTGATAGAATTCCGCGATTCCCGGGAGTCTCTGCCGCCAGACTGACTGTTCTCAGGCAAACTTGTGTGATGACAAAACGCCACAAGGGTAATAAATCCAGCCAATAAATAGTCCAGGACACAACTCCCTATAGCCCCCATCTCCACGTGGAGGAGAGGCCAAAGAGCAAGTTTCATAGGAAACTCTGAGCAAGAAAACTGAGGAGTTCTCTTAAAGACAAACAATATATACACTGTCCACATTCAACTCTTCAGAGTGCAAAAATAAACTAATCACCACCCTGAGAGCGGTGAATCCACTCTGTTCTGAGGATTTGTGGACAGGCAGGAAAAGAGCAGCACAACACAAAGTCCAGGCTGCCCTCAATTATGAAAGTTTTGCATGGTCTGCTGACAAGAAATGAGGAAGAATGCCCCACACGTGGAGGCCCGAGCCTCCTGCAGCCGCCGCAGGTTTGGTTCTGATCCTCTGCTGCATGTCCACTCTCATCACATTACTGTCCTAGTGTCAGTAAAGGCACCAACTCACAACAGAGGTTTAGACCATCCTTTTTATATTGTTATTCACAGAGACCCAATCACTGACGCTTGGCAATCACTGAGATGTGTAAGGTGTACGACATGCCTGTCTGCCCTGAGGTCCGGTGGGAGCACGTGACCCACTTGGGTCAGAAAGAGAAAAGCTGTTTCTCTGGCCTGTCTCTGGTTTGATCTCTGCTCAGTCAAATGCTGCTGCATCCCCATCCTCAGGAATGTGACCCCTCTCCCCCAAGCAGCGTGATTACAGGCACACACACTCACATATACTTACATGGGCAGGCTCAGGCAGAGGAGGAGGAATTTCACACACACACACACACCCACCCACCCACCCACACACGCGCGCACACACACGTTCACATTCGAACAGATAATGGACTGATAGCCAAGACAATGGCGCCACCTAGTGAATACACTGGCACAGTGCAACCTGTAAAACAAACATCCTATTTTTTTCACAGATATCAGTTGTAAGAAAACTGTCTCTTTCTCCATATTGAACATCCACGATCATTCCTGCACCCCCGAAGAAACACTCTTTAAAGTGTTTAAACTCCTACATCATTGTCTCCGTCTCATTTTAATTGTCTAACTCTTACTAACTGTTGTATATCGTGGATTTTGCCTCAGCATGTAAGTTTTATATATATATGTAAGTTTGTTGTCTGTTTGTCTGTTGTTTGTTCGCTGTTTCTTTGTTTGTCTGTTCTCTTTTTAAAATCAACCTGCCTGGGACTGCAGATTAAAATTAGTCTCAGAGACTAACTCCTACTTATATTAATTAATGTACACTGTCTCTTTTAAATAAATAAAAGTTCAAAAAGTTCAAAGCTAATTACACAAATACGTTTCTATTTTTGCAAAGGAAGCCCATTATCTACATTCATCACTGTGGTATCTTGGTATGATCTGGATCCACAACTGTACCTCTCAATCCAGCTGAGTGAAATAAATGAATCTTTTGAATACAATTATTAAATGTATCCTATTAATGAACAAGCACTTTACAGTATATGTCCAGCTTCTTCTGTATAATGTCTACATGAGGCACTGTATACTAAGAACAGGTTTGTGGGCCGAATCTTTATTCTCAGGCAAAATGCTAAAGAACTTGTCTAGACTTGCGTTCTGCTACCTCCCACCTTAAGTATATACCTCAGCAAATAAGAGGACATGCATCACTGTGAAGTTGCATGCGGACGGCACGTTTCTATACAGAAATGTTTGACACATGCAACGTGATGCTGACTTCCTGAGAGCAAGACCAACTGCTCCTTTTTAGTTGCATTTGGCCGAACAACATTAAAAACCTGGATCAAGGATGTGGAATATAGTGCACGAAACATGCTTCTCCGTCATATATACACAGTCAGCACACATGTGGTGCAGTTCGACCACATGGTCAGTCATTCTGGGCTGGACCCACTAAGGGGTCTGCGTGGACCCGTACAGAAAAATGTATGTCAAGGAGACTATTTATTTTCACACACACACAAAAAGTTGAGGAACCTGAGGGGCTGAGTTAGTGAAGGACAAAGAGACCTCCAGAGTGAAAGGGTGTGTGTGGGTGTGGGTGTGTGTGGGTGTGTGTGTGTGTGTGTGTGTGTGTGTGTGTGTGTGTGTGTGTGTGTGTGTGTGTGTGTGTGTGTGTGTTAGAAGTGAGGACAGACTTCGGCGAGAAGAACAGTAGTAAAATGGGTCAGGTGTTATATTTGGCTTGTTCTCGGGTTCAGCCGGAGTCCTAATAGAAATGAGTCAAACAGTGACACACAATGACAACTGGGTATCACAAAAGAGTCTGACATCATTACGTTGTGTATATTATGTTCATCTGAAATCCCCCCTCATGGCATGAACACCATTTCCATACTGAACAATCCATCTATGCAATATGTTCCCTCATAGCGACTCCTGCATCATCGCTGACGTCTGTCGGACAGGGATCGACTTTATCAACCTATTGTTCACTATCGATTAAATACCTGTGTGTCTCCTATATAGAGAGCGGTGGAAGGACTGCGCCTGTCTCACAGGTTCATGTTTATCTCCTTCTCGCTCACCTCCACATCCACCACGGCTCCCCTCCATCATCCGTGCCCCACCAGCGAAGCCCTCTAGAAGCGTTGTATTTATTTTTCTCTTTTCTCTTTTCTTCTTTTCTTCCTCCCTCTATCAAATATTGACATGCTGTCTCCGCTGTTCTGCTCTCTACCCTTTACACCTACACTAAAACCCTTACGCTCATCCACACAAATGCACGCACGCACTCGTGCACACCTAAACACCCACAACAATAAAATAATCTAAGCCAAACATTATGACCCCTTTTCCTTTTCTATTATCTTTGCTTTTTTTTCTCCATGTTGACTTTGTTGATATTGATGTTTTAAAGTCTAGTTCCCTCGTTCTGTGCTGTGTCTTTGTGCTGGTCAGCAAACTGTGTTGCACTATAAGTAAAACAGGCTTATATATAGTAAATCTCAATTGATAAACGTTTATACAGCTTGTTTCACTGTGTCAGATGTAAAGTTTGCACATAAATAATTAAAGGTTGTTCAACTCAATTTACTGTACAAGTGTCCCCATTCATTTACTGATTGATTAAATCAATAAATACAATGAACCACTTCAATTGTACCTTTGAAACATAATCTCTCTCTGATCCTGCAGAACATTTCACTGTCTCAGGTAACAAATCAAATGGTTCAAGTGTTTGTGTGTGTGTGTGTGTGTGTGTGTCAGAGAGTTCTGTGTCGCCATAGTGACGGTCACTAATCTTACCCCTGGCTTCCTGCCCAGCATGCATCACTCCCACTCAGCCGCCCTCCCTTTGCTTCGCTCCCTCTCTTCATTTCCAAGTCTCTCTGTTCATTTGCAGCAGGTCCGTCTCTCGCTGTCTTTTTTTCTTTTTGTCTCATTTTGATGTCTAACACTCTCTGTCTTTTTTTTTCTATCCTTCCACTGCCGATTGGGGTGAAGGCCGTTCAGGGCTAAATGTTTGCCAAAGCTGCAGAAAATGCATTTGGCATTTCACAGCGGATATATTGAGTCGTCATTGCAGAAAAAGCACATATGTAACTAATGACATTAATGAATGAAGATTCTGCTCCATTTTTAGGATTTCTAATGGGCCCCAGCAGTGAGTCAGCAAAGCATTAGTCATAGCAAAGTCGTTATCAATGTAATTACACCAGCGTTTGATGAATCAAAAAGCCCACAGTGCAAGTTACACGGTACTTCAGTAAATGATCCAAGAGGCTCGGGCTTTGTCTTTTCAATTTAAAAAAACTGCTGTGTCTCACACATGTGCAATGTGTACACAGTGTACACAATATAGTCACTGGCTGTAGGATTTTTCTAAATCAGGGAAAAGGGCCACAATTAACACAGAGGGGCCAATTACATATCCAACATCCATGTAAAATTCCTAATTCAGTGAGGTGCACATTTAAGTCATTGCCTGTTTGCTGTTGGCTCTATAGCTTTAAGCCACACGTCATTGAAGACATTTTCTAATCTTTAATCTTTTCTGAATCCTTTATCCTTCTAGTTTTTCCACAAGCTTCCTCTCTTTGTATATATATATATATATATATATATATATATCCAGTGTTTAGACTGGACCCCAGACAGTGGTAATTCCACATTAGCATCAGTCCTGTGTCTTGAGGTCTGTCCAACAAGACTGTACCTTTTCCTTCAGCTTTGGATTAAATACATCTTCACCTGGTTGAGATGGATATACCAAGTATATCCATCCATCCATCCATCCATCCATCCATCCATCCATCCATCCATCCATCCATCCATCCACTTTATCTCTCAAGAGTCAATACGTCACCAAAATATATTTCTGAACTAAACAAGCAACATTAGTGTGTATTAGGACAATTTATCGCCTATAAATAGCTTGAGAAGACGAGAACAATTACTTTTTTTTTAAAGTTTTTTTTCCAAAGATCAAGTGTCACAAAAGTATCATAGTGAGTTACGGTAATAAAGACATTCCTAAAGTATAAATGAGCGATTGGCTTCTTGAAATGCTGCCTTCAGGAAAGTAAAACCTTCCCAAAATAGACATGATACTGATTCCTGCTCACACAGGTTCACGCAGAAGAAGAAAGTATGGGCAGTGAAATGCATTTTGATCAATCAGGCTTTTAATCCCTTATACAGACGACTAAGGCAGATACCTGGAGCTACATTAAACAAAATGCAGAGAAAGTTGCACAGATACCTGAGGAGCTGAGACTGTAGCAGCCAGAGGATGGGACAGCAAGAGAAGGACAGATATACAGCAGCCTGCAGGAGTGGAAAACAGGAAACAGGAAGAGAAAGAGGAAGAGGGGAAAGAAAAGGAAGATGAAAAGAGGGAGAAGAGGGAGTCGAGACAAGGAGGAGAAGAAGAGGAGGAGGAGAGGAGAGGAGGGGTTACCGGTATTCCTGCAGCCATGGTAGACAGTAGTTTTTGTCTCCATCTGTCCTTCCCTGTCACTGTCCCGTCCTCCTGCTTGTCTGGCTGCAAGACAGAGGGACACATTATATATACACACACACACACACACACACACACACACACACACACACACACACACACACACACACACACACACACACACACACACACACACACACACACACACACACACACACACACACACACACACACACACACACACACAAACATAAACTATGAACTATGTTATGTACTCATGTTATGGATTCATCACTATATTTTTCACTATGGGTGTTTTCAAACCCAAAAGTCTGAGCCAAGGTTCATGTTTGTAACATTTCCCTGCCACTGTAACATTATCAAGGTATTACTAACAGAATCACCAACTGGAGGCACATTACTTAACACAAGTTTCAATGAATGTCCTCATCATTCAAACGTCACCAGAGGGGAAACCTGAAAGCAGCCCTTTGAGTCTGGGCAACTTCTTCTACTGTTTTATGCTGTCTCAACTTCATGGAATTGGTCCGAAAGTTCGGAACTTTCCAAAGAGGTGTTATCTCACTGCAAACAACCTGGACTGAGACCACCTCTTTAAGTCAGACAACATTTTGTTCATAGGTCTGGACCATGGTTCAAGGCACCTTTCACACCTGTTATTTTGGTTAAACTGACGCAGCCAAGAGTGCGGACCAAACAAGGCAGGCATGAAGAGCCGTAAAATGCAGCTGCCTTTTAAAGCTAAAAGAAAGCAAATTATTATGTTAATTTATTTATTTGTTGGGGACAGACCATGTTAATGAGCATCAGGATAAAAACACTAAATGTTTACATGCCAGATCCTAGTGAGAATGCTAATTTACATCTGCAGCCCCCAAACAGGTAACAAGACAAAACACAGCCTGCATCCAGTTAGAAGTGATCACAGTTGTGGTTTGCCTTAAGCCATCGTTTAAGATGGATCTTAAAGGTGAGATATGTAGAGCACTCCCTTATTGCAAGTGGTAAATCATTCCAATATTTACTCCCCTTTACTATAAGCACAGTCTGTCCAAATGTGGTGCGCCTACTGTATATGGCCCCTCACAGCCCCCCCCTAGTGGTGGCCCTGGTGCCAATACCACTCCCAACCTCCTGTCTAATGAATTCATTTAAAGGAAGGTGGGGTAAGCCCATGCACAACCTTGTATATAAAACAAGCATATTTGACATTTTTTAAATATAAAAAAGCAAACCTTACTGATTGACTGCAGTCGACCACAACAGCCCACTCTTCATTCTATGAACATTTCAACATGTCTGAGCTGTTCACCCAACATATTTCACATTCTCTGACTGTAACAACTGGAGGAGGAGGAAGAAGCAGCCAACGCAAATCAAATCAGACGAGATGATTCTCAGTGGCTCTGTCATAACTGTATATCGTGTATATCAACTTTTTAAATCCCCCTGTGGGAGAACCGATGTTCCCCACAACTTAAATAAAAGCACCTGTAGGATCCGTCAGTTTTTAAACCCACATCAGGTTTTCAGATGCTGCAGCACTGGTCCTGAACCACGTGAGTTGGTTCTCTCACCAGGGCTGTGGCAGGCAGCCATCTGTCACCACAGCAAAGTGTATGTGGGCCAACAGGACTCAATGTGATTGACCCAATTTACAGCAGGGATCTAGATCATTCCCAGTCCTTAGATTATCACACTAATGCCTGTTAACGTCTGCCTATTTCTGTCACCAAAAACTGTGATCAGGATCAATGGGAATCAACAGTGAAGACTCAGGGAAAAGGCTTCATCATCAACCGATGACATTTTTTTTTTACATAGTACAGTGTAGGGGTAATTTCAATTAGCGCACACTTATGTAATAATGAGACATCATGGGAATGAATTGTATGTATTTCATGACCTGATGTTGTTCAAGTGTGATGATTTGCTATCATGAAATGATATGTGCACTGCTGTGTAACAACTCTCCATCAATACTGTTGACAGCCAGGTCGAGCTCGTGGGAATAGATCCATATTTCCTTCATATTTTATGACACAAACTGTGGGATTTACTTTGCCAAAATCCATCAGTTAATGGGTTTTATGGGAAATGTAGTCCTTGGCACTTGAATGACGGAGGTTGTTGAGCTTCCCTACCTCACTCTTTTTCTTCTGTTTCTTGTTTTTCTGCTTCCTCTGTCTCTTCTGAAGAAGGATGGTCTCGTATTTTGGCCTGGGATGTTCCTGATGGGAAACCAGAGGAGGAGATAAATGTATGAATAGTGTTCATGTGTGCATATTAATGTGAACGTCACGTGTGTGTGTATGTGTGCATTTGTACAGAACATGCCTCCTCCTCCTCGATGCCTGTCAGATCCCAGCTGAAGCTCAAACTGATCTGACGACGCTTCCAGTGCTCCAGGAACAACACAGCTAAACAAACACACACACACAAACAAGTATAAAATAGTTGTTTGTAGGATTAGTATTATCTTTAGATACAGACCCCATTCATGTTCTGAGAGCATGTACATCACTGCATGGAAAGTTTCTTTTCCACATAACACAAAATGTCTGCTTTGATGAGAAGGCTCATTGGTTGTGCACTGGAGGCTTTAACTTTCCATATCACACTTGTGCACATTGAGTATGAGGACCGGCTTTATATTAGTTATGATGTTACACACACACACACACACATGCGTCTTTACCCAATTTTAGATTTAAGGGAAGAACAGAGGTAGAGTGATTTCAAATGTCAAGCCATCCTGCACATACACTGTTCTGGAGTAACGATAAGAAACACACTTTTTACAAATCCACTCCACCACAGTTTCAATACTTGCTGATTTAATTGCCTACCTTTCATTTAAAAATCTAATTTTTTAAAGGAGGAAAATAGTTATAACACAATAACATATTTGAGGCAGGTTGTTTCCTCCTCCAATGAGATGCAGCTCTGGCCAATTTATAAAAACATAAATCTCCATGCGTGAAACATGCAAAAAGAATGTTATTCCTTATTTTGATGTATTTTCTGCCTTAACTTCAAATTCCTGTTGTTTCAGCCTGTTGCTCTCAGCATAACTTGCTCTTTATGTTATGGAGGTAATCAGGTATTAATGAGCAACCCACACACACACACACACACACAAATACAAACCCTCACCCCACAGAGACATGAAGATGGCGAAGAAGACGGTGGCGGGGTTGTCGAAGAGGTGCGACGCTCGGGCAGTGCCGCAGGCGGTGCTCAGCTGCCAGAAGTCACAGGCTCCATCACACAGAGGACACATGGTGAAATTGAGACGCTCGTCACACATCTCCAGGCTGAAGGGGGGGGGGGGAAACATCTTTAGTCACAGAGCACCTGGAAGTAACCCCCTTTAATACCATGGTAGTTAAGAACTGACGACGGTATGTGAAATGTAAAAAGACCCAAAGATCCTTGTGTCTGTTAGATTTTACCATTAGAAATGAATGGAACTTTAAAACATAACCACTATGCATCCCTCATAGTATTCACAGCAACTGTGGGCTAAATTATCTTCAGGACACACACACACAGACACACACACACACACACGCTGCCAGCTGTACCTTCTGTGTTCCTCCCACACATCTCTGACTAAAGCCAGATACAGCAGGTATCTGGGCAATCCCTGTTTAGTGTGTGCATGGGCGTGTGTGCATACATTAACATGGTGGTGGGAAGAAACGTCCTTCTAGTGTTGGTATTTTTGCCTTTATCACTTGGGATCTCTCAAAATTCAAATCAGGGGAAAATGTCTTGCTTTTTATTCCAGTATAACAATTAATTATTTCAAGTGAATTGTGGATTTTCTTCCACGACTGAAGCTGCACTACAGTTTGCAATAAAACTTAGTGGATTTAAAGCGTGTGTGTGTGTGTGTGTGTGTGTGTGTGTGTGTGTGTGTGTGTACAAAGGGCACAGACCTGGGTATGTTAGTATCCACCGTCGCCACCCCGTAACCAAACACAATGATCCCCACTATGGAGGCTGGTATGAGCAGCTGAGTGTAAACGCCGAGCCACGCGAAGTAGAGTCCGATCTTCTCCCCGAAGTACTTCCTGTGGGGGTCAGAGGTCGAGGATTAGTGAAAGTGACAGGGCCACTCCAGGTCATGGCAGAGCAGACTGTAAAGTATTAAACAACACGTAACGCAGGTGTGAGAATCCTTATGCTCTATTTGATCCTAGAATAGAGTCAGAACACTGCTGATGCTTTATCTAGAGATTAATTAATTGTCTTTAGGTCTTCCTCTAACCCCTAACCCAAGTGTATGCACATGTCTGCCTCCTGTCCTACTATCACCAGACCTGAGCCCCAAACATGGACTCTAAAATTAAGCGGCAGGCTACCAAACATAAGGTGAATGAAGAAGTGGATGTTAAAGACATATTCTTCCATGACCATATGTTAAAAGTTATGGCGAATGCCCTAAAAATCTTACCAACTTAAATGTTGACTTGATTTGATTGAGTCCTCATTTTAGCTTCGGCTGAAATCTAGACTCGATATATACAAGTTGTGCCAAAATGTGGAATTAGTTTTGAATCAATACAAATGTCTGGATGTGGTGCCCTGAGCTGGTTATTGATATGTGGGTAATGTCGCACATGTGAGTGAGCAACAGAAACCACTGTAACTCTAGCATGCCGTTGCCGATCAGATACGAGAGCGCCCCATATTCCATATTTCATAGTTACCTGACAAGATCAATGGGCTGGTACTTGTAGAAGGCTGAGTATCTGGCCCACTCCTCATGCAGGACCTGGCAACAGACAGAAGACACAGACTGAGTCAGTGTGGTGTCGTGTTGCACGTTTACCAGTTTTAGAAAAGCTGAAAATGAACCATCGATCCTCAGGGGCAGAGCCGATGTGGAGGCAGATCGGTCGAGTTAAACCCTAAAGCCAGATCAAATATTATAAAGTATAGTGTGTATATTTGATTCCACGCCTCTGTGAAACACTTGTGTCTGAATGATGCTTTTTTAAATACACCCGCTTTTCCTTGGCACTGCTGATGCTGAAAGAATATGATGCAGCCACAATAAAATATTTACAGTCCAAAACACTATTGCAATTATAATGACTGAATGGATAAAGAAGAAGTTGCTGTTTCAAATTTATTATTCACATTTTGACCAGATGTCTTTGTTTAGATTAGTTTTTCTCCAAAATCAGAGCCACACAGGCAATGTCTTCCGGCCTCAGAGCAGCAGATCTGCCTCAGAGTCATGTTTATTCAACTTAATCCTCAAGCTGTGACTTGCTTAGGCAGATGGGAAGGAGGAACAGTCTGAGAAAGGAAAAAAAAGAAAGTAGAGGAAGGAGATGAAGATGATTAAAAAAGGTGGAGGTTCCCTTTTTTCTGCTTTTGGACATTTAAAAGTCTCAGATAAGATAGCAGATATTGTTCGCTTTAAGCACCAAGAGTGGCTCTAGCACTGTTTCACATTATCAGAACAAAGTGTCACTCTAAAGTTCCAGTTGGTTAATAGTTTTTCTTTAAAAAAGATGAATGGTGAGGAGGAGCAAGGAAGAAGAAGGGACAGAAAAGACAGAGGAGGCGATGTACCTGTCTGTCATTCCTCTCCTCCATGTGTTCGACGACCGTGTAGTCACCCTGAGGAAACACAAACTTTCATTAAACTACAAATCCTCCAACAGACATGCAGCACAGTTACAGAGGATGTGTGACAAATCAAATGTACTAAAAAAATGTCCTGAAGACAAACTTTCCTACGATGAATTTCCAACTTTCGTTGGTTTCAGTTTATTTCAGAGGAGCCTGCGCAAACTCAAAACCACATTTGAAAGAGGGAACTGAAAAGTGATTTAAAAATGCTCGAAGAAAGTTTGGACTATCCCTAGGAAAGTGACAGAAACTAAAACCAACTGGCATCTCGTGGGAATCCCAGAGCTCGCACTTACGTCGTGAAGAGGGAAGGCAGCATCATACACGCCTTTCGCTATCAATGTGCTGATGCCTGGAAAAAGAGAGAGAGTGCAGAGTCGTAAGAAAACACCCGGAGAGCATTAGAACTTCCCTCTGAGGTGTTTTTCTCCTCCTGCTCCGTCTTCCAAGCAATCAACAAATCTCTAATGTGCCATATATGTGGATCATGAACCATTTCCTCTGGGAAGAAGATATGCAGATATTTACCCTGCGCCTGAGCCGGATATTGTTTTTGCCCGTGTGTGTGTGTGTGTGTTTGTGTGTGTGAGAGAAAGAGAGAGAGTATGCTGTATGAAAAGTGCCAGTGTTTTAACCTAGATGGGATGATTAACTAATGGAGCTGATGGACAAGGTCGACAAAAAAAAACGTGGTGCATAAACAGAAAATGATTACTTCAGATATTACATTACATTTCATTTAGCTGACGCTTTTATCCAAAGCGACTTACAAGAAGTGCATTCAACCACGAGGGAACAAACCCAGAACAAAGATATCATGATCATATTACAAGTACAGTTATGATCTAAAGCTTTTATAGTTCAACAAAAATGTATGCTCATAGGAATGATGTCATCATGACAGCAATATGAAGTCGGACAATGGCGTCGTTTGGTTATGCAGTAACCTTTGAAACCAATAAGATTAGAGACATAATCTAGAATTTATACAGATGAACTAATCATTCGTAACCGTGCAGTATAAATGACATCATTATGAAATGACAATATTATGAAAAGGTTGGCATGGCCTGATACAGCGTGTGCAGGGTATGCATCGCCCCTCTGGCAGTTTTCATTTTCACCTGTATTCTGTGTTGAAAGTCTAATTTGAGTATAGAGTTTTAAACCATTAACTCAGGCTACACAACTACACAACTCAGGAATGAGATGACACCAAATTCCTTTAAGATGAGATTTTAAAAGAATGGCAATATCTGGTTGTTATCTTACGTCTACTGGACTTCTGTTGTCACGTTTTATCGACTTTTAGAGGAGATCCTTTAGAGATCAGATTAAATGTCTTCTCTCAAAGACATTTCAGCTGAGTGGATTTGAATGTGATTCTTAGTGAGGATGATTATATTCAAACAGGTCATGGAGGATACATTTCAGAAAGCCTATAGACTGGTATTTGCACATCAGCCATACATGTACTGTATGTGTGAAGCATCCTGCAGCTTGTACTGTTTAAATTCAGTGTCAGGAAGACTGGGACCAGTTCAGGTGCCACTTTTAGTCTTTGGAAAATGTCATGTGGGAAGTGGTGTCCTGACCTGTGAAGGGCAGCGCAGACATCGACACATCAGATGACCTGGCACACACAACTGGCTCTTTCATCAAAGTAAAGAATCAATTAATTCATTGGGAACTCTGCAGTGACTTGCTGTGCTATTAATGAACTCAGACTCACACACGCACATGCCAGTGCACGGACGCTCACTCGGCCAGCTAGAAACAACCACAACTCTCAGAGGCTTCAGTCTCAGCCTGACCCAGGAAGTGTGACCCACTTGTACGGGAGGCGGAGGCGAGCAGCGGAGACACAAGGAATCCAGACTCTGTGTGTGTGTGTGTGTTCGTGTGTGTGTGTGGGTGTGTGTGTGCGTGTCTTTCTATAATTAAGAGGGCCAATTTTGGTTCAATACCATCATTGTGAGGACGTTTTGACTTTGGGAGGACATTTTCGTTGGTCCTCAAAAATTCAATGGGCTGTTTGAAGGTTAGGACTTTGTTTTAGGGTTAGAATTAGGGTCAGGTTAGGGTTAGGGTAACTAGGGTTAGGCATTTAGCTGTGTGGTTAAGGTTAGGGTAAGGGGCTAGGGAATGCATTATGTCAATGAGTTTCCTCACAACTATAGAGAGACGTGCATGTGTGTGTGTGTGTGTGTGTGTGTTTTGTCTGTGTGTGTGTGCGTGTGTGTGCGTGTCAGTTAGAGAGAGACAGCAAATGTAAGGAGGGACAAGAAAATAGAGGTTAAAGAGATGCATCTCTATCTTGTGTCGCCTGCCTCCCCTGCAGCTCCATCGGTACCCGCTGGCTGAGACCTTCTGCTGGGATTGGTGAGCCAACTAGACATATGGTGGACTCTAGAAGTGAACTGGGTGTCAGCTCGTTTCTATATGCGGCCGATGGGCGTCATCAAAGCAGAAGCAGCTGTGGTGCGTCATAAAAATGTACAGATTTATAAACGCTATAAGACAAAGCCTGACTTCATTTTCCTGCACAGTCGGCTGGATGACTTGAAGTTCATTTAGAAAAACCCCCCAAAGGAAGTTCACTGGTCTGTCGCAGACCTCCAGAAGAAACTGTTTATGTTTGTTTAACGTCTTAAACAACTGACACCACTACTGAGGACATGGTTTTAATCGTCCCAATGGACGTCGAGTTAGTGTTAATTTACGGGATCCGCCAAATGGGAACAAGGTTACCAAACAAATTGGGGTTAAAAAAGGTGCTGGCCTCATCCAATTATCTGATCACTGCTCTCCTTGTTCGGGTCACCAGCTGAACTCCACTTTACTACATTTCACCTCCACCACTGAACTCACAGCAGGTGTCAATATCGTCTGCCAGCTCACCTGCAGTAGTCCACCCAGAATAAATTACCTCCGCCAAGGAAGTTAGGATTTTGTATGTGCTCGTTTGTTTTTTTGAAGTTAGCAGGATTACGCAAAAACTACTCAACCCAAAAAAACTACTATGACCCAGAAATCTGGTATGTTTAGGGGACTGGTATTTATGAGTGTGAGCAATTTGGTGCAGATCCAAATAAAAATCTGGATCTAGTAAACTTAAATGTGGTTTCGTGAGACGACTGTTGGGCCTCGGTGGAGGTATGAACTCTACTGAGTGAATTTCTAGTTTTATTTGACATTTTTCAACTGCAACTGATGTGCTTTGGACGGCACTTTCAGAAAAGATGTGACTCAAGCTCACCACTACATTCACTTTTACTTTGTGATCTCATCCTTAAAGGGCAATAACTAAGATTTGTACAATGGCACAGCAGGGAATCACCACAACATGTTTATTCTCAGTGAATCAACTATGACCCACCCTGTTACTGGGATTCTAATTTTCTAACATGTTTTGGAAACAGCCAAAGCAATCAAGGTTCATGACACATCCACTACAAAAGGCTCATGAAGCCTTTTATTAGACCAAAACAACCGACTGCCAACAAGCGTTTTAATGCCGCTATTCAAGACTTCTTCAGTCGATTCTTCTTGACCCCTGCTATTTTTACACAGCAGTTACAGTCAGCCCCACTTCAAGGGGATGGGAGGGTTCAGAGAAGGATTTGTCGCTGTCTCAAGTCATGACTGAAGCCATTGATTATCACTATTTTTAAAAACATAATGGAAAGATCATTGACCTCTCTCAAATGTTTATGCCTGTGGGACACATATTACGGCCAGGACAAGTCCAACAAATATCCCTGATTTAGTAATGTCCAAGCTCAAAGTGTTCAGATGAATGTGAAGAATAAAGGGCTGGGAAATAATGTATCATCCTCCCACACACACAATGTCTATGGACTGTTAGTTGTCCTCACCTATGGTTTGACAGGTTCGTACACACACTGTTCGTCTCAGGATCTCGTACACCTGAGGAAGATGTGAGATATAAACCAATTCTGAACCATTCTATCACATTGGAGAAGCAGATGAAAATATAAATGCACACTTACAACTCGGCCCCTCGTTGCATTGTCAAAGAATGTGTCTTTAGATGTGATGTTGTACCTGAAAGAAACACAACCGACAGAGCTGTTAAGTGCGAGCACTACGCTAACACTAAAATCTGCATGTGTGTGTGTGTGTGTGTGTGTGTGTGTGTGTCTGTGTGTGTGTGTGTGTGTGTGTGTCTCTCACAGGTTGAGTTTGTCCCTGGAGAAGCAGTGCGAGAGAAATTTGGTGCGTCCGTTGTCTGGATTTGGGACTTTGGGCTGAAAAGGTTGATTCAGTTTCCTCCACACGTTGCTCATACTGGACCCAAAACCACTTTCCTCTTTAAGTTCGTAACTCTGGTGAAACACACAGTGTACAAGTCAATAACAACACAATAGGTCAACTTATTACACAGGTTATAAGCACTTATTTTGACCTCATTGTTCTCCAAAAATGTTGATTTTTCTGTCTCTTCTTTGCTTAATTTCTTTTTTTTGATTGAAATTGGCAGTTCTATGAAGAAGTCCCACTCTTCTTCTTAAAGGAGACATATTATACTTATTAATTGTAATTAGTTGAAAAGTTGTTCAGAAAAGACAACTCTTTCCTCATATGTCCATTGCTGCTCCTCTTTTCAGCCTCTGTATGAAACGCTAGTTTTAGCTCCTGTCTCTTTAAGGCCCCCCCACCAAATAAAGCGCAGTCTGCTCTGATTGGCTAGCTGGCCTGTTCTGTTGTGATTGGTTAGCTGCTTCCAGAGGACGTAGGAATTGTTAACCTCCGCTCTCGCTATAGCTTTGTTAGGGTACATGTCTGACTAGCGACTAGGCGTCCATAATGATGTCACATGACTTCACAATGTCGTGGAAGTATCAATCGGACCTCTAAGGAGGCGTTTCAGGAGATTTATTGTTTTCTGTTGAGAACAGGAGCTCCCTTCACAGCAGACTTTGTTTTTCTTTTTAATTTGCAGAAGTCTGACACAAAAAAACCTATATAATACACTCAAGGAGAGAAAAGCTGAAAACCCATAATATGTCTCCCTTAATGATTTCCCTCAAATCAAATTCTACTGTCGCTGCAGAATATACGAAAAACCATTACTGCACATGGACCTAAAAACTCAATGACATAATCTAGACTGATACTGATGGGTATTGATTTTACCGTTTTAGTGGGGACCTTAATCTTGAGAAACTCGGCCTCTCGACAGAGCACTGGCCAGGGTGCATGGAGACGAGTGAAGCTGGGGCCGTGGGCCTTAAACTGAAAAAGAAACAAAACTTCATGTTAAGGACCCGAACAGAAAAGAGCAGGTCTACCCAGACATGTGCTCAGATTTGGTGGGTCGCACTGCAAGTGGTGCATCCTTACTTCTTGACCCACAATAAGACACAAGACACTCAGTTACATCCCTTCCTTAAGTATGGCTGACAGCGTTCACAATGTACATTTTACTCATTATGTTTCTCTATTCCCTATGTTCGTGTACTGTAGAGTTTGTGGGAGAAAGTTTTCTACTTAAAAAGTGATGACAGTAAATTTAATGTTTTGGGAATTATCTTGGCAGATTGCTTGGCTGAAACTACCTGCTGTATAAAACCATCCTACCAGACCATCTGCTGGTGCTGCTTTGCAATTCAATATAACTGACACACTCTGTTGTAGCAGGAGGGACCTGTGTGTGAGCTACACTTCACCGCAGTCAACCGCTTCTCTGCTGCTTTTACCCCCACATCTCAGTGTCGGCCTCTGGGAGCTGCAACTCCACATTTCAGATTACTCAGCTCTGCGAGTCATGCTTTCATTCCGAGCCAGGCACAGCCGCTCCCCGCCACTGTCCTGACCCGGTGAATCAGATTGGCTAACCAGACTCGCCAGCAGCATCACTCTGGTCGTTATTAAAGATGGATGCAGCCTTTGGTCTGACGGCGAAGCCCCGGGCTGTTTTCCTCACTGCTTTTGTTGCTGCAGCCTGTTCCCGACACGTTTGGGTCCCTTTTTCTGTTCAAATGTATTTACTATATGTAACATCAAATTCTGAGTCATCCAGCTCGTTCTGCTAATGAATCAAGGTCCAGCGCCCACGCAGTAATTATTATTTAATGTTACGATGCATTTGCGAAATTTGATAATTGGCAGTTTCGCATATCACCGAGAGGAATGTGATTGAATTCTGGATTTTAGTGCACCGACAAACCCTCGCCTGTCCCTCTGCGACTGTATATGGATAAATTAATCAACAGGAATTGTGCAGCAGTGAAAATCTACACAGCAGCAGCAGCCATTACAGGGTCGGCCTGCACTGTGAGTGTGATTGTGAGCAGAAATGAAAGAGAGAAGAGGCAGCGGGAGGCAACAGCCAGGTAACCTTACCCTCCTCAGACCCCCACCAGCTTCTGTAAGAGAGGGGAGGGGGGTGGAAAGATAAAGGTGGCACCGGCAACCCACGGAAACCTGAAACGAGTCTCTTTCTCCTCTCTCGACTCCTACTCTCCTGAGATCTTTCACTCCCCCCCTCCTCACATACATTACTGTACCTTCTGCCACCCGCTAGCCACTGTTTCACTGACTGATTGACTGACTGGCTGACTCACTATCTGTCACTCGGACTCCTCTTATATTTCATTATCTTCCCCCACTCGCACATCCACGCTGCCCTTTGTCCTTCACCGGGGGACACAGTGGAGCGGAACGCCACCTGAACTCTAACCCGCCCACTTTAATATTGACTCTTTTTTTATAAGATCATGGGACAAACTTGTGGCTTGTGTGGTAAACTCACTAATGTATTGGGATTGTAGCCTGACAATCAGCCTGAGGCATCCTTTCTCATCTCCACCTGCTGCCACCATCCAGTATATTTTACCCACCAGCTCAGTCGCCCCCTTCTCCTTCCTCCTCCTCACCCTCCCTTCCCCTTAGTGCTCCATCAAAAAGCAGAGGATATAAATACCTTTCAGCCTGGGGAAGGTTAATTAGTGGCGGGATTTCCAATTATCTCTTTATCTCTATCGGGGGTGGTGAGTGGGAGGGTAACTAGGACGCAGCCGGGGGCGTCTTGGGGTGGGTAGTTGGGGTACTGAGTATGAGAGGGTGAATGGTTGGGTGATGGGATGTCCAGGTAGAGAGCGAAGTGGTGAAAAGCTGAGAGTGTAAGGAGACAGAGAGGGACAGTGACAGAGTGAGAGCGAGACAAAAGGGATCGGTATTAAAGGGATGGTTCACTGAAAAATGAAAATCCACTCATTATCTACTCACCACTGTGCCGATGGAGCGGTGGGTGAAGTGTCTATATGCCTCGACATTCAAATTCGAAGACGTGGTCAACCTTCACTTCAATTGTATTGGATTTGTCCGCAATGCTGTTTATCTCTGAAAGTGTTTTGTGGACTCAAACACTGCACCCACCCCTCCATTGGCACAGTGGTGAGTAGTTTGTGAGTGAATTTTCATTTTTCTGTGAACTATCCCTTTAATACAATGAGGAAAAACAGCATGAAAAAGCTGTTAGTTGTTATTAGTGGAAGTTGCTGAAAGACAATGGGGGGGCTGACATTAGAGGGTCTCCCACAGACCTGCAGGTGGTCAGATGTATGGATCAGCCTGGATATACTGTACTGACAGTTAGCATTGCTCTTATAGTCGGCACAGGCTACCGGCTGAAACACACAAATACACATTCTATTCAATTTAGTAAATCATTCACTGACAACAAGAAGTGAAGAATTTAGGTGGTTTGACCCCCAGCTCCTCCAGTCTACGTGCTGAAGTGTCCTTGGGCAAGACACTGAACCCTGAATTAGCCCGATGGCTGCGCCAAACAGTGAATGCTGTGCATAGAAGCCCTGTATGAATGGGTGAACGCAACTTGTTCTGTAAGGAACTTTGAGTGGTTGGAAAGCGCTATATATCAACGCAGTCCACGATCTATACAACAAAAGAATTTCAATACATCTCTTTTAACACAGAATATTCAGATTATAAGACGAGAATGGGAAAATACTGTATGTTAGTGTGATGCTTTGCTGTGGTCATGACCACTATAATAAAACAATATGTCTCTAAATCAGTTGAAAAGACACCTCTGAATGCAAAATGTTTTAATCTTTGTGTTGTGACTTTTTATTTCATAGAGGCTATATATTTGTCAAGAGCTTAGGCTAATTCTCTGTGTGGAGGCCCATCACAGTGTTAAGTATATGCTACAAGCAGGATGTGATAGGCAGGGCCAGCATGAAAAAATCCAATATGCATGAGCAATGGGACACACAAGCAATTTGTGTGGACAGAGACGGACTCAGTCTCGAGCAAAGGTAAGTGTTAGCGAAACACTTAATCCTGCTCGCTCTGTTTCTCAAGCCCCCACAGACCGAGCTCCTCACAGGTCGTAGCTCCACTTCTTGAATTAACATCTCCCTGTGATTTAATTAAAAGTGGTCTGTAAGAGGACGTCCCTAAGAGATCGAAGGTCAGCTCAATAATCCTCAGGCACAGTCAACAAGTTTGACATTCAAGCCAGGCTCCCCCCCCCACCCCCCCACCCCCGCAACATCCAATTAATCTGAAGTCAAACAGGTTGGACATGAACAGGAGAATTTAGCTCAGTACAACGTCCCAATTCAGAAAGAAAGAAAGATATTGTTGTGGGTTTGTTTTTAATCTACACTTTGTATAACCTATGTAATGTTTTGTTAATGTGATCAACATTTAAGGAATGATTGTCCATATCCTCTTATTTCCCTCAGTTATAATATTATAATCCTGTTTCAACAATGTGAAGATCTATGTAACTGTGTTTAGAAATGTGCTGTAGAAATTATTATTATAATTCTAATTACTATTATATTATTAAAGTAATTATGTAAGAAAACACTTTTTGTCCACATTCAGGTGTGTGTGTGTGTGTGTGTCTGTGTGCACATGTGTGTGTGTATGTCTGTGTGTGATCATTGGGCCTGCAGTGGATGGGAATAACAACTCTAACCAAGCTGTCACTTAGTTTGTTCAGTGATAAACTCATTCATTACTTATTCAGTTTCCATATATTCATCTTTCAAAATGGGAGCAGTCACATTCAAATGTGCGACATACATTTCTGAGGTTGATCATATGAGACAATAGATTCACCGTAACCCCTTCACTGATAATCCAACTGCTGAAATGTCCCTGTGACATGAATTCATTTATTTTAAATTAGAGAATATTTTTTGTACACAGATAATTATGCTTATGAGGCTGGTACTGTTTAAACTTCATAATAACATAATCATCACACACCTTTGCTACAAACTTTATTATCTAACTTATTCCTTTTTTATGTCTTTCCATCCGAGTTTGTCTGTATCAGAGGCAAAAATAAAGACAATGTTCCTCCACCTCACCAGGAGCTTCTACAACCACATCTAGCTCCGCACCGATGGATTTGTCAATCATTCTGTCAGAGTACCTGTCACACATATATTCAAACAAAGGATATGGTAATGCAAGGCTTCCTCTTCATACTGGCTGCAGATTCAATCTACTTCTCAATCCACGAGATGAGATAAGGAGCTATCAGTCACTCAGCTAATCTCATCCTGGTTTAGGCTTCATGGCCACACTGTCAGCAATCTGATTAATACTAGCCTGCGGGATGCGCACTGCCAACTGGATGATAGCCAGCACACACACACACACAGACCCACACACACACACTTGTCTCTTGTTGTGAGGACACTCATTGACATAATGCATTGCCTGGCCCCTTACCCTAACCTTAACCCTCACAACTAAATGCCTTACCCTAACCTAATGCTAACCCTAACTCTAAAACCAAGTCATAAACCTCAAACGGCCCTTTGAATTTGTGAAGACCAGTCAAAATGTCCTCAGAACTTCAAAATGTCCTCACAATGATGGTGTTGAACCAAAACTCGCCCTAATAACTATAGACACACACACACACACACACACACGCACACGCACACACACACACAGCCACATACATGCCAGAGCCTGAGTCTGCACATCAGTACAACACAATCATCTTTCATTTGAGCTGCAGACATTTCTTCCCTCATCATCACACCCAACAGCTGAAGTCAGCAACACTTAAATTTGCCAAATTCTTCTTCTTGTTGTTGGAGCCAAACTGCAGCAGTTCATTTGGTAACAAGTGGAATTTTAACAATAACTAAGTTTGTACAACTCTGTGGCAGTGAGCCTGCGGAGATCACAGTCTGTGTATACTGCCAAGCACCCACCCCACACACACACACACACACACACACACACACACACACACACACACACACACACACACACACACACACACACACACACACACACACACACACACACACACACACACACACACACACACACACAATTAAACCAAAGCGGGACAGAACTACACACTCTCACACTGGTTGCTACGTAACACACAATCACAGCGAAAGCGATTGGTACATGTCAAAATAAAATTACCCATGTAAGGCTAAATTAGTGAATCAACACAAAGAGGCCAGCAGCTGTGTTGGCTTCAGCAACTTAGAATTAGAGTCCACCAGCTCAGATGTGACCTCAACCGTCGTGAGCGGATGGCGAATCCGACACGAACAACATCCCAGAGTTAAACACAAGGAAACAGAAACATCACAGGGAAATAGGAGCTGAAAGTCTCGAACCGTGATCCAAACCGAGGTTCACGTCTTTGTTACATTGTTTACATTTGATCTGGTTAGTTTTGGTTTCACATAATTTAAAGACTACTGTGTCACGTAGGAACATCCTGTCATAATCTACGTGGGCTTTGTCTGCCGATACTTGACAAGGGTTGGTTCGTAGATGTAGCGCGCTGGCAAATTCCGCTATTTGTATTCGCTAACTTTTTTTTGATAAAACAAATTTAAAAAACAAATTTTTCTGTTTGAATGGAGAAGAAATAATTAAACTGTTAATTTAGTTGTCACTGTAATATCATTTTGGTTTAACTACCAGTATCACCAACCTAGCGCAGTTTTCTACACAAGTTTGAATGCACCAAATTAACATTATTTCTGTCTCTCAATCCTACAAGTCTGGACTACTCCGATTCTGGAGAGACCACTGAGGCGTCTTCCTCTTCTATGGTTTATTGCTGTCTCAACTTCCTGCAATTGGTCCAAACTGTCCAAAAATTTGTTTTCACACTGCAGACGACCCGAACCATGGTTTAGTTTGATCCGGACTGAGACTTGGTCCCCCCCCCAAGGCAAACCGTTATTTCAGTTTGGGCTAAACTGAAAACTCTGATGGTCCGGACCAAACAAGGAAGCTGTGAGAGCGCACTAAGTCATAATTAGAAAACAGCAGCAAAGGTGATCCATACTCAGTGGACAGCCTATCAGCAGAAGATTAGTACTTTGATTGTCAATATTCAGAGCAGCACAAGTGAGAGCAAGTAATTATATCCTGTGAGAAATACATCACATCCCAATACTCTGACTCACTATTAGAATTAAACGTTGCTTGTAGTAGATGGTGCTAGGGGAAGTGTTTTACTGAAAGCCACTTTTTATTTGCTCAGCTGTAGGAACACTCTAAACGTGGCTCTATTCTGATGATGAACGACAAGCACCAGTCGTTACAGTGTGACATCGGTACAGATCCATCCATGGCAGTTGTAACAATTGTTGACTGAAGGTTTCCTTTGTTTTTCTTCAAGCGTTTGTGGATGAAGGAACAAGGCTGAATGACTCATCGCATTTGATTTTTTTTCTCTGTTTCTTGGGTTTGCAAATTGTGTGTTGCCCTTAGATACAAGCTGGTTCTGACACACAACTCTGCCGTTCTTCAAACCCCACTGTGTGAAGAATGTTCTACTAAGACTGCGCTCCAGGGGAGTTTTATTGAGCTCTTCCGTGGTCACATGTTGAAGAAGATTTGGTTGTTTGGGAAACTCTTAACTGGTCTCATCCAGTGTTTTTCTTTGCTCGCACAGTTTGTCCGTACCTGACATTACATGCTGCGGTTATTCATCCTTAATTTCCTAACTTATCCTAACTTTATTTAAGATAAGGTAAGACCCCTAGCCGCAGGTGCCCATGTGTCAGGAATCTAAACCGGAGCCTCTGAAGTGAAACACTGAAAGGTCTTAAATTCATGTCACTACCAGACCCTAAATAAATGTTTCTGGAAAACAAACTGCCATAATGAGAGTGTGAGTGTCCATGGCCTTTAGGTTTTCTGTAAGATGCTAAAATCTTGCATTGCCCAAGTAACTGTCATAAAGTCAAACATTTTTAAACTTCCTTCACATAGAATGGTGAAAACAGGTGCAGACTCCCGCTTCCTAGGTTTACACAGGGATAACTTCAGTTGTTGGCTGAATTCCACTATATCCGCTGGGAGTTAATTGACCCAGTAATAGGAGTTTGATCATATTGTGGAAGACAATAGAAAAAATTATCTTTTCTCTCTTATTAGTGGTTGAGAAAAAAATTTTTTTCACATGCTTCAACTGAATGTGTCTACCTCCTAAATCTGTTAATTTTATCAGTGAAACTACACTCTGCACTGTTGGTGCACAGGACATAGGTGGATATCTTAATGCACCTTTGGCTGTGATTGCACCTGCTCTAAAGCTGACACATACTGATCACCAGTATTAACTTAATGACTCCTTTGGGTTGTGTCTTACTTTCTCTTTTATATAACGTTGCTATAATTTGTTCAACAGCAGCCAGGAAGGCAAAAAAAAACTCTTGCTGGTGTAATAGACAACTTATATCCTAAAAGACAATCTGAATTTCACCCACCACTTCCCTCTACCATCCGAGCCACGGTCCTATGTAGGCGCACACCTTAAATAGCTCAAGACAGAGTTACATCAGATGCTGTGTGCAGGTTTATCTTAAAAAACCCTATAAATCTATAGCGTAAAGGCTCTATTTTAACAATATGCTCTGAAGCACATGGTGCAAGCACATTTTGGTTCAGTCCAAATCCATTTCCACTATTTTAACTGCTGAAAAAAATTGTTGATGTGCCAGGTGCATTGGTTCAAGCCCTTTATGTTATAGTTATGGTATAATGAATATACATTGCTCATTGACTTTGAATAGGGTGACCTCATGCATTGCAGGATTGCGTCGTGGTTCCATTGATTGGCTCTGCTTGCGCTGTGTGCGGTAGAAGTTGGGCGGCAGAGCAGGCACCAGCCAATCAAATTGGTGCAAAACAGGCAACATCAGATGTCAATATTGGTGTTGGTAAGAAAGGGGAAACCTGTGTTCATCTAATCTGGCACACCCAATGTCGAGCAGTTCAGCGACACATCGTGAATGCTCAGTTAGTAGGACCACGCACTCACCTCTCTGTCTCTCTCTATCTCCAGGCCGGCCTCCAGCAGGTTGGCCTCAAACTCCTGTCTGATCAAGCGCATCTCGTGGTCGGCCGGCTCCGTCAGCTCGTTCCCTCCTGCAAATCCAAGTTCCATGAACACCTCGTCGATGTTCACGGCCTCTCCTTCCTGCGCGTCCCCTCCTAATCCTGCCGCTGAGCGCGAGCCCACCGACTGCCGAAAGTTGCCATTGGAAACGATAGATAATCTGTCATGTGACACTGATATGCTGGCGCGAGATCGTGAGAAGCTCTGCCGTATGGAGCTGGGCCGTCGCTGATGGTAGACCAGGACATAGTCAACTTTCCGTCGGCCATCAGAGAAGTAAAGGCCTTCCCTGTTGCTCTGGGGGCTTGACGTTGGACCCACGACCTGCAGGGATGCAAGAGGAATCAAAGCCAAAGTTAAACTCTGAGTAAGCATCACCAAACACAGGAGCAGTATCTGCTGTGACGTAGAGGAAATATACTCTCATTAGTTGTGATCATATAAAGGTATCTCACTCACTTTAACAAATCAAAATCGTGTACCACACAGAGCATCCTCAAGCATCAGCGGAGTTACGTAATAACTGTTTGAATGAACTTAAACATCTAGTGCGGTGTCAGCACACGCAAACATAAGTGGCTTTTGGCAGGTTCTCAAAAACACTGAAGTGAGAACCTCCAGCAGCAGAGTGGGCAGTTAGCTCACCTCTGGCAGTTTTATTCTTTATTTAGACAAAGAGAGAGCAGAGGGGGAGACTAAACATGGAGGACACAAGAGGGAAAGCTCAATAGGCTCTGGGTAGGTATGAGGGGAAGGTTTTTTAAACTTCAGGGAATCAGGTTTCTTACTTATCATAAGGACAGGTTTCTAAAATATGTTATCGCTGTGTGTGTGTGTGTGTGTGTTTGTGTGTGTGTGTGTGGAATCATGAAAGTGCTGCATTTTAGATTTAACTTGTTTGTTGGAGTTAAACTAATTAATTGACTGTCGTAACTTCAGCTAAATGTGTGTCTGTGATTTTATAACTATACTCTAATAATAAACATCCTCTCAGTCCAAATCACATGAACAGCTGTGCTGTCGTCTGGGCCTCAACACTTCATTAAAAAACAAGAACAAGCAAAATAGGCTAAAAATGCCAATAGATGGAAAGAACGCTTTATGGCTAAATAAGCTAGCTAGCGTCCCGAATCAAGATTTTCAACCAGTTCACTTTTGTGGGGTCCCTGCTTTAAAGAGTGGCTTCCACCATTAAGTCTCCCCTTCTGCTGTAGTGCTCCACAGGAGGGGGGCGCAACATTCTGGTCAGGGAAAATTCCACGTCTTAGCTTTTCTGTAACATTATTAAGTATCACGAGAGTTTTACATCCTCAGTTTTTAACATTGAAACTACACAGTCCAGCTGTAAAGTCGGTTTTGACCTAGATTTGCTTCATGCTCCTTTTCCCAGTAGCCAGACAGTTCAATTTTGTTTTCTCTGAACTCGACCTTCATCTAGCTAACTCGCTACCTTAAAGGGATAGTTCACCCAAAAAGGGAAATGCACACATTATCTACTCACCACTGTGCCGATGGAGGGATGGGTGAAGTGTTTGAGTCCACAAACCACTTTTGGAGTTTCAGGGGTAAGTGTGCTTGTGCGTGCGAACGCGGCTCCGGGCTAGGAGGACATTTAGGCTAAAAAACGTGTCGTAAATGACACCGTTTCGAGGCGAATTTGAATGTCGGGGCTTACAGACACTTGGATGACACCACAGGAGCAGTATGGAGGCATTTTATGTTTATTTTCTGTCGTTTTTTTTAACGTTTGTAGAAGTGGTCCACATATACTCGGCTGCAACGCTGTTTACCCCTAAAACTCCGAAAGTGTTTTGTGGACTCAAACCCTTCACCGTCCTCTTTGTGACCACAGACTTGGTATACATATCGGAAACATCATGATACGTATCTCGGGGACTCAACGGGTCTTGGCTGTCGGCCAATCGTGAGGATTAGCTTGGATTTCAAGGAAATCTGGCCACATGCTTTGTTAGTTCCACATTAGCTAAAATATTAAAGAGCCCATAAACGTCCATGGTTCTCCCACACAAGTGGTTTCACTTTATACTAATGAGGCCTATTCTACAGACTGTGTTTGACTGACGTTTCCTGTACGACTGCTGGGTGGAGCAACTAACTCCTCTATCACTCAAAAGACCAGACTGAGTCCAAACTCCCCCCCCCTAGTGTTCATTATATTTACTTTGTAACTTTTTTATTTAGGCGTCTGACTTTGCAATGTGAAATAAAACAAATTAAACATGGAGAAATTAGTACGGCCGTGAGCAATTTCAGAAAGAGCAACAGAGTTTGATGATCTCATGTGATTCCCAGCGTGGCTCCACCAATAATTGGCTTGTAATCAGCATTCGTGTGGGAGAGTATTCTTCAAACAATAAACTGTACATCCACATAAACTGTAATATTATACTGTTTCTAACGGCTTAAATGTTTCATTTCTTCAGAAACGCTAGTGTTCCATATATTTCTATTTTCAAGCAAAGTGTCACAAGCAGAACTGTCACAAATGAATCTTGTGTAGCTCATGTCAGTGTTTTCAGAGGCTCTAGTGACTTGATTCATAGTAAAACCACGATGAGGCTTGGAATCAGTGGTGGGAGACTTTGTAATTCTCAGCATCATTCAATTTAAACCCAATTCAAAGTCTACTATCAAGTGAAAAATGCTAATATCCTCTGGAGGTTTTGGAGGCGGGCTGTTCCACAGCTGTACACTGTACATACATTCAACAGTACACACAGTGGTTGCCACTTCCAAACTCCTGGAACTGTCATTAAGGATTTTTCTGCAGAAACATTATTTATAAGCTTCTTATCAGGTTTAGCCTCACCGGTCAAATAATGGCAGTGACCAGATTATGTGGTTCTTACAGTGTCCGATTGGAAAAATATAATAGCAATAAATATATAGTACATTTATTATTGTTAATAAGAAACAACAATACCAGATGTGATATATCTTTGTAATGTCACTATGTAAACTGGTAATACAACTAGAAGAGTGGGTAGTAGAATAGGGATTGACACAGATTGGTCCCTGGTGAAGGTGACATCTAACATGAGACAGGGTGGCAGCGGGAGGACGGTGCTGTACTCACCGGGATCTTGTCTTCACTCGTGGACGTCTGCATGCTGTTGCGCTGGAGAGACACACAGAAGTAGAAGAAGAAGAAGAGGAAGAAGAGGAAGAAGAGGAAGGAGTGAAAGTTGGATTTCCTCTCAGAGAGAAACAGACGCGTTCACCATCACCACCTTCATCCACATCGTGCCCACATGACACCTGAGGTCAGTCCCGTTAGTCCAGAGTCCGGGAGGAGAGACGGCTGCTCGGAGCCACGCTGCATTGTTATTATTATGTTATACAGGAGTGTGTGTGCGTGTGTGTGCGTGTGCGTGTGTAGAGTCCAGCAGCCCGATCACACGCTGGTGATACCCATCTATCCCACTGTGTGATCTGGAGGCTGCCTGCGCACCGCCGGCGCGTTTGGCACGAAGCGTGCCACACTGTAAAAAATGTAGGTTTGAATGCACAACACTCTAAAAAAACACTTCTACTGAAGACACTCTACTCTCCTGCGACCGAAGCACTTCTTGCCAACTTGAGAGTCAAATCATTTTACAGTGGGGTTTTAATTTAAAATATTTAAACATGAATTAATTTGTTGCTGGAATACATTTTATTCGTTTGGACTGAAATTGATCACGCTCATTGTTCTGGCTCCTGCAGGTTTTCAGCGCCTTATAATCTATTTAAAGGGAATACAAATAAGTCACCAGAAATGTACATTTGTTTTGACTATGAGCAACATATTTGAATTGTGATGTAACAGGAAGTTAAAAGTTAAAACAGGAAATGCTAGGCTGCTGCATTACTCTGGAGGTAGAGCTTGTTTATTATAACTATCATTAGTATAATAAGTCCATTCTTTAATATGCATTTCTCACTTATATATTTCATCAAATCTGTATGTAAATATGTGTATTTGGATATTTGTTTCTATTGCTGTCTTCTAAGGTACCACGATTTTTGGATTTGTAACCCATGGAATTAAAGAACACTTGTATCTTTAATTCAAGATTTGTGTGTTTTGCTCATTGGAAAAACCTTGTAAAAAGAAGTTTATAATGTCCGTGTAAACGACAGGATATTTTTTGCAGTGTGGAGCGAGAGGACGCAGCCTCTTTGATTAAATAGCGCACTGATGTAGCTCGGAGAGAGACAGGGGTTTTCTTCCTTCTCACTGGCTACATCATAATCACAGACACTATCTATAAATCATAATGGAGCACTTGCTTTTGTCCCAACACATGTTATGTCTCTGTCTGCCACCCCAGTGTTTGAAAACTTAGTTTGACCCGTTTAAAGAAGCAACGTGCAGTTGCTATGGCATGTAATTTATCTAATTTTATTTTATTCTTATAAAGCATACAATCTTTTTACATAGGTAATACCTGAGCCCTGTATTGTCAATGTGGAACATTTGGTAATGTCCTGTATCACCTCTACTCCCCCTTCTTCTATGTTATCTTTTATTGGGTTTACACATTTCTTTGAAAGTTATGGTATCATATGCTAACACTATACTTCTGATGTTTACTTTGTGACGTCCACATATGTAAAAACTGACCGAAGGGTTAGTTTTCATTCGCTTGGTTTATCAGAATAAACAGAGATCGCCTTCGAAGACATTCATGGTCTTTCCATCAAATAAATCCAACGCAGACATCGCTAGACGCCACCGGTTAAAGTAGCATCGATGTAGATACCGTGGGTACAGGGTCCGTGAGGTGGGTTAGACTTCATGGGTTAGGGGGTGAGGGGTAGGGTGTTGTGGGCAAAGGGGTCGATTCCTTGGGTCTTCCAGGGCTCAATATAAATATATATAAATATATATATATACATACACAAACAGACACACACTCACCCCAGGCTTTAACCCCCAGCTTTGCCATTAACCTATTTCTAATCATCCTTAATCCTGAACTGAAGTCATTTCTCTCTACAAAGATTAACCCTGAATTGATACGTTTCACTTCATGTCAGTGTGAAGTCCATTCAATTCATCCCTGTACATGTGTTCCAACTTTTATTTTGAAAGAGGACTAGAGTAAAGTATCTTATTCTCTGAAATTACAGTATATTAATGAGATGTTCTTTTCATGCTAACTTGCAAAGTGATGCAACGCAGTGAAACACATCACACACACAGGAAATATTAGATGGTTAGCTTAGTATAACAAGTTGCTCTTTTTTTTTAAAACAATGTAAGTCTTAACTTTTTATTTTGTTTTTTTTATTAAACCCACCCTTTCGCTCCTTTCTTCTTTAGTCAGCAGACTTTGTGACTCCTCAGCCCAGACTTCTGCTTTTTCAGGCTGAGGTCGCAGGATGCTGAAGGACATGTCCCGGGTCAGGTGGTACAGGGCGTCGCTGTGGATGGAGGAGGACTCGCTGAGCGCCGTGGAAACTCGGGCGGCACCGTTGGTCCATGACTCTGAAAGACATTTAGTTTGAAAATTAAGCGATGACGCCCTGTGATGAGAGTTTCACTAAAGCTCTGTTTCTCGGAGCTGGAGGCGCTACAGAGGTCCAGCCACTGTTTACTCTGACTTCACTTTACTCTGGGAAAATACTTCCCACCAGGGGCCAAACACAAATCTGAATCCACAGCTTCTTGGATGATTCACTCGTATTGACTCAAAGTGTATTTTCACATTTTGTCCTGTGCAGCTTTCTTTTACTCATCCAGGCAAAGTCAACCAGTGGTGGAATCAAATGATAAGTAACATAGTAAACAACAAGTATATTTGCTTAGTTACTACATTTATTTGTTGACTGTAATTATAATCTACCTTAAAAATAAAGATGTTACATTAATAAACAACAACAAATGAACAACTTAGTAAAATATGATGCAGTGTTACACCAGCAGTACAATACATGGCTCCACCTTGTCCACAACAGTAAAATCCTTACACACAAATACTTCAGTAAAGATAGAATAGAATAGAGTATACAGTCTCTATTGTTAAAGACTGAAAGGAGCAGTTTTTCTTTATATTTTAAATAATAATACTCACACTTTTGCATATGTAACTATTTACTTGATATTTTCACTTAAAAGATTTTCAATGAAACATTATTCATAATGAGCTTTGCTGGATATTCAAAGACACTGTATGAATTTAAAAGTGATCATATAAACAGAACATAACAAGGGCTACTATGTGCAATATAACTGATGACATATACTCATCTATTTTAATATGTCTTATTCTATTTATTTTACATGTATTTATTAGACTGTGTCTACTATGTTGTTATCTGTACCACTGAGACACTTGATTTCATTGTGCACTGTGCAATTACAATAAAGGCATTGAACTAAAAAAACAATAAAACATATGACAGATGACATTATTGACATATTAAGAGCAGAGGGTGAATTTTGTTGTTGTGATGGATCTGACGACCTTTTCCTCGACTGAAGCTGCAGAGCCACACTTAATGTTCCAGAACTTGTTTCATGCACATCAAACTGGTCTAAAAAATGAATCACACAATTACAAAAAATAAAAGAAATGTCCCCCACACACACACACACACACACACACACACACACACACACACACACACACACACACACACACACACAATGAACCACCAGTGACTGAAAGAGGTGCAAAGAGCTTCACAAGTGAAGGAAAATGCTTCTCACGTAAACAAAATATATAAAATCCTCTGTGGCGCAGCGACAGATATCTCACATCTTCTGCACTCATCATATTATGCATCGTCATGTTTGTCAATTTTTACACCTTCACAGCAGCAGAATTTTTCATCTCCATACATTTGCACTTCGAAGCAGCACAGTATCATCACAGACTTGTATTTCCAGTTGTAGTGTAATACCCGGGGGTTCAATACCTTGCTCAGATGCACATCGTCTGTCATTAAGAAAGTGAAGAGCATTACTCATCCACGTTTCCCACGTGCATTTACCGAGTCAGGGTGGGGATTTCATGTGTCATATTCCCATCCGCTCTAACCCAAAACTGGGGCTGTATGGTTACAGTGCAGCCTCACAATTTCTGAGTTTCAAAGAGCAACATTTTCAGTTACTAGGAGGCACGAAATATGCAAAGCAGGCTTTGTCTCAAACTGTGCAAATTGGTACGAGCGTCACTCAAACTGTCTGAAAGCTCGTTACAGAGGACAAGCCCACATCGAGACGCGCCCTCAACAGTCAGCCTCGGAACGCAAGGAACGCCATGGAAACGCAAGGACACAAGAGTGTGCACGTGCGGGCGAGACAAAGACGCCAGCAGGAGGACGACTTGTTGCTCAGCGAGCTGGGATTTGGACAAACACTTCGACTTCGCAGACATCCCTCCATCTTTACCAGTCTGACTGCCGTGGTGCCACAAGCCGCAACAGATTGCCATTTTTTGTAATAAGGTTACAGTGTGTGTGTGTGTGTGTGTGTGTGTGTGTGTGTGTGTGTGTGTGTGTGTGTGTGTGAGTGTGTGCATGGTTATTTTAGGGATACAGACAGCTGTAGCCATAGTAACGCACCAGGCCACGTGCTGTGCTCTCATTTCACTACCATAGACAAGCTACATGTTTCGCTCCCTCTCATCCGCACACGCAAAGATGTAGAACACTTAAACATTATATATAACGTGAGATCTGTCATCCAGGTCAAGTGTGTGTGTGTGTGTGTGTGTGTGTGTGTGTGTGTGTGTGTGTGTGTGTGTGTGTGTGTGTGTGTTTGTGGGGGGGTGTTCTGATTATGTTCCTTTTCCAGAATTTTCAAGCTAAGAGAAAAGACGTTTCATGGCAACAGTTGTGTTTCTGTGCCGTACAGTGGACTTGACAGCAGCACAGTAGCCTGGAGGTGAGAGAGGCAGGCCTGTAACTGGAAGGTCGCCAGTGTGAATTTAGTAGGAGTGGGAATGAATGAGAAAATCCCTCTTGTGTATATATAAAGCAGAGCACCGCAAGAAAACAAAACAGGCTTCTGTTGAACGTCTCCATTTGAAAATATCGTATAAAATACATTTGTCAAATGTGTTTTATCCAAGTGAAAAAGTCTCATCCAGTACAAATGGAGGGGTTCCCTAGGTTCTTCAAATTTCTGCTTTATGTCAGAAGAAATTTCTCCCAGCTCGTTCTTCAGGACACTAATTTCTAACAGCAGAGACAAAGGGCATCGTTCAGGGAACAGCTAATGTGCAGCATCACAGCACAAAGACTTTGAGCTGATGCTTTTATCACACGTTGTCTCAGCTCCGGCTCACTGATTGTATGGAAGCCGCTGCCAGGGCGCAGCTGAATACATTTTTAACCCACTCTCATTCGGTTTCATGTTATTAACCACGTTGATGAGAAATAAAAAAAAACTAATGTAGGACGGCAATAAAGGTTTTCAGCACTTTCAAAGTGAGAGCTCGATTAAGTGTCTTCAAAAGCTTTCAAGATGCACGTCAGTGTGTTGAAATTAGCCAAAAGATTTGGACAAAATAAGTTCTTCACATTGATCTACTAAAAAGAACCGTTTCTCCATCTTTAATCGAACATCTTATTTTGAGGCACGTACATACGCAACAAGGTCTCATGAATCTGAGCAGAATATTGTCAGGATTCTGCCCTTGTGGACTTTTTGATTTATCTGTGGACCCTGTATCCCACAGGGCATAATGAAAAGTAGTGTACAACTGACGTTCACTACCGGAGAAGTATATACCATGATGCCCTGCACAAGAAAAATGACGGCAGGACGAGAGGAGACATGGTAGCATATCTCAGCTCTCTCTTTCTGGGGATTCTACTCCTTATTCTTATCAAAAAAATCAAGAGAGAGTTTTATATCTGCCGGCATTTTCAAAGAACGATCTGTTTTAGCCTACGTACCTAATATTTCCAATGATGTAGTTTATATTTCCATGACCGACACGAGACAAATCTGTGAGTTGTGGTGGTAAATTATGTAAAAACTTAATTTCAGCATTTTAACATGGCCATTTCACGTACTTTATACCCTAAAAGTGTTCATACTTAAGTTTAAAATAACCATTTCAAATTGATTGTGGGATTTTCCACTGGCAAATTATTGAGAAAATGAGAGGATGACCCGAGATGTGTCCCAAAGTTTTTTTTTCTTTCGGCGATGAGCTCACAATATAGCTGTTGATATAATGGTCCTTATATACTATATAGTATATAGTGAGTAGGGGGTCGTCAACGAGTGGGTGATTTCGGACACATCAGTTATTTGTACTTTGACTTTATTACTTCCTGTTGTCATTTGTATTTACCTGCGTTTCTTGTCTCTGAGCACTCCCCCTCCCGTCTTTGTCTGCCTCACCCGTGTCTACTTAACTCTGTGTATTCAGTCTGTGTGTTTTCATTCTGTTCAGTGCCAGTTCGTCTCCTCTGTATTGTCTGAGCGTACCAGCAGTGAGAGTGTATTTCTGCCATGCTACGTTTACTGACCTCGGCTTTTGCTGTTCTGACTGCACACCTGTTCACCCAACTCATAAATCTGATTAAACACTGTGAATTCAACTCTCCTCATTTGTAGTCCTAAATTTGGGTCCACATCTTTAAACGTTGAATTGTGAGCAGAGCATATGCCAACCCTTCCTATGTCGTTTGGGTTGAACATATTGAGTTTAGGTACGAAAACCAAACTTGATTCTGGTCAGGGTAGAAAATGGTTTGGGTTAAAACACCAAAAGTGTGTTTGTGATGTGGGAACGTGAAGCCTCTGGTTCAATGGACTTTTCAGTGAACGAGGAGAAACTCTATCGTTTTCATATTCAGACATTTTGGAGGTTTTTACAGAGCAAAATTAGATGTAGTACATTAATGAGGAAATATAGCTTTTTTTTTTTTTTTTTAAAGCATAAGTTAATTTAGGTTGTTTTTCTTGTCTTGTCTTCCAACAAGTATGTCCTACAGCTCTGATGGAACTTTAGACATTTTGAGAAAACAAACTACGTAGAGGCTTGAACGTCATTGGTTATCTATCGGTCATCTCTGATCATCAAAGCTACAGTTTTATACTGACTTTGGAACATGAAACCTCCAGGGGGCACAATAGTGACTCCTTTGCATTCCAGAAACACCTCATTATTAATCTGCTCCAGTCAACAAGGCCTGTTTGTACCTGTTTGCCCAGTAAAACGCTCCCATCACAACATCCCATCCTCTGAGCTCAGCTTCTCAGCTGCAGGTGGTTTCTAACCGGATGATGCTTCGTTCAGCCGACATCTCTCAGGGTTTATTATGAGTATGTTAGCTTAGCAGTGTCCTGCTGCCCCACTTAGCCACGGGGATCATTTCATTTCATCTCTCACGCCTTCCTCAACTCACTTACAGTAAAGCAGAGCAGCAGTCAGGCCTGTAAACTAACCCGGATTAGTGCCCCGCCCCCGGCTTACACTGCGAGGGAGCACATGTCTGAGATAAATTCATCTTTAAAAACGGATTACTCCTGTTGCGATGAGGCAAAGACAGTTCCTCCACGAGACAAGAGGGAGAACAACGTGACTATAATAGCATAGAGGGGTCTGAATGAATCATCCGAGTTAAACTTCAGCAGCCTCACATGCAACAGTATACCCTGCATGCTGTAAAGGGCTGCCTGGTGACGGCTGCCCCACACACAGTCTGCTGACACACACTCACGCACACTAGGGGAACAGGGGAGGGAACAATAGGCGGGTTACTCTACGGTGGTCCAGTCTAGTGTGTCCTTTTTGTTGGGTGAGGATACAGGAGGGACAGGCAGGACAGGCCACACAAAAGGAGGGAGAGAGGAGGGTTTCCTATGGGTTGCTGTGGCACTCACCTGCACATGTAGAGGGGGGGGATCTGCGGAGAGCCATTTCACCTCAACTCTGAGAGACAGGACCTGTTTCCTCCGGGTTTCCCGTCAGTCAGTCAGCCACGCTGCCCTGCTGTCAGCAGCAGGTGAGGGGAAGCACGACAACACTCTGACTCAGTTGTGCAATCCTCAGCTCAGTGGAAGCTTAGCTCTGCTGGGATAATACTCCTCTCCAACTGGCCGGCTCGGGGGAGCCGAAAACTCCACGGCTCAGCTTATTGTGTAGCCTCGCTTAATGCACCGCACACCGGGCTCGTGGGTAACAGGCTGGCCGGCTGATTGGGTGTTTGGCCGGGGGAATTACAGCCACACAGAGACAGGCAGAGATTATTGGGCCCTCTAATTACTGCGCCTTCTGTTGAGGTAAAACCTGGGGGATCTGATGGGTCCGCTTTATGGAGCTTAACACCAGGGAGGAGACACCTCAGTGCAAATGAAAGTTACACAATGTGATGTTCCGTCCAAGAAAGGGTTAGGGTTAGTTAATGACAAGTCACATGGGTCCTTTGAAGAGGCAGGTTGAAGTGCAGCGTGTTCAACAGCCTCATCAGGACAATGGAGAATGCACATATAGGGGAAATTAGCCCATGTCTTTTTTGTCAGGACGTTGGATGACTATAAAAGGTTTTCCTGATTTCCCATTTCATATTTTTCTATGAACGATATCTGTAGGAGTCAAATACGGGTGTTGAGGTGAAACTGCAATTCTGTGGTGCGATCACTGGGTGGCGCTGTGGTGCATGCAGCGCAGGTATCAGGGTAGGTGACTGTGAGCGCGATCGAATAGTCCATTTTGCTCAAGGAACCGCCCTGACTGGGTGAAATGACCCGACAATATTTCAGCGGGCGCCACAATAAGCGCTGTTTGAATTCTCTGAAGGATTATGAAAGGACCTTCAATGCTTCCTATCTAATCTCCTTTAGCATAGGAAACATTGGACCATCCTCTATGAAAGGAAAAGAAAAAATGCAGACCCACAATTCTTTGCAGCACACCCACGTAAATATAACAAACAAAGCAGAACAGCTGTTTTATCCTCCTGACACGATCCAGAGCTGAGTCCTCACATGATCTGGTCTGATTTCTTCTCTGTCACAACTTCGTCATCAGAAGTAAAGTTTCAATCCCCTGACTGGATTGGACTAAATAAAAAAAAAATTCTCCACTTATATAAGGTTTTCTCGTAAATTCCTCAAATTATTATATTATTCCAACATTTCAGTCATGTTTGTTTTATTTTCATTTTCCATTAAACCCGTTTTGTTGTTATTTCCTGTGAGCAAGTGATGATTCAATGTTTACTCTGTATAAACTGAAAACAAACAGAGTACAGTACATTTTGTGCTGTACTCTGTACTCACAAAATGTACTGTACTCTGTTTGTCTCTTTTACAAAAAAGTGTAAGTGGAGTCAGATTTTCTCTGCACTCCTTTCCTAACTTCTTACAGCTTCTCCTTCTCATCTCTCCTTGACGCTGTGACGTCAAGGATTAGTGGTTAGGAAAGGAGGTTATTTGGACTTTTCCGAACGCAGCCTGTGTGTTGTCATTGGGTGTTATGACCCCGGTACGGACAACGGTTTTGACCGCTGCAGCACAAAACTGTGTTTAAACAATGTTCACTGTTAGGAATCTTGGTGGAAATGGACTTTTTTCACAACTAAGCAAATAAAAGGATGTTCTGTAACAAACAAAGGAATGCTGAGTGCACCCACGTCACATGGTTCATGCATCAAACTAGCAAAGTGGGGTTTGAACAACTCCGTAGCTTGTAGCTAGCCAGGCAAAGCTCCTTTAACAATGTCCTTAATTTTACTCCTGGTAGATGTAACCATCTTGTATCTCTCCCAGTTCTAATGTTATAATTGTTGTAAGTGAGAAATCATGCTTTTGAATTGCAGGACAGCTCTAAATACTGCAGTACCCACAGGCCTTGGCTGCTGATGCTGAGGAGAAGAGGCCGGCCGACCAAAGTTGGCAAGATAGTTGCTGAATTCACCCAAAATAGAGCCAGAAATCCAAAGAGGGCTGATGTAATCTGCCGAGGGTAAAATCGTTTTTCTCCATGACATGATCTTTAGCTCTCATCCGTCATAAGTGCCCCACAAGACAAGGCTGCTCCCTCTTCACAGCTATGGCCAATTCGAAGAAACTAGTACAGTGTTCGTTCTAATCCTGCCTGTTTGGAATTGGCTGTATATATATATATGTAGATATATATAGTACATATACTACACTACATCTATACTACATGTACATATAATGGCGTTTCTTTAGTCGGATTGACATGGGGCCTTGGGACGTACACCTGAGAAGTGTTGAAGTGTGACCAAAGTGAATCTGACTGGAAACAAACAGAACTTCTTGTATTTCATCCACTCAAAGGAAAGTAATTAAAGAAATACATGATCAGATTCCCTGCTTAGTTCTGTGTTGCCATTTCTATGATTGTCCCATCTAATTGCTTGGCCAACCTCCTCAGTGACTAATTGGTATACCTGATGCTAACTGATGCTAAATACAGATAAAGTGTGAGAGGCAGCGTTGTGTTGTGCACACACACACACACACTTACACACAAACACACCGACACACACTCCCATGCACCCTCATATTCTGTCAGTAAGGGTATCTGATGTGGCACACAGACCAGCAGCGCCAACCCACACCCACACACACACACACACACACACACCTCCACGCTCAGTCTCCAGTTACAGCTGGTGCAGATATGTTCGGACTGTTAAATATTAAAGGCTGTAATACTAACGGCGAGGTGTTGTAATCGAGGAAACCGCTAAAAGGTCAAGTTCAGACCACGGGCTGTGCCGTGGTCATGTGGTCGACCATCATGTTATATCTTCTCCTGCAGCACTTCTCAAATGTTCCCATGCTCGAGTCGCCTGCATGGACTGGATATGAATGTGGACGACACTACAGCTCCACCAAAGTGGAGCCGAATCATCTCGGTTGCCCCCTGGTGGCTAGCTGCGGTATATATCATAATCTCCTCCATGTTAGTGGATGGGACATGGGCCAAACAAAAAGTCACTCATCTTCACTTTCTACATGAAAACCCTCTTCCCAGTTGGGCCCACAGAGTTTCTCCTACGACTGACTTATACTGAGGTGCAGCAACTAGCACTGTGGGTCTTTTGCAAAACCTTAATTGCATTTCCTTGCCAGCATTAAAGAAAAATGTTACGCTATGCTAACGAGGAGGATGCAAAATAGATGCATGAATGGAGACATCCTCGACAGCCCCCTACTACAGTTCACACTCGCACCGTGAATTTAAAGGGAAGCATTAAATCTGTATTTATACTCTTCAAGCCACTTAAAAGCAGCCGCCATAAATAGACCCAAGTGCATCACACCCACACATCACAATCACATGCATGCACACAACTGGAGTGCATACAGTTTGTGCACATGGGCATGTACAAACGTACTTGTGAGGACTCTCACTTCTTGTCCTCTTGACATTTAGCTCAACAAATCATCTGAATCCATCGCTTAATTAGCTTAATATGTACTAATTAACTCAAGTGACCCAAGTTCTGACCCTAAAATAACCCCATGGGGGGGGGGGGGGGGGGGGGGGGGGGGTGACACAGGCCAGATGCCCTCACCCTGAAGACATAAAACTCAAATAATTCCTTCCTGCAACAGAAGTACTGGAACAGAGTGATTCACACATGCAGTCTATATCAGCACACACACACACACACACACACACACACACACACACACACACACACACACACACACACACACACACACACACACACACACACACACACACACACACACACACACACAGTGATTTCCCCCGTCGTCTGATCTGGTTCATGTCTTCCTGGAAAGGAACCAGAGATAATAGAGAGAGCCAGTGAATCGATTCTCGATGCTCCAGTTCACTCCAGTTTCTTCCAGTTTCCTCCCACACCTGCCTCACACACACACCTGTCACAGCCGAGGAGGTTATTCCATCAAATCTACAGTGCACATTTCATTTGGAAGAAAACAAATGTTGCTTCTGGAATATCAGCCAGTCACATAGAGATACTGTATGTCCTGCAAAGCCTCTAGAGTGAGTCTCATCCTTAGTCACAACACATTCGGCTGTAGCTGGTGCTTCTGTACTGTACCAGCAGCACTTTTATGGAAAACGTTGGATTTTCTGGGTTTGCATATGGTCTATTACAGTATTATACTACATACCATACCAAATAGACTAGAGTATTCAGACCCCTTCACTTTTTATTACACACTGCTCTGTGTTGAATAGATTTGTGCAAATCCACAAAAAAATGTAATCTCTCACTATGTTTTTTTAATATTTTACTCTCAAAAATAGCATCAGGCAGCAGGACTATGCATCAAGTTGCACGTTAAAACAAAACATGGACCCACTGATAGTAAAAACATTACTCTTTAGCCCCACCTGTGGCCTAATACCACATAGTAGCTTTAAGTTAACTTTAGCTGGGTGATATACATCTGATTATCACTAACTGCAAATGGATAACTTCCAGTAAAATACAGGCTTCATAGGAAAAAGGACTTTCTCTAACTTGCTGAGGGATCGGTCGCACTTGTGTTTATACGTGTCTAGAGAACGGCGAGGGATGGGTCGTTGTTATAGCTACTGACACCATTGCATAATATTAATTATATTAACTGAATAGTCCCCACTCATATTCACTTTGGATTTTCTGTTTTTCTATTAAGTTACACTTTTAAAGACTAATAATTGTTTTTTTTATAGATCCATATAATCCATATAATTTCCTCAGTAGATTTGTGGCTTGCTAGAAAACAAAGCTGCCTGACTTGCTTTGTTTTTTGTTTTGTCTTTTTTGATTCAAGATAGATGATTTTATTTATGTTCACTTTGATCTCACATCTATAATGCATAAGGACATAAACAAATTCATATCCAACAATATGAATGTTAAAGGAGAAAGGCGCAGCAATCTGTTTTCTTGTCTATTGGGTGAGCACGCTCGTCACTTGTCAGATAAGCTTCTACAGTAGGTATGATAAAAAGCTCCCATTGTTTCTACAGTAACAGTAGAGAGAGGCCTGTGGGGAATGAAGAGGATTATTGTCTAATCCATTTAGACTCTCAATGCCCTGTTCATCAAAACATATACATCAGTTCATCGCCATTAAGCAAACTCACATAGAAGAGACTACACTTCACGCCCACTCACACTTTTCTGTTGAATGAGACAGATTTAAACAAAGAAAGACTTGTGAGTGTAACATAAGGGAATGGGTGGCAGAGGAGGAAGAGGAGGGTTGGAGAGGAGGGGAAGATGAGATGGTGATGGGGTGTCAGTCCTAAAAAACGTGTTGCTGTGAGTGAGGGGTTGCAGTGTGGCCCCATCTTCTGGTCAAAGTTGAGTATCACAGTTGATAGAAGGGTCAGAATGGTACTCATGTGAAGATAGGAGCTAGAGGATGAGAGAGGGGACGTGCATTGTTCGAACTTCACTATAAAACGCTGACAATCACTCAGTTTCTTCTGAAAGAAAAAAATACAAGAATTCAGAGCACATGACTTTAATTTTCTGATAACACGAAAAGCTAACAAGTTCCAATTATTTCACTTTGCAGAATCGATTGGAAAATATTTACAGGCACAAAAGGCTTCATTAAAAAACATTCGATCCCTGCGACTCATCAACATAAAAAAAAAAGGTTTTCTGATATTTATTATAGCTTTTATCTACAACTGAGAAAAATAATCTGATTCTCTGAAAATTCATCCATAACCTATGATGATCAATACTTTTCCAGACTTAAATTATGGGTCATCACGTTTGTCTCTTTACTTGTGTCAGTCTCTGCTCAGCTGTGGTTTTACACAAAAAACCTCTGAAAGCTTTAAGGGTTTAAGTTTAACTTAAGTTTAAGTTTAAGCAATATATTCCATAATCTTATTGGAAGTCACTACAGCACTGACCAGCACGTGCTCGATGTCACAAGCCACTGTCACATGACTGTGCCTCTACTGTCTTCCACACTAGTTATAAATTAACATGATTAGATTTGACTGTTGATGTGTTTTTGGAATCAAAATGCCACGAGCACCAAGTTTTTAAGTACATAAAAGAATCCCTGTTGACGGTCAGTGCAAATAAAAAAGATGAATTGATGTATAAATAAAAATTAAAAAACATTAGAACCAAAAACACTTCATTAATATTCCATTACCTTCAATATCTGCACAGGGCATCCAACTAATTTAACAATTATTAGCATTTTATTCACTTTAACCAAGTGCTTTTACTATTTACTATTTTTTATTTTTTATTGAACAGACTGACCCTTTAACCTTCAATCTGACCCGGTCACACATAATATATCAGTGGTGAACCTTTGCCTCCCGTTCACTTCCAATGTGTGCGAGCGAGGAGGCGAGTAAAACCTTTGCTTCCTATGGCGAGGCAAGTAGCAGCGTGGCTTCCCATGGAGTTCAACAGTGACAGTGTCCTAACAGTTCTCCCTGGGACAACAGGACAGTGCAGCGCGACTTCAGTGACAATTCAATTAACACCTACCACGTTTTTTAAAAGGACATTTGGGGGAAGTGTTGTGTTTCATCAGTAAACATTTCGCACTCATTTTATAGATATTGTAAGACTTTGGAAACGAGACTAAAGGAAACTTGGGCAGCAGGTTTAAGATTTAAGATTCTGAGCAAAAGACAATAAAAGATACTATTGTGTGAGCTTGGTGTGGATGTTGGACTTGGTCTAAGCAGTGCAATGAAAACTTTCTCTCCTGTGGTGTTTATGTTCTGCTCTGGTTAACTTCACCACTGAATAGAAGTAAGGCTGGATTACAGGACTTTTAAATACGTGTGACTGTCTGATACATATATATATATGGTAGTGATGCATTTTACATCAACCAGCAATGATTGGTCACTCAGACAGGAAAAGGGGCACAACCATGGGAGGAACCAATGGGAGAAAAGCCTTGGAAGCACCCAACAAACACCCAACCTCAGAAGCACACAAGAACAGTTTGCTTGGCGTTCAAGGGAAAGACTACCGTGTAAAAAACAGAAAGAGATGTGTAGTGAGGACATGTGTAATCTCATTGCCACAAGGGGGAGCCATCTGACGGGTCAAAATCCTTTTGAGTCTATCGCTTACAGTTTTTCTATTTTTCCGGTCAGTATGTCAGACTGATGCAGTTTTGGTTCTAAATTGAAATTCTTTATTCAGAGTTCAAATTATTTGGTTGGGATTTGTTCAGATTGGTACACATGGTTTGAAATATGAAAAGGGAACAACCTGAAAACGTTCCCAACTTGAACTAAGTGGATCGTTTGTCCACACCCTGCTTGATCCCCAGCACCAGGTGAACAAACCAGTTGATCTGAACCATCCAGCCCTTCTCCCTGCAAATCTCTATCTGGTCCAGCAGGTGGCGCTGAGCTTCGTCCTCGTTGCGGCCGACAGTCAATGCCTCTCGGATGTACTCGATGTCCTCCTTGCTAGTCAGCTGGGGCATGCCTGTTAATACACAAGAGTTATTAGATTCCATTTCCAGACAGTATCTATCTATTGGTTTATTATTTAATGGCTGAAAAATACATCAGGTTATTATTACATGTATTTGTTCCGTTTCAGTCAAAAACAAAAAGTGTCTATAAACAAAAATTGTGATAAAAAACCTTCATCGAAATCTACACATTTTCAACTACAACTATTTGTGATCCAGTTCAGAAACATCGACAGTGCTCTCGCTGTAACAAATTAGTGTTGTTCAGCTGTAAAGGGTCACACACACAAAACATGGGCTTTATGAGGAAGGGGGTCTTACCAGTCATCAGCATCATGGAGAAGAGGATGATGAGCAGGTCGGTGTGATGCCGAAGGGCGAGGTAAGCCTTCACACACACGTCCTGTGGCAGAGACCGGAAATGTGTAATTATAATAGATATATCCTGTACATACAGACCACTGTAAATAAAGACGGACGACATGACTGATCACCAGAAATGATGCCTGGCTTAGGGTCTTGATCGCCACCTGGTGGCTGGCTGCAGCATAGGTCATGATATTATTATATACATATACGCCATGATTGACAGCTGTGATTGTCTTGCACCGCAGCTCAATTTCCTGATCACTCCTGTGCAGACTGTGGCGCCAAATGTGCAAGATGCTGGCATTGATATCCAGGATATTCTAGCTTCATTTCTGGGTAGTGGGAGGAAGTGGAGATAAGTCGTCCATCTTTGAGGACAACAGTAGCTAGCTGATTTGGTTTCTTAAAAAGGAGCTACCTATACGTTTTGCAACTGCTAGGAGACTAACGTTAGCATTTTCCCCATTTATCAGTGTAGCAGAAACATCAGCATCAAACTTAGTCCCTTTACTTAGTCGCCAGCAGTGGAAAGCAACACCACTGTTATTTTGCTTCTATTTCTAGAAGCATTATTATGTATATATTACATGTTATGCAACGATGGCTGAAGGTCAGGACCATCACCACCAACCACCAGCTCCAGGAAGAGTGAAAACCACATTCATTATAGATGACCTATGAAGGCCTTTCTCTGACAGATTAGAAACAATGGTGGATGCATGTTGGTGCATGTGTGAATATATCTGTGTGTGTGGATGATGCGCAACTTATTCACATGAAAAAAATAAAAATAAAATCCTATATTTTTCACCTGGAACTTCTGGAAGTGGGGGCTACTTTTCTTTCCTGACGTTCCCATGACGTACAGGAAGTCTGGTGTGAGCACGAAGGGAACCCACTCCTTATTGATTCCCATGAAGCTCTTATAATTCCCCAGGATGTGACCGAAGTCGATGTGGAAGAGATTCCCTGCAGGAACACAAAGGAAACTAGTTTTCAGGACTTCCTTTAGACCTTTAGAGCTCCATGTTGAATTAATGCATTAAACACAGTGCGTATGAGACCATAAGGAATGTGTATATCCCTTTAAGACTCATATTATAGACATTTTTTGAATTAGGGGTAAGATTTTAACAATAACAGAAGTCGTCACTGTTACTTCAGTTTGCGTCACAGTGAGAAGAAAACACAAACAGCCTCATTACCAGATTCAGTGATCATGATGTTGTCATTGTGGCGATCCCCAATGCCCAGAACATATGTGGCCACACAGTAGCCACCACAGGAATACAGAAACTTCTCCACAGCCTCCTGAAACTACAGAGAAGGAGAGAAAAAAAAAAAAGGTTTTGACGCACAGGAAACTCCCTTTTTAGCGTATTTACCGTGTCTATGAGTAAGAAGAGGAAACGGTGTCTTTGTGCTGTGGTGCTCGACAGCTCGCAGCTGGGCAAATGTGTGAACTAGTGCAACAATGAAAAGAACCACCCTCTTCCTTTAGAACCCTCAATGTGCTCGTTATAAAAGAACTGTGCTGTGATATAATAGACAGAAGAACCTACTGAAGCACAGAGTGGAGACGCCTTGCAAACTTGCAAAATACAGTGGAACAGAGCTAGAACAACAAAGAACAAATGAGATACAGACACAAAAGGTGCAGGTGTCATGTATGTTGTGTGTGTGTGTGTGTGTGTGTGTGTGTGTGTGTGTGTGTGTGTGTGTGTGTGTGTGTGTGTGTGTGTGTGTGTGTGTGTGTGTGTGTGTGTGTGTGTGTGTGTGTGTGTGTGTGTGTGTTATGGTGAAGGCGAAAAACCGTGGGTTGTTTCCTTCCTGTGAGTCACACTGCTACTTCCTCTTACGTCTGATAAACTTTCAAAACTGCTCCATCAGCACATTTAAACCATTATATACTATAGAAGGTTTCTGCAGAGTTTACAAGGTAAACTTTTTTTTTAAGACCCTAATGAATGAAATTTAACATCTATGTCAAGTACGACAGATACAAAGGAACATAGAACTGTTTACAGAAAACCACAACTAGAGTAAACAAGAGGTGTATGTTTGTAGTTGTATTACAGCGTGCTTATATCTGTATCATTGAGAAAGAACTGCAACAAATGGAGACATTATAAATTACGTGGGCCACCGAGAATAATTTGAAAGCGCGAGGGAGTAAGCCTTAAAAGAAGATTAACATAATTAAGACCTAGGATGTAATATTTGAACATATCTAAGACATTTGTAGGCCTAATATTCAAGTGATTTAATTTAAATGATTAAATTTGAGACATTTTAAGACCCCTCAGAAACCTTGATGATATGATTATAACACCTAACCTCGGAAAGGAATACACACAGATTTACTTCTACTTGAGATGATGAGTAACTGAATGGATGGAAGCATTGGAAAGCCAGCATTTGTGTTTCTAGTCAAAGAATCCTGAAGTTCTTTTGTATACAATATCAACCCAATAATAATTGACGTGTTTGTCTGATTTGCTGAAACTGAAGCCTGAGCGTGTGTTGTACCTTGTCCTCACTGACACACTTGTCCCGCAGCCACTGATTGAGGATTTCATCCTTAAAAGCACCGGTGCTCCCAACGACACTCTGCTGGATGTTGGCAATGGTGTTGGCATCCTTTACGATCTCAATCATACCTACAAAGACAAAGACAAAGAGGTTTTTGTCACATCATTTTGTGCTTTTCTATGCAAAATAAATATCAGTTCTAGCACTGTTTAGGCACCGGAAGGGTTTTAAAAGTATCAACTTTTATCCGGTATCGGAAAAAACCCAAACCACACCCAACCCTGGGAGTATAACCGACCTATTCTGTTTCCAGTGGAGATGCAGCCGTACGGTAACAGGCAGAGATCCAGTGATTCAGTCTCCCAGATTGACTCCATGATCAGCAGAATCTGCAGGGACAACATGTGTGAATGAATGTGCAAAGAGTAAGGGTCTTTGTCTGAGACCAAGTCGCCACTCACCTGCAGGATGAGCATATCCTGTCGGAGGTCGTCTCCGTCTTTGAAGATGATGCCGATGGGGTCTTTGGACAGAGTGGTGGGGTCGGCCCTTTTAAACTGCAGCCACAGCGGCTTCTTCTTAGACGCCATCACTTTGCACTGCTCAATCTGTGTGCACGTATACAGCATTTATTCTGAGAGTCAGTACTATACTCTAGGATATGACGTTCCTAATGTGAAATCAGTTTAGTCTTCTTAGCTACACTGGACTGTAGCCACTTGTTTTAATTTCAGTGGTTATTTCTCATTTTCCCTAAAGTGTTTTTATATGTGATTCCAAACAGGCATCACAGGGATCTTAAGAATTTGAAAAGAAATGTTAAGAAACATATATATATATAAGAATGCATGTGTGTGTTTATTTGTGTGTGTGTGTGTTTTATCTAATACCAGTATGTGTGTGTATTTGGCTCTCACCAACAGGGCTCCAGCTCTCAGTCCAGGATCATATGGGACCCTGAAACTCTCTGGCAGACCAGACGACTGCAGAATCTCCAGTTTCTGACGCAACTGAAACACCACTGACACACACACAAACACACACACACAACCCAACATTCCCACACACACACACACACGTTAGTTTCACTTCCCGAAGGTTATTCCTCTACATAAATCTTTAAAACAAGACAGATACTTCTGCTACTGAACTTCAATATTTTCCCTTTCTTTAGTTTTCATTGCAACATTTCAGCCAGTAACTCAAGCACATTATAAAGTAGGAGTGAAAATATCCACTCTAGTTCATATTGCTTGGCTCAGCTCACAGAGCTCAAGAAAGTTGAACTTCTTACCTTGTGCAGTGACGTCATATTTGTCAGCAGACATGGCCTTCATCTCTCGGGTGACTTTCTGCAGAGCCTCCGTAATCTCCACCTTGGAGAGCGTCAGTTCATATTGTGAGTTGCTGAATTAAACCCAAACTGAACTTAAGGAGTCATGTAAAAAGTCTGACTGACCTGTTCCCTGTAGTCCCTCAGCATGGCCTCCCCGCAGCCTCTGAGGTAGGCCTCCAGCAGGACAGCATACCTCTGCTGGTAGTGCATGGACTGAGCGATCTCACTGCGCAGGAACCAGAAGAGAAAATGACCAATACGCTTACTCTGTGGAGAGAAAGCCAAAACACAGGGAGGACAACAGAGAGGCTGAGGTGAACCAGGATCAAATATAGACACCACAGAGAAACACACACACACACACACACTACAAAGAGTGTGACACAATGTAAAACCAGACAGACAGACAGACAGACAGACAGACAGATGCTGGGCCTGCCTACCCTCAGAGCTCTCTTCAGCAGGAACCTCACCAGGGCACTGTCATGGTAAGGCTCGAACTTCACCGCCTGCAAGAGACAAAAAAAACACACACACACACACAAATTAATATAATGAAAGTAATTTGTCTTAACCAGTGTTGCAAACCTTTAAAGTTGCGACCCAGTGGTATAATGAGGCTGGTGCACACAAAATTTGTTTCTCTGTACCACGTCAGAATTCTTAACTTAACGATTAAGCAAATAAGTCATTAATGACAGGATGAGTACTTTTAGATGGATAGATGGATGGATGGATGGATAGATGGATAGATGGATAGATGGATAGATGGATAGATGGATAGATGGATAGATGGATAGATGGATAGATGGATGGATGGATGGATAGATAAGCTGTAGGCCACCCAGCGGTGCTCAGCTCTGGTACTAGGTTTGGAAGCAGTGAGGAGAATATTAAAGAGGATTTGTCACCAGATGGGAAGGAAGAGTCTTTCATCAAATCCAGTCTGAGGCTGCATCCATACTACTACGTCTACATCTCTGTCCACACGAGCATTTTGCCTCCATAGAAGTTGTAATCCCTGTCCATACTAACACTCCTGAACACGCATATCACATGACCACTCACGTACGGCAGCATTTAACTGCACAACAGCTGTTAGCAAAGACAACAGGGTGAGCAATGCTTGTAATTGATTATCCATGTTGCGTTCTACACCGGTAATCCAGGCTACTGTCGGTTGTGCTCTTCTAATCAGTTCATCTAATTTAGTTCATCTTCGAGTCCGAGTGAATGTTTGTCCCAAGTTTGAAGAAATTCCCTCAAGGCGTTCTTGCGATATTGCGCCCACAAGACTTGGACGGACAGACGGAAGAACAGCAACCCTAAAACGTAACGCCTCTGTCCACTGGCTGTCGCTGGGTGCGGAGCAATAACAGACAGAGTTACACATATCATACCTGCTCTGAGTCAGTAGTTATTTATGTCCCTCTCTGCACATGTACTGGAAGGAAAACCTCCATGTGTGGCTGACGTGCAGAGGACACAATGACATCAGTATGTTGCGGGTAAGAGTAATTTTCCTATCAGACCAAAAGGCCCCACTGTTTGTCTCAGCGGACAATTCACACTGCTCATGCAAAGTTGACCACAGAGTCAAATATGGAAACGCGTCAGAAGACAAACATTGAGCAGGATATTTACTGGACGTAATGCTCCATCATATCATAGGTGCATTTTGCACTGTCCTGTAAGCCAAACCTGTCATCAGTATGTGGTGTGAAAAAATAAACAACGACTTGGTATAACAGCAGCTCAGATGAGAGGACCCAAACTAGAATTTGCTCAAGGAAGTCTCAAATGGTGCCGTGTTAGCACTGGTGATTGGTCTGGTTGCACCTACTTCCTGCCACAGGTGAAAACAAACTCTCTGCCTTGTTTGGATTTATTTAAACCAATCAAAATTGTGTGGTACTAAGCCCAGGATGTAGAGACTGTGCTGCTACAAAATAGTGTCAGGGTGGAACTTGTTTTGCAGAGGCGTGCACTGTCAGTGTTGTTTTCTTCCGGATGGGCGTCATGTGATAGGAGCCTGGCGAATCAGCGCTGCCCATCCAGATTAAAACAGCCTGCAGAGTTTTCAAAGTAAATTGGGGCCAGCAGCGTTTCCAAACTCCAGAGTAATGTGATGCTTATCTTTAGTAGAGTTGATGTGTTTTTAAATGAAAATGTAGACGTGTGGCTGTCGCCCAAGCATCAGAAAAAAGCTTCACCTGTACAAGCTGCAGAAGGTATCTGAGCACATCGTCGTCCTCCAGCGTCTCCAGCTTCCTGACGGCCATGGAGCGAACCTGGGCGTCAGAGTAATGACAGTCGAGCAGCTGCATGGCCAGACCAACATCCAGACCGCTGCAGGGGAACAACACAAACCACGGGTTATGGGAGTCTGCACCGACTGAGGACACAAACACAAACATGGAGGCAGTATGAAGAACCCTGTTACCTGCTGTCCCAAGCACTGCTGCGCTCCAACAGACGGTGTGTCGCCAACACATCCTCCTGCTTCCCCCATCTGACTGAGCCCAGCAGCTTAGGGTACGCCCTGAGGACAGGGAGAGATTATTTTCAGGAAAAAAACACTAATAATATAAAATTTAAAGTCAGATTTCTTTCGTGTAAACTAAAAGAAGTACCTGGGGTCGCGCATACACTCGTGCCTGAAGTGCCAGAGCAGCTCTTTGTCCTCAGGACTGAGCGGATGCAGGGGGTCGGTCGCCACAATAGCCTCAAACTGCTTCTTCAGATGGTTCGGCATCTCCCTGTGACCCCGCTCCCCTGCCTCGGCCTCCTCGCCCCCCGCAACCGCGTCCCGGCTCACGTCCCGGCCCTTGGGCAGCACCACAGGGTAGCAGTACTTGTCCAGTAAGATGGCGATGGCCATGGAAGAGGCCTTGTCCGGGTTGGTTGCCGAGGTGAGCTTGTCCGCGTTGATGCTGCTGCTGCTGCTATCCTCGCTCTTCTCTGCCATTTTCCACATGTGGAGGATGAACTCGCCCTGGCGGAGCAGCGAGCGGTGGTCGATGAGGAGCAGGTTTACATAGTACAGGAGACGACTCTTGGTCTTTGCTGAAAGACGGACAGAGAGACAGGGATAAGTCTCATTCTGTAAACTATGAGCATGAGAGCCTGCTTCACACGAGGAAACCTCACCATCATGGTTGCCTCCTCCTCCTCCTCCTCCTGTATTGTCCTGGTAAGAGTTTCCCTTGGAGTTCGGTGTCTGAGGTTGTTTCCCACAAACCACCTGGATGAGAAGAAGAATGTAGAGCACGATCATTGTACAGCAGAGGACAGAAAGATTAACGATTCAAGTCATTCATCGATCTCCCTCACATCACAGCATAAAGACACTAGTTTCTACAGTGGTTCCAAACACCAGCTCTGAACTAGATGTCTGACCTGGAGGTTGAGGCGCGCCCCTTTAGGCAGGTCTTTGATTTTAATGTTGAACTCCAGCCAGCAGTTCCACAGCACCTCTTCATTGAAGGTTTTGGAGGATGTCCTCTCCTGAAAGAATAAATTCAGGGTTAAACTCTCTGCCGTCCAAACAAAGCTCTGAATGGGTTTTAAAGCGGTACAGTACAAAAACAACACAGTCAGTGCTTCATGAAATAGATAGTTATAAAACTAACATAGATCTAAGACAGATGTAATTAGCCGGATCTAGAGTTTAGATTTTTGATGGATTCAAGGAAACAAAATGTATTGTTCACCATGGTTACACCTACGTAAGAGATCTTGTCTTTTCTTTTTTACATCAGATCCCTTTTAAATATTAAAAGGGAATACAATGAAACAGGAAGGAGCTGCCACAGTGTTGTTGCTGATCTTTTTGTGTTTTTTCTTCTCTTTTGTGTGCTTCGAAGTTCCTTAAAATGCCATACATGTACTTTCTGTTTTGTTTACCTGGGCTAAAAGCTGCTGGCCGTGGAAGATGCTGGCCTCTATGAAGACAATTAACTCTGGGATCTTGGGCAGTGATGGGATGTCGATGCCCAGCACCTTCACTCTGAACTTCCTGTTACAGTCCCACATGGAGATGGTGAACACTCGCTCATGGTCCTTCTCATCGATGGTCAGCTGCTCGTGGGTACCTGATGAAGGAAAAGTTAGAAGAAAAGTTTAGGAGTTTGGTCATATATCACTAAATGGAAATAAGAGATACTGAATATCACACACAAATAACTCAGTATTTGTGTGTTCGAGTTGTTACCTGCGACACCGGTGCAGTCATCCACCTGGGCCCAGTCCTCCTTGTGGACCAGATCCAGATCAGGATCAGGCTGCGTCTCCAGAACCAGGTGGATCTCCTCGCCATTCTTCAGACACTGACGGATCCAGTTGAAGCTCTGCAGTGGTTTGTCCCCGTACAGATACTCCTCCCTGTGTAAGCAGATGCTGGACATGTTACTTTCAAAGTTGAAAAGTAAAATAAAAATAGAACTACCATCAGGATAATCAAATCAATCACTGTTTCACTTTCAGAGCAAAAACTGATTAGCTGCACCGAAGCAGCTCAGGTGTGATTCCAGATGTTTTAGCATCTCACATACCTGCCACACACACGTAGCACATAGTCTGCTTCACACACGTCTTCAGGGATGCCCAGCAGAGGTCTTTTATTTGCCAACTTGACGAAAAAGCTCGACAACACCTGATGAAAGATGGAGCAAAGAAAACAGGTTTAAGAAAAGAGAGCGGTAAACACATGAGCAGAGTGCATCACTACATCTGTCTACCTGTGCCGGTGTGTCGTCGATGGAGACCTTGATGGTCTGGCTGGCTGTGGTGATGTGGATCACCACCAGGATGTGACTGTTACTGACCTGAGGAGTGGAAAAAAACAACGGAACAAAGTAACAAATAATGAAAAGCCTGGACACAGAAACAAAGTATAGAAAGTAAAAATTCAATAAACAAAGAAAAATGTGAGGAAATAGTCGGTTGATAAATCAGTTTCATTCCTATTAAAGGATATTGGAGTTTAAAATGATGGATCACATGCTGTAATTTCTTTTTTGTAATATGTTACATATCGACACATATTCCAGCTTTGAATTAATTTTAGAAAATAGAACAAAATTAATTCTACATGTGCCATGACTAAAAACATATTTGGGAACAACTGCACTATATTCCAGAGGTTTTTCATAAATTGTTTATTCAAATAAGAAAACCACACATACTTTGCTGAGCAGATGCTCGGGCAGGGGTTTGCGGGTCACCCAGGGGTCCATGGAGTAGAGTTGCGCTTCACGGTTGGACAGCTCGATGCGGCGCGGCGTCAGCAGCTTTCTGCGGGTGAACTCCAGCTCGTCGTCGTGTACGTTGCTGACATCAGTCACGTCGTAGCCAATCAAGTAGTTCAGGTAGCGCTGGTACTGCATGGCCTCATCCGAGGGCTGGGGACGGGGCACCAGCTGGATCCGCCCCACGTCTTTCTTCAGGGCTTTACAAACACAACAGACACACGTTCACAGCAGTACAGTTACAGGCTCACTGTGCAGGAGTGAAAACATCAACGTCACTGGTCAGTACCTCTCCAGTAGCGAATGCAGTCGAGCGTCTGGAAAACCTGGTGCTTGTCGTAGATCTCACACACGTTGCCTTTCTTCTGGTAGAGCAAGATGCAGTGGTCGGGAGAAAACCGCTGGTAGAAGTCAGGGCTGATGTTTGAAGTCACCGCCTTCAGCCAAACCTGAGCTTTCACCTGGGAGTCAGGAAACGTGCAAATAGAGAAGGCGTTTAAAGCCACTACGATCATCTCTGTAACATCCATAAACACATGATCATCAGTATTGAATCGGCGAAGTGGCAGACCTGTTCCACTGTCCAGTTCCCAGCGACCTCCAGCTGCAGACTGTCAGGGCTGATTCCGGCCCACGCCACCGTGGGCAGGACGAACTCGATGGAGATCTGGTCCATGGAGGCAGTGGAGGATGACGAGATGGCCTTCTTTCTCCTCCTCCTCGGGATGTCTTCTCGCGGGTCTATAGGCTCTTCGTCGCTCACCTGGGTCTGCTGCTCGTCCATCGCCTAGCTTCAGGGGGACAAGAGACAGCAGAAACAAAATGAGACACTCTTATGCTGTTTACCATTAACCTGTGACCCTGTGTCCATCACGTGTAAAAATACGAGACGGATCAAAATAAGAAGAGTAAAGAAGATGATGACGTAATCCGATCTGGGACCTCTGACCTTCTGGCCTCTGTTTCAGAGAGCAGGTTTACTGAATAATCAGAGTTTGTTAACCCTGAGACGAGGGAAACTCTGGGTTTTCTGTTCCAGCAACTGAAAGATGATTGACAGGACAGCCCCTTCAAAGTAAAATTAAAACTTCTTCAACACCCTGCCTCCTCTATGGTAACAGATGGGACATGGACTGAACTCAGTGTTATTTGATGGTATATATGGGGTGAAACGTCACGATAGAGAGCTGAGACTGACTCGCTATTTGTCGAGTGCGTGTATCAGCAGGACCTCAACACTGGGGCTTGCAACCCAATGTTACCTCTTTTATGATCAATCAATCATGAGTGTAGGCACAGAGACAACGACCTCTTACATTCAAAACGTCCACATCATGGCTTCATCCTAAAAATAAAATCTACACGGCCTTTATAACAATGTGAGACATTAGAACATCTGTCAGGTCGTCCGTCAGTTCCCCTGCACTGAAACAATAATTAATAGATCCATTCATAGATTTAAAATCATTTCTCATGGTCACACTGATGGCATCTTCCTATCATATTGTATTAACAAACAAATTATCTTTATTTACCAGTAGCCATTGGGAATAGCAGGATTAAAACGCTATCCATTTTTTCCCCCTTCATCATACATGTGCTTAACTCCGAGTGAAGTTGATGGAGCTGACTCAGATCAGCTGATCTGGAGGATGTCAGAGTTCACAGTCAGAGTCAGAGTCTGTTAACCCGGCTTTCAGGATATGGACGAACAGAAATAAACTGTATTCATGAGAGTGTGAGTGCCCGGACAAAGAATCTGATTGAAGCAGCGTCTGTTTCTGCTCTCTTAAGTCTTACTGCTGAAACAGGAAGCTGAGGTGGGATATAAATAGTGATTCAAACTATTTACAACACGGCTGTTATTTCCATTATTGATCAATCAGCTGATTATTTTCTCCAATAATCGTTAAATTATAACCATCATAATTGGTCTGGCCAACAATTCAAATCCCATACATCCAATATTGATTGAACAGATTATTCATCTATTTTTAACAGTACAATTGTATGTATAATTATAGATATATATTTTAACTAATCAGGAACATTACATGATCAACAATAGCACTGACAGCATCGTTAAAAGTGACTTTTCCCCTCTGATCACAGGAGGATTCATGACTGGAGTTTGGCTTCTTTCTTCAACCAGAGGAAGTTTAGACAAGCAGGAAGCAAAACTCGACGCAGCCTGGATGTGAGTGGAAACTACAGCCTGAACTACAGACTGTGGTTTGAAACACCGTGTCTGTAAACCTGTGTCCGTGTCTGCTGGTAAAACAACACTGACACAACACTGACAGGAGCAAATACACTTTAAACCCCGGTGAGCCTGTGGGACTGTGTAACGGTATCTGCCATAATAAGGCGTCGCTTTAACTACATTCACTTTATGACTCACCAATGAAGGCGGACACAGAGGCCGAAGAAACCCCGACGAGTGAGCCCGAGTGTCGGCATTGGTGCTACATGAAGAGACCCGGAGCACAGAGGACAAGTTTGGAAGTCTCAGTCCGACTTCAGGAAACTCAGCGGCTTCCACTTCACCGGTGTAGTGTCGAGTTCCGTCCGCCCGCCTAGAAGTGCCTGCACCTCGCGGGAGCGCGCACAGCCACCCGCGGAAAGCCGCCACCAGACGGGATCATCACTATGGCAACGTGCTGGTTATTTACTATATCATCTCGTTTGTCGGTGTTTATTCATGATGATAAATGACCCTTTTGTTCGTGAATGTTTAGACTCATCCATGATTTATTAGACTCATATATTTATATGTTTTTACACTATATTTACCAGTCTTAATTCCATTCATATGTTTCTATACTCTTTACACTTAAGTCTTATTATCCTAACACCTAAGTATTGCATGTTACTTATTACTTGTTGATGCCTATTTTGACTCTTGCTGCTGTAATATCGCAAATGTTCCCATTGTGGGACTAATAAAGGATTATCTCATTTTATCTTATCTTATCTTATCTTATTTTTATCTTGTGATTGGTCTGATCAGTCAATAGTCAGACTTCATTGGCGTTAAAATGTCGAAAACTTCCAAACTGCGTCAGTCAAATAAAGCCTGAGCTAAAACACATGTTTTCTTATCACACTTTGATTTAAGTGTCGTTATCTAGTGTTGACGTGCTGAGAGTGTGACTGACATGTAATCCAGATGAGTGTTACATGTATGAAATTCTCAATATTGACTTAAAACAGCACAAAATATCAGCTGGTATACAGTAGTGCGTATGTAGTGTTGCAGCTCCTCCCTTTGGCCACCAGAGGGCGGTGGACTCGATCTTTAGATAACCCTTAAAGATTATAGACTGATTCCACTGTCATCATGTGACTGGGGACAGGGCCTCTCAAATGGGAACCATCTGTTCCACACCAAGCAACTTTTAGTGTTACTTAAACCCTAATAGATTTTATTAACTTCAGTGCACTGAATTATCAGGTGAGATAAAGTGTATGTATCAATGTCATATCTCCCTTTTGTCAGTTGATACTTTGACTCTTTTTGCTCATGTGATTACTGTAATTGCTTCGACCTGACTGCTTGTTATTATAACAAAACCTTTTACCCACCACTGAAAAAAGCAGAGGCTGTTGTTTACTCATCACCTCTATATTTAATTTATACAGTGGTTATGAGTGTGAGTCACGGAGAAGTGTTATTAACCAGGTTATCTAGCTACAACTACCTGTTTTACTAGTTACACTGGACACATGGCCACACAGCTAAAGGCTATTTGGCTGCTGCTGCAGATATCAGCAATATGCATACCTGCATTTCCCCTTTTTCTCACGCATGCATCCCCTGAGTTTATTGCCTTATTGTTTTTGCAATGCCTCTGTTATCACCACACTAAACACTTGCATGCTCTGTTTGCTTTCTGTCTTGAATATGTACCGTGTCACATTAGCTCTTTAAAGAGCTGTCATCTGGAACAAGTCTGCTTTCTGTCCCCAGAGTCCGAACTAAACATGGAGAGGCAGCGGTCAGTCTCTCTCTCTCTCCCAGATAACTGCAGGTCCGCTGCAGATCTTAAAGCCCTTCCTTTGAATCGATGCCGAACACTTCATCAAATAATTACACATTTCTTTCACTGCACTGTTACCGTCACCCTTATTTCTTATTTCGTGTATTACTTATTCTCCATGCAAAACTTTCTTTTGAAATGCCTCTCATACCCTGCTGCCTCTTATGTTGTCTTTTACAATTTGTCATGATGCCTTTTTACATTTCATCTAAAACCCTTTGTTGCCTTGTTGTTGAAATGTGCTACGCAAACAAACTGTCCCTGCCTTATATATTGTTTCTACATGTTTGTTTTTTCCTGTGAGCTACTTTCTGTTTTGCTTCCATCGCTTGAACCCACCCTGTGTTTTATTGTTGTGATGAAGAGAGCAAGCCTGCGCCGAACTGGCCAATGAGGGCGAGGGCCACCGTTGACCGGCATCAGGTGCGGCCAATGGGATCGCCGGGGGAGTTGTGTTTACACCCGCCCCCTTCCCCGTACAAGGCGACTGTTTTGGTGAGTTGAGGAAAGTTCATTGAAATCGTTTGTGGCTTTAAACGCGTTGAATGTGACGAGTGTTCGCCGCAGATGACAGATTAGTGTTTAAACTCGACCCGGGGACGATGAGCGGAAGCTGTCAACGTGTGGTTTGGGTCGTAAACACGTCCTCGCTCCTCGTCGCGCAGCTTCATTGTTGTTAGCTGCTGGTTTCGTGCTAACTGGCTCTGCGCGACAAGATGGCTCGTCTGTTTTTTAAAAAAGTGTTCGCTCGTGTTTCCCCCCCCACGCTCGCAACCGCAGACATGTCGGTGACTCGTCTGTTACATTCAATAAAAGGGTTTGTGCTGGTTGTCGTCGACGAAACTTCAGCTTTCAGCAGCACTTTTTTTGTTTTCTCGCTTGCTTTGTTTTGAAGTTTGACAAAGTGCAGAAACGTGGCGACAGCTATCTCTTGTTATCAGTGTATCACGTCACAGCAGACATGTTGTTCTCTGTGGTTAATGTGGCGCGTGTTTGACTCGTTCGCATCCGCTGACTTCACACGTATCGTCGCTTGCCCGTCCGCGTTGAATGAATGAGCTTCGTCTGCGCGTGCGCACGGAATCTGAAAGTTTATAAACAAGAGGGAGTCACATGACGACACATTGCGAAATAGATCAACACGCTCCCGTCGCCGTTTGAAACGCGACTGTTTCAAACGGCGGTGTTTACCTGAAGTCCACACCCCCCGGATCGATGAACGCCATGGATCTTTGTGAATGTGTCTAAACTTAGATGGCAGCCGGCCCACTGTGACCCTGTGTCCCCGCGTCACCCCAAAACCATATACAGCTCCCACAGGATCATGTCCCCCCTCGTCTGTGTGGGTGTGGGAAGTTTATGTGAGGATTTTAATGTGTCACTAATGTGTAGATTCACCTTCCCAGCAGATCAAGTGCTCTAAAGTATTCCAAAATATTAATTTACATCTAAAAGCAGGGTAGTGTATAATCCAGCTCTCTGCGTGTTTCAGTGACATCATGGTGTGGGAGGTGGTGACCCCAGCTGTGCTGTCCCGCAACCCCAAAAACCACAAGGTCCGGGAGCCAGAGCTTCAGGCTGAACACACGGGTAAAACATCTGCACTGCATCATTCAGGACATAAATCTATTGATGATGTACTTCAGTAAGTCAGAGTTGCACTTTTATAAAGTTTGGTGACTCACAAGAGACAGAGAAAAACAAGAGAGTGGTTCAAATCGAAGTAGCAGAAGCTGAGATATTCAGACCAAACCAAAGTGTGAGGTAGGATCCTACACTTCTCAGTAGCATCTTTTGATAGACCCTCCCTGGCTACATCTGACTTTCACGGTCATAACACTGATACATAATTAGTCTTTTCTCCACCCCTTAACTATGAAAGCTTCTCCAGAGTTACAGAAAACAAACAGTAAAGTAAACATTGTAAAACAGGTCGAGTTTCCCCTTTGACTTCTAATCTTGTAAAATAGAAAAAACTCTTGTTTGCAAGCCTATTGTTCTGAATTATCAATAATAACTTAACAAATAATTCGTATTAATAATATAATAATAAGTTTTAGAAAGTTTTTCATGTTTTGCCGCTTGTTCTTCTATTATTCAGTGTGTTTTAATATTACTTTTCCTTATTATAATACTGAAACCTTGCTATTCTAGTCAGTGAATCAAAATTTGTATTTAAAGGCTAACCACAGTTAAAACACAAATTCAACGTGTAAAAGTCTCCGATCATGTGAGCTAACTCCTGTTTCTCTGTTCTCACTTTCAGTAGTGATGACGGATGTAGAAGGAGACCAGTCACATGAGCTGCTCCGCTGTGACGAGCACTTCCCCTCCTCACCTGGCGGCCCCACCAGTGACAGCCACATGGAATATGGTACATAACACAGCAGCAAACACTAGGTTTCACACAGCAGGTGAAATAATATTAAGATGAATGTGGGCTCGCGTGTTTCTCAATTCTGGAATAGTTAGTGAAGCAAACTTTTCACCGGGTGTTTGCTTTCTCTCGCCAGATGACCTTCCAGATTTACAGGAGGTTCGGGAGGAGGCGGAGCCAACCGCGCCACCTGTTTACCAGGTGGAGGTGGGTGTGTCCCACCAGTGTGTCCCACACGCAATGGCACACAGCCCACAGCCTCCTGACACACGCTGGCTCACGCAGCTGGCTCACATCGCCACCGGGCCCCAGAGCCCTCTGCTGCAGGGGTCTCCTCACAGCAGGTACATGCACTTTGTGCTACAATTTGAGTTCTATGGAGAAAAAGTATTGATGTTACTTCATACCTTCAAAATGACTTTTAGCTCAAAACCTATTTTTGCTTTAAACATTTTGGTACTGTTTTTTTTCTAAATATTCCTGACTAATTTTGCCATTTTTATTATACTATCCCTTTGTTTTACCACTAAGTACTTGTATCGCGTCTCCCCCTCCACAGGTCTTTAAGAACAAAAATAGCACGGCTTTAGCCAGGATTTTAGACAACTGGGGTCAAGAGTCCAAACTTCCACCGTGCAACCCCAGGCTCCTTCTGACCTTCCAATTTACAAGTCTGTGTCATTTGCAGCTCCTCTCTGGTCTGCATCTCCAGGATCAGCAGTGATCTACATTCCTACGCCCGGCCTCCTCCTCCTCCTCCTCTCCCCAGCAGCTCCCTGTCGCCCCCTCGAGGCCACGGGAGGGAGCGTCGACACAGCAGGGTAGAGCTCATGTTTGCCTGCTTCCTTTTGTTTGTTTGTTTCATCCCCACTCACTGCCACTTTATACAATATCTGTGGAGCACCACTCCTTCCACCTGTAATTATCTTCAGAGGTTTAAACACATGGTTCTTTTCGGCTCGGAGGCAGTTCTGTGTTGACAATGCTTCTCTTTCCTGTTTCCACAGACGAGCAGTGAATGTGGCTCTGCCGTGTCAACCCGATCCTCTCTCTCCGATGACGAAGACATGGGCTGGAGCTTCTCCTGGCCCCCCACCGCCTGGCACTGTTTTCTCAAAGGTAAACACACACACAAACACACATGTATACACTGGAAAAATATGTACAAGAACATCGCTGTATGGTATTATATCATCTGTGTCATATACTGAATGAGTGACTGCTCTTTTCTGCCAACAGGCACTCATCTGCGTTTCCACAGTGGCCGTAACGTGGAGTGGCAGGAAGCTGAGGATTTGGATTCTGCTGAGAAAGACTCTTCCAATAAGCAGCAGTCCAGATCTCTGAAGGTACATTATGCAACAAGTCTGTGGACCACACTTGAGCTGTTTTCAGACGGATACTCCAGAGAATGTCCAAACAACGGAGTCCCGCCTGTCATCTGTTATACATTTAAATATAACAGATCTTTGTGTTCTTAGTAAGAGGTTGTGCAAAGCAGTCCTGAAACACACAACCAGAAGCACAACAATATAAAGTTACCCTGTGTACAGTAGAGAAATCCAGCTAGCTGCCGAGCAGGCTCACACGATGGCTGCATTTCTTCTTAATTCTCTGCTCAGGACGCCATTACTGACTACATCTTTACAAAATATGTATCCTATATTGATGTTTTAAGTCTCACATATATCACTTTAGAAAAGCATCTCCAGCGTTCGATGTAATTTGGGCAGAAGAAAAACTTAGTTGTAAAGCTGTATGTATATATTGGCTGTGTAAAAACCACTGCTCCTTCTTTCACAGAGTTACGGCTCTGAGGGTCTGCAGCTGGTGGAGCGCTCGGAGGCGGTGTTGTCTGGTCACGCCGTCCTACAGCTGACCTTTGACCCCGGTGCATTTGGACATGTGCCTATGACCGCCAGGTGCCAACTCGACCACCCCTTCTATGTGAAAAACAAAGGTAGGAGTGATGCCGACATAAACACTACATCTGCTTCGCTAAAATGACTTCTTTACACGTTGTCCGTCCTTCTGTCCATCAGGATGGTCATCCTTCTACCCGAGTTTGACTGTGGTGCATTATGGGATACCATGTTATGAAATGGAGGTAGGAGACGTTTGCCTGCCTCCAGGACACAGAGATGCCAAACACACGGACGACTCACTGGTCTTCGACGCCTTTAGGAGGTAAAAAATACCCTTTCTAGTCTTTTTACTGAAAATGATTCAGTGTTGTTTGCTTTTCAAAACCCCAGAAAGCAAAATAAAGGCCCAATGCCCTCACTAGATTGATAATTGTGTGTTTAAAGATCTGTGTTTGTGTGTGAATCTTTCTCAGTCACGACTTCACTCCTCTGGACTCCTCTGCGGTTTACGTGCTGAGCAGCATGGCCAGACGGCGGCGAGCCTCCCAGTCCAGCGCAGGAGCCGTTTCTCCAGACAGAGACGCGCCACATGGTGGAGGTACTGTGTGAATAAGCAGAGACATTAAGTACATATAAAATATACACAAATAGTAAGATATAAAAGCACTGGAGCCCTGTTGAGGATAAAGTTAATGAGAAAGAAAAGAGAATGTAGTAAGTGGTGATTGTCAGCTCAGGGTTTAAAAGGGATTTTTAACAATACCTTTGTCTTATGTGAATCTGTTTGAATCCTACAGAAGCCCAAAGTCCCAGCCACTCCCGCTCTCCTCATCAAAAGCCAATCAGGGGCCAGTCTGCCGGTGCACAGGGAGGAAGTAATGCCCCGCCTGTTAAGTGCAAGCGGCCAATGAACGCCTTCATGCTGTTCGCCCAGAAGTTCAGGGTGGAGTACACGCAGATGTACCCGGGAAAGGACAACAGGTAGGCGTGCTCTGGGATGTGTGTGGTGAAGCCGCCAGGTGGATACATGTGTGTTTAATGTTAATGTGTGAGTGTGTGTGTGTGTGTGTGGTAGAGCGATCAGTGTCCTTCTTGGCGAGCACTGGAAGAAAATGCGAAGTGAGGAGCGGCGGGCGTTCACAGTACAGGCCAAAGCCCTCGCAGACGAACAGAAAAGACTCAACCCGGACTGCTGGAAACGCAAACGAACCAACTCTGTAAGGACACACAGACACACACACACTAACAGACACACACACACAGTTTGTTTTGTGCTGCATTTTAATTCAATTCCTCCTCTTTGCCTAACAGGGTTGTCAGGGAAATTAAGGCCACGGAGATGAAAAGAGGACACATATAGGACAAATATGACAAAGTGACAAAGAAAAGAAAAACCGTGCTCAACCTAATACTTTGCTTTGATATAAGATTTGATTAACAGACTGGCCTTGATCTCCCAAAGCGAGGATTTACTTCCGCTTTTTAAAAAAGATTCTCACAAACCTTGTCTCGGTCAAAACGAGAGGCAGTGTCTGCTTTCAAAAAATGTCCCCTTCCTCTCACTTGCTTTTAGAATGTACATTATATTCTTACGGTGAATGAAAACAAGGTGACTCCATCTTCAGTCAGGACACTTTACCAAACTAGATGAAGACGCAGATCATCAGGGTTCTTGCTACAACTGGAACTCCACAAATGATTACAGGAATGTGACAAGAATATTAAATTAAACAAGTCTGATGATTTTAAGTCTCTCATGCTTGGGTGGGCGTTGTGGTGCTGTAGCATTTAAGTCGAAAATGTAGCAATTTTCCCCAAATTGTACTTTATATACAAAGAAATATACAAAATATTTACCGCTTTTTTTACTTGCAATTGGTGTATTTCACAAGAGTTAACATTTTAACTTTGTTTTCATGTAATTCATCCTGAAAAATGTAATAATTAAATTAGAATGACACTCAGTAAAGCTCATACCTCCGCCAAGGCCAAACAAAATATAACAAAAATAAAATTCTGCACCAAAACTACAACCTATGAAACCACATGTGAATCCCCTAGGTTGGGATTTTTTTATTGGATCTGCGCCAAATTCAGCAAACTCTTGAGATATCCGTCACCTGATGCCGGGTTATTTTCATCAAGATCCATGAATGATTCCCTGGAGAATTGGTTTAAATAAAAATCCCGGATCCATCCCTTTGTCCAGATCTGCACCAACATTTAATTGGTTCTCTCTCGGCCCATTTCCTACTCTTCCTCCAAACTGACATCAGTTCAGTAGTTTTGTGTAATCTTGCTCACAAACCTACAAACAAATGGACAGTGGTGAAATCATAACCTCCTTGGCGAAGGTAACACGAGTACATCACAAATCCTCGACTGGCTTACGGGCTGTATTTACCTCAACTTCACAAATAATCAGGCCTTAAAATATAGACAGTTTAATCAGTTTAAATGCTTTTGTAAAAAAAAAAATCTCCATCTAGCTCTGATCTGTTTTGAATTTTTAACATTGAAAGCCTTTCTAGCGGATCAGGATTCAGAATGCCTTTACTTACCTTTAGAAGGCTTTTATTTTGAAAAAGGAGTTTCCTGTGTGAAATGCAGTGTAATGAGAAAGTGGCTGTTGTGGAAATGCTGATAATGCCAAAAGTACCGCAATCGCCATTGTAGTACAGGTACTATTAACATCATTTCCCTCCAAATGGTCGTTAGCCAAATCGTTAGCTCCATGTTACTGCCTTTGTGCCATAATAACATGTTTTTAATGTGTTCTGTCAAAGCTTGTTTGTGTATAATCAAAGAAACATGAATGCAGGAGAGGGTTCATGTTTCTCACAGCTTCATAAAAAGCTTTATTTAAGAAGTGTTCAGAGAAATATCATCTACCAGCGTCAGACTGGTCAGGAAAACAACTTTGACTTTCAGTGTCAAAATAGTACAAGATAATTTAAAACCAGTTGTAGCACTTTTCAGTTCTGAACAGACAGAGCTGATTAGATAAATGATGTGGAAACAAATTTGTCGAAGCTGTTTATGTATTTGTCATATTTAAAAAGAAATCTATTTTTTGTGTGTATTTGAATCGAGGTGTTTTGGTGTTTTGGATTTTTTAAGGTCAGAAAAGCAACAGACAGTCATTCTCATCTCTTTAAAACTCAGCATTTCAATTTGTCACAAACCCCCCCCCCCCCTTTGGTTGAAAAGATGGAGGGGAGTGTTGCTCTCAGAGCTCTGAGGAGTTGGGACTTATTTTGAGCTTGAAACAAACTGTTGCACACAAAGAGTTTTTAAAAACAGACACAGTTGAGGAGCTGTTAGAGTAATTAGACGATAATACGACGAGACAGCCCTGGGCCCTCGAGGACTTACTGGATATTAGGCTTCTGACCACCGACTCTCTGTCTGAAGATCTGTCTAAATGCCTGAAAAGTAAGACCCAGGACTAAGAAAGCGAAAACACGTTGAGTAAAATGTTTCCTTTCATAAAAACCCAGCGTCGTTAAAGTGATAGTACATGTACCTCAAATACTGAGTCGATACTCTCAAACCAGGTGTGTGAGGCTTTAGCAACATGGTGTGACTGTATGAATCTGTGTGTTCATGTGTGAAGGCAGGAATCTGCTTTGGGTTTCAATCGTAGACTGTTTATAAAGATGGACGACATGATGGCTCCCCAAAAGTGAAGCCAAAGTGTCTGGATTGCCCCCTGGTGGCTGGCTGCAGTAGGTCTTAAATCATGCCTCCTCCATGTTAGTGGAGGGGACATGAGGCAAACTAAAAAGTCAAAGATGGTTTCTGTCATTTTTAGTTATCACACTGATGTTTGTTCATTTTGGTTTTCATCAGTTAATTGATGCTATAAAAACAGGGTGAAACTGGCTTTGAATGACATCAGAAGCACAAAATGGCAGCATCCGTATCCTAGATGTTTGACGTCCATCTTTATTCACAGTCTGATTTCAATGCTTGAAAAAAAAATTGTTTTTACAGAAAAAAAAGAATATTTCCAGAATATTTCCAGCGCTCACTCTCACTGCATAACGAGGTTTATTCTTAATGCACTATATACACTTTATCTTTTGTGACTGCTACAGTATCACGTGTCATGACAAATATTAATATGACTATACAGAAATATATATATTTTTTGGTTCTGACTTAATCTTTGTTACGCTTTCATGGTTGTGCTTTGATTATTTGACTTTTGTATGTCGTTGTGATCGTGTCGTGTACAGGTCCATCAGGGGAGACAATGCAATATATTGTATTATAGTATAAATAAAAGCATGAGAAATTTATTTCCTTTTTTGTCCTGCCTGTATTTTCTTGTTTAAGACCATTTTTAAAAAATACTTTTTTCCCCTACCAGAAAAAACAGAGTTTAAAACAAACACAGTTTGAAACAAATCTTTAATTGTGCTGCTTCAGCCTGTTGCTATATACAAACTGCACCAGTATATATCTGGAGATAAAGGTATAGACATTAAGCTGCTACGTAATCATAAAGAGAATAAAAAGAGACAACATTCCATTAAAACTATAAACATGATCAATATTTCCAGGCTAAAATTATCAAATAGAATCCACACAGTTATTTTTTTATATATATATATATATATATATATATATATATATGTGTGTGTAAATGGCTAGAAAATCACCTTTTATAGTAAAATAGAAAATATATAGAGGTACAATATAAACATACGGTAATTTGGCCTTTCAATGTGTTCAGGGATATTTACACACAAACAGTGGGATCTGCTTCGAGTCCCTCTCAGGCTTCACCGCAGCTGTGTCTGTGCGATTTTGCATCCCGAGACGATGAGGGACGCAAAGCGGGCGCAGACTGAAGCTGCAGCGAGGCGTGAGAGCGACTCAGAGGTCGATTGATTCAGTCGGACGCTACGGACACATTTGGGCTTTACTCAAGAAATGGAAACAGTCATAAAAAGTGGCACAGGGACGCAGAGGGAGTCACAGCATTTCAGTTTCCCACCCCCTCAGCTCATTGTCTGAAATCTGAGTTGTTTGCAGCAACAGAAGATAAACGATGTCGTGATTTTCCTCTGGCGGATTCCACCCATTGATTATTCCGCAACAAGACTCATCTGAGAGGTCGTGATGTTTTCTGCTCACCATCAAAACACCAGAATCCAGATTGATTTCGATTTAAACCGACCACAGCTACACACCGAGTTTGATGGAATATCACTTCAACACCTCCCCTCCGACCTTTACAACACTGAGACACTCATCCCCTTTAAGAAAATAGATACAGACCACACATCAGTCTTATTATTTTGGCATATTATTCCCACAGTTGTATCAAAACAGGTTTTTAAGTACAATAGCATGAGTTACAAAAAGGCACCAGAGACCATGTGGCAGTGGCAACGAGACAGAAGCAGGAGAATTCAACAGCAGTAAACACCGGCGGTCATTTCACTGTCACGAGTGAGGCCTTCAAGGTTTTGGTTATTAAAACGTTTCTAGAAATTCTGCCAATTATTGTGCAGGGAATCAAATATTTTGCAGGAAATATTATCATCAATCACATGGTTCTTTATACTGATTTGTACTTTTATTAGTATTCATTTTAAAGGAAAGACGAAAGCAAAAGCTTAAAAAATAACAACGGAGGAGAAACAATAGAACTACAAATAAAAAATACAATTTAAAGAAAGATTAAAATAGAGGGAAGTATTTTAAAGACGGATCTTTACTGTGATTAAAAAAACAATAATATACAACGAAATAATGAAATTAGAATTTCGTTTTCACTTTTTCAAAAATATGTATTTACTCTATATTCACTTGTTTTTAACAGACTTTTGGCCGTTTCTCAGAAAGCACTGAACCTCTGCTGCACGAAGCTTCACACTGAACAGTCACAGTTTTCCGCTGGAAAGGCAGTGAAGCTTTTTTGGTTCCACACTTTTCAACATGGGATTGTTCCACTTTGTTTCATAAACCATCACATTTTTAATAATACATGTGCTTAGATCATCAACTTTTAATCTGCAGCCCTTTTTTTTTTTTTATGTAGAAGTTTGTAATGCTCCAATCAGGTGGAGGTTTCACAGCCTGCGATAATCCGAACACTGTTTATGTACTGATCTATAAAAACATAAGAACAGGATCTATTAACCATATGTAATGCCATTAGTTAACTTATAAACCCCTGTGTAAAGGTTGCTGCTACGACGATACCACGGTTAACACCAGTAATGTGTCTCTGGTAAATTCTGTAATGTAGCCTTCTAACACGGAGACCCCGTTCAGACCTGGTATTAACATGCGTCCTCAATAAGTCCACATCCGATCCCTGAAACCACATCCAGAGGGGGTCTGGCACGCATGTGAGCCTAATTGCACCCTGGGCCACATGTGAAGGACCCCCCAGCTGACATCCCCGGACCCCCCCCCCCACAGTTTCACAATCAATCAAATGTATTTTATATCACATTTATTCTTCTCAATGATCACATGTTGATTTGTTTGTAGCCAACAACCCAATATCAACACTGATCAACACATCATGGTTTATACTCTTTTTGGTCACATTTTTTTTCGCAGCTGCATGAATTCATTCGTTCACTCACTCGTTCACTCACTCGCTCACTCGCTCTCACAAAGCTGTTATCAGACACATCTGAAAACTCACATGGGGTAAAAACAGCACAAGTTACAGTTGTGTTTGTTTGTCACAGGAGACACATCAGGACAGATGTTAGAACCAGATGTTAGAACCAGGTGTGAACGGGGTCTGACAGCGTCCTATGTAAAGACAAGTCACCTGTAATGATGATCTGTCTCCACCTGCCTGACGTGTTGACTGAGCTCAGAGACTAAATGAAGTCACCACATGGAGATCCTGGTACTGCTATGATTTTGTTCCACAGTTTGCAGTGTTTTAGATGACTTAAGGCTTTACTGGATTAAACTGGATCGTTAGGTTTTATTATTTAATAATGATCTCTGGTTACAGAACATACTGTGCAGTCAGGCATCAGCATGGACCCAGCTATGAACCACAATGTTCGTTCTCTCATCACAAGCCAAACCTCGGTCACCACATCACTGGAGTGTGCGTTTCTGTGTGTGTGTGTGTTTCTGTGTGTGTGTGTGTATGTGTGTGTGTGTGTGTCTACATGAGTGACTCCAGGCTCTCTGCGATGTTGGTCTGTCCCAGTGGTACAGATCCGTTGGTCTCTGGACTCTGCAGGGCTCTCTGGTCCTCTTGGCTGCTCACCAGACTCAGCACCGCATGGTACAGATACTGGTACTGCTCCTGTGGGGGGGACACACACACACACACACACATGCACACACCTTCTGAGACTGCACCTGCCACATACTTATATCAAAATACACATCAACAGCTACTTCTTACCAAGATGAGGGATTTCCCCCAAACCCCAAAAGCAAGTAAATATGGCTGTAAAATAACTTCATTATCAGGTTTTTATTATTTTAAAGTTCATAAATATGGTGTGTATATGTGTGTGTTGTACATTTGTACTTACTACATCATTGAATACCCCAGGCCTCATGAGATTGGTCATCCGTGCCACCTGGTAGACGTCTACAGCTCCCTCCTCCTCCAGCTGACTGGACAGGGTGCTGAGAGCACAGAACAGCCCTGATGTAGCACCTCCCAACCTGCACGCACACGCACACGCACACACACACACACACACACACGCACACACACACACACACACACACACGCACACACACACAAACACACACACACAATCAAAATAAAATACAGCAAACCGTGGTGGTCCTGGTGTCAAATGACTGAGCGATCCCGTCCCGGTGTACTCACGGATCATGTATGACGGTGGGCCTGTCAGTGTGTCGGCTGTGCTCCCTGACCGCGTTGACCAGATCAAAACTGTTCCTGATGGGACTGTCTGGGTTCGGCCAGCAGGGGGCGCTGTACTGTCGCACCTCGAGCACATAATTGTTCTGAATGGATGCAGAGAGAAACCGAGAAGAAGGATTCAAGATGTGTTAGAGCGAGACAGTCCAGTGTCTTAATAACTGTCTCAACATGTACATGTACAATATGCTGTCAGTGTGTGTGTGTGTGTGTGTGTGTGTGTGTGTGTGTTTGTGTGTGTGTGTTACCTGTGTAGACTCCAACATGAAATCTTGCATCAAAAGTCTCTCATCATTGGACAGAGAGACATGCTCCTCCCCCGATTGCGAAACAATGAAACCCTCAAAGCTCATTGGTTGGTCTTTGCCGGGCCAGTAGACACAGCCCCCCCCCTCTTGACTCTGACATAAACAAGAAAACAGCAGGATGTGTGTTTGTTTACAGTCACCGACGTAGGCTGACAATGTTTTTTAAATTTAAACTAAACATCAGTGTGTGTGTGTTGTACCTGACAGTGTGCGTCCGGCAGGCGAACAACAGTGTGTGTGTTGTGTTCCCAGATCATTCTCCAGAAATCCGCCACCGTGCTGCTCAGAGGAGTCTGGCTCACTATGAACTCTTTACTGTGGTGATGTCCCTGTGGGAACGTGAGCAGCTTCACTTTTACTGATGTGCAAAATGAATAAAAAAACAGCAACAACTCTTTAAATCAGATTGTGATGAATGCACAGAGGCCAGTTTTGTTACCATGACGTAGGAGGCGTTGATGAAGCCGGTGGTGTTTGTTTCGGAGGCAGTCAGACACACTCTTGATCTCTCCACTGTACAAAAACACAAACATGTAAGAGTTTTCTATTAAACATCTGAAAATGTGAAACCCGGCGTTGTTTATGATCCTCTTGTTCACGTTTACTACACTAAGTCACAATAAGTGTCATCATGTGATCTTACACCTCAGTCCACCACTGACTTAAAGTAACACTATACAACTCCTGTGAGAAGTTAGCAACTGGCTGACAGTCGCAGGTTAAATGGTCAGAATCAGGTCAAGAAAGTTCAGGAGTAATGCTGAACATAGGTCAGTTAAAAATACTTAGAAGTCATTAAAAAAAACAGCGTTTATATCCAACATTCAGCCAGGAAACGTTTCAAATATACGAACTCTAAAGAACCCTAAACACAGTCTGGTGAACAGTATTCGTTACAAACTGATAAAACACAAATTCATTTGGTAATGTGTGTGACCCACCTCGAGGCTCTCAACATGTCAGGTGATATTGTGCTGGTGCATATTCACAAATTCTAAAAGTTACTCTAAAGATCCTCTATGTTTGGGACAGTTAATCATCCAGCTCTGCTTACCAGGCATCAGAGCTCTGGCTCTGTTCTTCTCAGCGTTGCCATCTTTCAGGGCAGTGCTGTAGTCTGCGTGCTTCGCCTGACGCTGACTGATCAACTGGAACACAAAGAAAACACTCGTCACGTTCACTGTGCACAGTTACACAAGAATACAAATGATTGAAAACCCAAGTGTTGGCTAAATTCCTGAAATGTACAGGACAAGTTTACGTTACAGTGTGGGGTAGGGAAAAAAACAATTTGCTCTACTTTGAACTGTTTGTCCATGCGCGTCCTGCCTGACAGCCCAGGGGTCAGGAGGTCAGACACGTAGGTGTGGAGGAGGTCTGACGTCACTGAGGTGTCCCGGCTCAAGATGGCCTCCACCAGGGCATCATGGATAAATACATACTGCTCCTAAAGGACAGAGACACATGTTCTCGATGAGGACTGACTGAATAGACACTCAGAACAGTGTGTGTGTGTGTGTGTGTGTGTGTGTTGGTTCACTTACCTCTGTCTGAACCAGGAAGTTCCTCTGAGTCCGCACATGCTTCAGGAAACCAAGAACGTTCACTGTCCCCTGATCCTGGATCTGCTGCAGCATGCCGTCTATCACAATGTAGGTTCCTGTTCTTCCTACACCGGCACTGTGATGTGCACACATTACATGTCAACACACTGAGTATAGTCACCACATGGCACGGGCAGAAGAAGAACCTGTCCCTACCTGCAGTGCACCAGAACAGGGCCCATCTCTTGCGTGCGGGCCCGGGACGATGCTCTGATGAAGGACAGGACAGGCAGAGTGTATTCTGGGACGCCCATGTCTGGCCACTGGGTGTAGTGGTAGTGCATGACTGTGTGTTCGACTCTCTGGGACGCCTGGAGGACCAGAGGTGGGGTTGTTATGTGTCAAGTTTTCAACCTGAATCTCAAATTATCTGTGGATGAACACTGCAGCTCCTGTCGTGAGATGGTGTTTGTGTGGTGCTGCACCTTATTTGCGGTATCCCTGACGGTGAAGGTCCGCAGTGTGTAGTACGCCAGGGTCTTGCTGCTTTTCAAGGTCACCTGGTACGGACCGTACTCCTCCTGGTTCTCGTCCGGCCAATACTGGTCACATTTTGTCTGTAGAAGGACAGTGACGATAAAACATGAGCACGTGACCAGTGGAGACTTGTGAGTCTGTTGGTACACATGTCACACCTAGGGTGGCAGCAATCAAACAATGCTCATAAACTGTGTATAAAGATGGACGTCACATTTCCACTTCCACCCCCGATCCAGAAATGAGAAAATATCCCCAACGAATGCTGTCGTCCTACGCTTGATTTAAATTGAGGAAAGGGGATCAGCTTGTCTAGTTTTGTCAGATATATGTTAAATATGGTTTGTGAGGCCATGTGACCTTTGACCATCCAAATTGAATCAAATCATCTGTGATCTTGAGCTTTGACATTCGACCTTCATTCACCTTTGAGTCCAAGTGAATGTTTATACCACATTTTGAAGAAATTGAGATATCGGGCTCACAGGAATGGGACGGACGGATGAAACAACTCTAAAGATCAGATGATGTGTGTGTATTAGATCCGATGATCTGTGTGTAAGCTGCTGTTGGGGTCAGACCGGTGTTTGTGTCAGTGGCGACCTCGTACCCGTCCTTTCTCCTTGAGGTTGGTGATCATGACAATCACTCCGATATTCTGCTGCCAGATCATCCTCCAGAAGTCTTCCCTGCCCGCTCTGAGGGGCCCCTGCGCTGCCACGTACGCTCTCGTTCGCTCGTAACCCTGCAGAGGAAAAAACCACTGTTTACTGCAAGAACTGGACAGTGTGAATACATTCAGTAAAAGTAGAGGAACATTAAAGAAAAGTGCACCTACATCAACAAAGTTAGCGTTGATGTAGTCCCCGCATTTCCCGTCTTTGTCCAAACTGTTGGACAGCTTCACTCTGCTGTGGTCATCTGCGAGAGGACAAACACAAATCAACTTTATCGTCAGTTTGCATGATAACATGATAAATGCTGAGCACCGACCACAGAGCCCAGTGACGTACAGGCCAGAATGTTGATGTATCGGTTCTTGCTTTTGTTGTCGGGGTGGTTGGAGCTGTCGGTGGTGATGCCCATGTCCACTGTGCAGGCTTGTACCTCCTGAAACACAACAACACAACATACAGTACAACACATACAGGACTTGGTTTAATCACTCAGAGGAAACTAAACAAAACTAACAATACAATATGCTGATTAAGCACAAGAACAGGCAGAATTCTCTCTATTCCAAGTCAGTGCATAGTGTTGCTTTAAAGGCTCCATGACTGACAACATATGCCTGTGAATCAGCTTCCAACGTAGACTAAGAGCCAGAGATGAAGAGATCAGCAGCTCCACCTCCATTTTTGCCCGACAACACAGAGTTTACATTTAATATCACGTCTGAAAAGATGCAGAGGGTCAACAGAGGATCAGATGCTGGAGATTTGATTTCAAACAAAGCTCGAGTCTTCCAACAAAAAGGAAACAGCACCTCCGCAGGTGAGGAGGGGTGATACTGCCGGCGTCTTACCTCGTAGGATTCTTTGACAATCTAATGGAGGGTGGTGAGGATGCAGAAAGCACGACGATGGTGGTGGAGGTGGTGAAAGGAGAGCGGGAAAGGGGACAAGATGACAGACAGACAGACAGACAGACAAGGAGTCAGTGCAGGTCCAGGAATATGGGGTTCTGATACACACAGAGAGGCTGTGCCCGGTGGGAAACACTGATGCTCCCACCTGATCTGTAAGACTTTGATTCTACTATTAAAGCATCATTTGGTCCAAATATATAAAAGACTTAAATCAAATTTGCGATCTGACCACACGCTCCTTCAATTTAGACTTTTGTTTTGTAAAACAAATCAATCTCCATGTAAATGTAGGATTGTAGAAAAGGTAAAAACACTGTAACGAAATGGGGGAAACACATACAACACACTGGCAATTACACAGTAGTATATTACATTAATTGATCCTATCTCTGTGTGTGTGTGTGTGTGTGTTTCTCAAGAGGGTCATGCTCGGAGACACAGGTGACTAATGCCATGCAGATGCACCTGTTGGTAGAAATTAACCCACACACTGTTCTCTATCAACAGATTCAGATTCCAATTCTACACATAACACATTGATAAAAAACTTGTTTCACATTTAAAACACAAAAGAGATGGAAGTTTTAAAAGGCTGAAAACATGTGACAGATATTTATTCATCTGTACAGATCATAAACTGTATATGAGGATGGACGACACGTCTCCACTTCCTCCCACTACATCTAGAAATGAAGCCAAAGTATCCTGGATACATCGCTGCCATTTTACACATTTGGAGCCAGAGTCTGCACAGTAGAAATCTTGGTCACGCAGATACACATCTTTGAGAAAAAATGATTTGAGGTGTTGTTTGAGTCTGGTCCACGCCCCCTCCGCTAACAAGGGGGAGATGGGATTTATGACCTATACTGCAGCCAGCCACCACGTGGTGAACGAGATGCTGTGGCTTCAGTTTGGGGGATCAGACACGTCGTCCATCTTTGTTTACGGTCCATGGTACAGATTTGTGCAAACCTGCCACTCAAATTTGAAGTTGTGAATGATTTTTGTCTATTTGAATTTAGAGACTATAATGAGGACCAATCAGCATTGCCATGATTCGTACCAAGCACGCCTCATAACATGTTGACTGTTGCCTAATATATTGCACATGGAAGTTACACATCAACACTGGGCTAAATGATACTCCTGTAGAGCGTGATGTTAATAGACATATGGAGGAGCATTAAGGGACTATGGCAAATGAGATGTTATCTCCTGATAGGTTGTCCTCTTCAAAAACAGTCTCCCAAAAGAGCACCCATCTACTGTCTCTAAATGGAGGATCATTTTATAAATATTTAGTTTATCTTGCTTTCCCTCGTCCACAGACATTCCACTGAACCCAAATACTGTGCAGTACTATACAGTTGACATACCTCAAACTCCTTGAAGAAGGTGTTGTTGGTGTGGAGCTCCATGACATGCTTCACAAACTGCTTCACCGTCAGCGGCTCATGACCGTCTGCAATACACCACATAAAGCCATATTGGATATTGCAATGATCATTGAATAATGTGAGCGTGTGTGTTACCTGTAGCCAGCAGCAGGGGGGTAGACGGAGCGGATATGACTTTAGGTGAGGCGCTGTCGTCTGGGTAGAAGTTCGCTGCCTGGAAACAGTTTCTGTGACGTAAACAGATCAGAATTTAACTCAACTACACAGGTACAATGAATGCAGACAGATATTGACCTTGTGTGTGTGTGTGTGTGTGTGTGTGTACCTCCAGTAGATGAGTATGCCCACCAGGACCATCAGACAGATGATGGTGAGAGTGGAGACGACAGCGAGAGGAACGACTGTCCTCTTCTCCCTCTCCACACCTCCGACCAGCCCCACCCGAGACTCATGGCTGCTGTTGCTGCCCTCTGATGAGAGACAGAGACGAGAAAGATGGGGGGTGTGGTGGGTGAGGGACAGGGGGAGAAGAAGGGTAGAGTGTGGGAGAGTCAGTGAGAGGAGCAGGAGAAACAGGGATCATGTGTAGCCCTTTCAAAATAATAGTTAAAGTGTGTTTACCAGAGGGTAGAAAAAGGATAAGAAAGGAAAAATAGCCAATGTTGTTGGTAATTGTGAGAACAGTCTTTTCTCAATCGTCCCCTCAATTATTGTCATGACATTGACATTGAACAACATTAGCCTTCCTTTGAGTTGTAAATGTAAATTTAATAAACATTAGTTTAAACAAGTGCAATGCCTCATTACATCACAGAGGGGCAGTGGTGAGGAAAAAGCTGCACACTGTATAACATTTACCTTCCTTTGGCTCGTCCATGGCCTCGCTGGCGTCGGTCACTCTGATCAGAGGCCCCAACACTGAGCTCCCTGCAGCATCAAACAACTCGTCCACACCCGAGAACTGCTGCAAACTCTCACCAATGACACCTGCATCACTGTCCACTATACCACCTCCTTCACTCTCGATACCAACGGTTATTTTACCATCACCGTCTCCCTCCCAGATGTTCTCAGGAGTTAAGTTGCCCCCATTGAAAGACCTGTAAAAAGTCATGTTTTGATCCTCTTCATCAGGTCCATCACTACCACCATTGTTCATTTCCTCACTGCTGTCAAACAGTGGGAACTCCACTTTAGCCGTATTTCCTATGACAGGCAGCTGCAGATCATCCCTTCTTTCAAACGCAGCTTCTTTTCCTGCATCTATACCGTCACCTTCCTTTTCAGCTACAGCCTTATCCTCTTTATTGTCCTCTTTCTTTCCTTCACCGTCTCCACCACCATCTCCAGAACCACTGACATCCTCAGACCAGCTAAAACTGGACTCAGCTTCAGCCCCGCTCCCGCTCTTGGTGTACGTCGTCTTTCCTGCAGCAGGTTCACCTTCAGTTTCCTTCAGCGTGTCACAGCCTGCTGTGCGATTGAGCTGCCTGACTCTCTCCTCTGGGTCTCCATCTACTTCCCTCACTCCAGTCTCACTTATTTCTTCTCCTCCCATCTTTTCTTCCACCTCATCTCCATTCTCGGTTATTTCTCGAGCTGCGTCTGTCTTTGGTGAAGTTGATCTACCCTTTTCCCCGATATGATCCACCTTTGTGGTAATGGTTGAGCTTGGAAGAGTAGACAGGTCCGTGCTGATTGTAGCGACTTCATCAGAGTCCTGTTTGAGTCTGTTGCCATCAAAGCCAGAGCCTGATCCACTGCCCTCTGCTGGCCTGTCCGACAAATCAAAACGTTTCGAATCATAGAAAGAAAAGTTGTCTTTATATTGAGCTGTCCTGGCTTCCTCCTCATTGCTGGGGTGTGGCAGGGTATTTAGACCATCTTGAATCTTCACGTCACTCACAAAAGGGGACGTTTTTGGGGTACTTCCTTCAATGGCGTTTGTGTTTGATAAGTCGAGGGCACTCAAATCAAAATCAGGCTGAAGAGAAAAGTACGCAGCGCTTGAGAGATCTTGTGAACTCAAAGTGGTAGAAATCTGAGCGTCCTCTGAATCCATTTCTAGACGGAGAATATCGTGCTCCTCAGAGGACTTATCTTCACCGCTTGTATTGTCTTCAGGGAGGGCAGGAGAAGGACGGAAACTGATGGCGTCTTCATTGAAGGGGTCGAGTGGTGGAGGTGTTGATCTGATTAAGTCGTCTTTGGAAGAGAGCGCTTCCTCCAGGAGAGAGATCACAGGGTTTGCAGTGTGGACGATTGCTCCACTAGAAGTGTTAGGAAAGATTGAGGAGTGGTCAACGGTTGAGTCCTCAGACCTGGACGTTGGTGTGTTCGCTGCAAGAAAAGTCAAAGTCTGAAAGGAAAAACTTTTCAAGGACACCAATGCATTGAAATGTCTTGATTCAAAGTCTTATTCAGGCCAGGGAAGACAAAGGAGAAAGGTAAGAAGTCGATTCCCAGATATGGTGGACATGAAAGACAGAGGTAGAGTCAGAGGAAGAGTATCTGGTCAACTTAATATTCATTGGGATTCTGAATCAGAGGATGAGATAAATCAGCTTGTTGAGGATGATTTGATCAAATGAGCCCTTCATTCTTTAGAGACAGAGGAAGAAAGCAGCCACCAGAGTGCGCCCTTCAGCCACAGAAAAATAATTCAGACCCAGAATGAAGAGAGACAAGTCCAAGAAATAGACACTGATCATCAAGCTTGAGTGGATTCAAGTCGATTAAACTAAACCAAGAAAAACATCTCCTCATGTGGAAACTGAAGGATTTGAAGAAGAGTTGAATTCTGAACGAGCTCAGAGAGAGAGGAAGATGTGGATTATCGCTGTAATCATCATCAACATCAGCCACATTCTCTTTAGGACCATCATCATCATCATCACAATCATCAGCCATCACCACTGCCATTATCAGCATCATGCCTCTCTACAATATGCCACCATGATCACAGAGCACAGCAGTGATTAGTTCAACAGCAGGTTGTTAGAGGGAAAGACAATTGTCCACTGCAGTTAAGTGCAACTCTCTACCCACCACCAGAAAACATGTTTTTACAACATTTTCATTTCAGTGAATCCCTCATGTTGACGCTTTACATAAGAAGTGGAAGGTGGCATTACACATTCTTTTTTTATACCACTTTCTTTAACATTGTGAGACAATCCTGAGCAATTTCTCAAGAGTAATTCATGGATCTTGATGCAAAAAAAACAGGTGCTTTTAAGGGACTTGTACTCATGAGAGTGTGCAATGTGGTGCAGATCCAAATAAATATCTGGATCTGGTGAATTTAAATGTGCTTTCATTCGGGACCTTGTTTTTCTATTATTTAGCAGCATTACACAAAAACTACTCAACGGAGGACTATGTTGGAAGGATATGATCAGTATGGGTCAGGGAAGAACCCATTCCATTTTGGTGCTGATCCGAATCAGGGGGCGGATCTAAGAATTTCTATTCCACTTTCTTTAACATTTAGAGACAGGAAAGAATCTGGAATCCATGTCTCAGGGACTGATATCTAGTATTAAAGGGGACATGACTGAGGTATTCGAGATATGTTTCGAGAGATGGCGCTCTCAGGTGTTGTACCCTACCGTTGAACATGGGCTGGGTCGTATGCATCAGCACCCTGAGCAGAGAGGAGGTGGTGAGTGATTTGTAGACTGAGTCGGCGAGGGTGTTGCTGCCGGTCGCCGTCCTTGCCGTGATCCAGGGGGAGGACGGGGAGGAAGAGGAGGCAGAAGTGACGGTTTCCAGGAGTGGTTTGTTCACGGGAGCGTCGCTGTCCTCAGCGGAGAACACTGGGGAGACTCCGTCCACTTTAATACCTGTGGGAGAAAGGGAACGTGATATGATGTGACGCGTGTTGTGCCACATGATGATGTGGCCTAACATGATCAGATTCCTCCTGTTATGACTGGATGTGGCCTTTAGGTGCATGAATCTACTGGGCCTGATGTGATGTGCCATAATGAGCCGTGGCTTTGATGTCACAACATGATGGGTGACCGAGGTTGTACGACCTCATATCTCTGATGATTGGACATGCCGTGATGTACCTTAATATGGGATGACAGGTGAAGGGATGTCATGGTATATCACATCACAGGATTCATGTGAATTCAGTGTTCACATTTTGGTAAAGTTCGATTCCTGGCTCCTCCAGTCCGAGTACTTAGGTGTCCCTGAGCAAGACACTGAACCCCAAATGCCCCCTCCCTCTGGAACCCCTTTCCCAGACAAATCAGAAACTGCACTGAACTGTCCTCCTTTAAAACACTATATAGTATATAAAACACCTTTAATGTTTGATTCTTATGTGTATCTTATATTTCAATGTCTGATCATGATGTGCATTTTATCTGATCACTGTTTTATTTGTAATCCTTGTCTGAAAAAAGTGTCTGATCATTGTTAAAAGCACTAAACAAATAAAATGTATTATGTTAATTATTGTTACAATCTATTGAATTGTGACTATCGGTGCTGCTGTAAATATTGAGTAGAACGACTACTGACTCTCCTCGTAGGACTCCGCAGCATCCAGCAGAACAAAACCTTCAGCTGGTCCCTATTTAAACATTTATGAGTTTAAATTCCCCCCCGGCACTGGACCAAGAGCTGCTGCAGCAGCAGCACCAATCCAAGATGTTTTTGTGTAAACTAGACTGACAAAAAAAACAGAATAAATCTCTTCTTGTAAAGTCTGACCTGGCACCGCAGCAGCAGCAGAGGACTCTGTTGCAGCGGAGGCGGAGCTTTCCAGGGGAAAGTTGTTGACTGTGTCTTCATAGAAGACATCTGTGACTTGGATTTCCTCCACAGGAGGGGTGTAGAGGTCCGACTGCGGAGAAGGGAGCTCACTTTCGCCAGCTTGTTCTGGTGGAGCCTGATCCTTTGACTGCAAGTGGAACACAAAGTCGAAAACATAAACACTGGCTTTAAACCGGTTCCCTGGATGAATAAATGTACAAGACCACAGTAAAAATCTGTGAAGGTTTCATTTAAACAAACTGATCTGACATTTGGAATTTACAACAAGGAACACTGCATTATATCTTGTGTCATAATTGTTTGTTGCTGTATAAATTAAATTATTCTACATACTTTATACATTATACTCATATTCAGGTTCATAGCTTCAACTTGTGTTATTACTTGAAAAGGTTTACATGCTCTAATGTTCAGAAAACTTCCCTCATACTGTCCATTCCTGCAGCTCCTCTTGTCAGCCACTGTCTGAAACACTTTTTAGCTTATGTCTCGTTAAGGCCCACCTCCTGATAAAGCCCAGTCTGCTCTGATTGGCCCTCTGTTGTGATTAAGGGGCGGCCGTGCCAGACGAGCCAATAAGTCGCATTATGCAAATAAAAAAGGTATCGTCCAGATGACTAATAAGGTGTTTCAGGAGCTACAGCAGAAGTGTTTTCTGTGGAGTTTTTTCTTGAGTACAACTGAACATTTGTATTGAATTTGAAGAAATGAGATAACATGTTCACAAGAATGGGACAGACCACCCGAAAACCTAATGCCTCCGGCTAATGGCATAAAAACCAATATAATGCACTTTAGAAAAGAATCTGAAGAAGCCTAATGTGTCTCCTTTAAGGCTGATTAGCTTTTAAAGGAGAAAATTCCCATCATTTTTTCACCAAGAAGATCCAAAGGGAGTACCTGATTTGGGACAACTGACAGTGAAGCCTCTTCTGTGATTTGTCGGTGGATCGTCGGCAGCGTCGTTATCCGAGCAACTGGAAACAGGAAGCCAGGCTGCTCCGTTGCCTCGGTTATCCAGATTGCACCGTTGCCGTCAAAACCTGCATTAGTGAAAGTCCGCTGTGTTGGAGTCATGGTGTCCTCGTCGATCCAGTTCTGATCCATATCATCCGGTGTAGACCTGTTTTGATCCGGTTTCTTTTTCGCACTCTGGTTCAGTCGAGTTTTCTGCAGAACCACAGAATCAGAGGGAGTCTTGGGGGTTGGGCGTGGGTTGACCTGCACCGCGACGTTCTGGTTTGCTTGGGTTTGGTCTGTCGGCTGGTCCTGGAGGCGTGTGGGATGGTTCTGGTAAACTCTGGTCTGCTCCGCTGGGACCTCCTCCACAGGGCTGTGGTCCTCTAGGGGCAAATCCACCTGGTTTTGGTTCTCAGGTTTCCCCCACTTGGCTTTAGATGAGACCTACCAGGAGGAAGAGAGCACGGCTGTGAGAAGCACAAGCTGTTTGGATCCATGTTTTGTAGAGAGCATGGGTTAGGGTTACTGACCAACCTTTAAGCTCAAACTACATAGAAGAAATGTTGACCCCATATGAGCCAACTCGGAGCCTTAGGAAACATCCACACTCTAGGTTTTAATTTATGAAATGCATACTCTGGTACAGATACGCCTGGCGTACACACTACTCTGGAATTTTGGAGTTTGGAGTTAGTTTGAAAACTCCAGGGCGGTGTTTTTGTCTGCTTGGGCAGAAACGGAGATGTCAGTTGCTGATTGGGTCTTTTCTGTCTAAACGTAGCCTTTCGCTGATTCGTCAGGCTCGTTTCATCCACTTCCACAAGAAAACAACCGGCATTAGCATCGGATACCAGTGTAGAACCCAACATGAATAATCAATTACGAGTGTGGCTGACCCTGTTGTCTTTGCTAACAGCTGTTGTGCGGTTTTACAATGACACGACTGTTTACATGTGTAGGAGACAAGCTGTTGTTTCAGCAATCTGTTTACACACTCGTGCCCAGAGTACACAAGTGGTCATGTAATGTGCTTCTTCCAAAGTCAAGACTTAGGTTTAAAGGTGACAGTGGTTTAAAGGTGAGGGTCCCCCCGGTTTTGGAGCGACCTGCCTGAGGAGATGAGGCTGGCAGATTCAGTGACTTCTTTTAATTCTCTTTTTAAATCCTTTTTCCCTACTTTTATTTTTAATTGTATGTGATTATGGGAGAAGAAAAGTAAAGGATACTTTCACTACTTCTTCCTTAAATTAGTGAATATAAATATTCATCTTGTGGTGGCGCTGCTGGCGAATTATAAAGTCATCTTCATTAATGCAGAGTGAGGGAGCGAACTCTGGTACAGCTCTCTGAGCACGTAACAACAAGCCTCCGCTGACATAATTACAATCATTTGCATAGTAATTAGACTCACTGACAGGATTGAATACGGGGCAAACAAAATAATTTCGCTAAATGAATGCCAACATGCTGAGTGGTGTCAGGTGAAACCACAAAAATACACACCCACACACACACACACACACACACACACAGATTGTCCTACCTCCTTGTTGACTCCCACATCTTTAGTGACAGTGTCAGGGTCCGAATCAGTTTCTACAGAGAGGAACAAAAAAAATTAAATACTATTGTGGTGAATGAAACAGTTTATACACATGCGGTGTGTGTGTGTGTGTGTGTGCGTGTGCGTGTGTGTGTGTGTGTGTGTGTGCGTGTGCATGTACCGGGGTCTTCTAAAGGCATGTCCACGATGATCTGGTCGCTCCATCGTCCTCTGAGTCCATTGGTGCAAACAGCCACCACCTGTACCACATAGCTGCTGTTGGCCAGCAGGCTTGAGATGATGGCGCCCTGTGAAGTCACATAAGACAGTTTTATATTCTCCAAACCACAACAGAAACAGACGAGCTCACACACTCCTTCATCACCACCCTCGTGTTCAATTTGAATCGATTTTGATCTGGTTGTTATTTAACACTATTCAAGTGTCTATGTCCATTTCTCTGTTTGACTTGCTCACCAGTTTTCTTGCACTCTTGTTCTCTAAATCAATATACTAAAGATTTACCATCATAGCCATTTGTAATCATATTTGTATGATTATTTTGCTCCACAATTCAATAATGAGGATGTTCCTATTTTTTAAATTAACGTTTAAAAAAAGATCTACTCTTCAAACTTGTAATCTTCCTCCCTACTGTGGTACATCTATCCTATTCACAATCACAGACTTGTACATGTGCCTGTAAAAAGTCTTTCTATTTTAAATACAAATGTTCAAATTATATAACAAGTTCTGGACATTATGGTTTCCTCTTAGTGTGCTTTCATTCGAATATTTAGCCTTTGGGGTTCAAATGTCCCTCCAACACTCCAGATGCTGCTGCTGCAATTACCTCATAACTAAATAACTACTATGTATAAATAATTGTGATATGTCAAACTCGAAATCTGAAATTGGATTTATCATGAATTGCAAAACATAAGCTATAAATATATATATGATAATATTGTTGTCCATCATTAATATAAAGAATCTTTAAATAACAACTATATCACAAAAAAACCTACAATGAAAAATAAAGAATTGAAAACAACGTAAATGCAATAACTAATTATGCACATGCACATCCACAATATGTAAACAAACTATTGATGACTAAGTCTTCACACATGCAAGAGCACACACACAAACACACACAAACAGAGATATAGATTTAAATACATTCACATATTACTGGTCAAATTAAAGGACGCTAAGTGACCCGTTAAGAGGGCAGGATTGATCGTTGCTATCGATCAGTTGATCACGTTGATGACAGTAACAGATGAGCGTGAGAGTAGACGGGTGAATCTAACAACATGACTGTCACTTATTATGTTTTTGTAAGTCCTGTGTAAATAATCTACCTGTGGTGACTGTAGATAACAGCTTATAAACTACTTAAAGGACCTATGAAATGAAAAATACATTTCAAAATGTGAATTCTATGCTCCTGTCTTAATGCTTAATTTATCAACATGTCAAAAACCTATCAAAATATTCATCTTTTCTCTTCCTGTTATGTTTTTTGCTCATTTATCATGCAGGTTTTCTCATTTTGCATCCAGTTATAACGCTTTCTTTTAAATTTTTTATATTATTGAAAAAAATATGAACTTCCTCAAAAAATTTAACTCCTTCCCCACAGAGTTTCTTGAACTCCTCCATGTGAATATAAATTCTGCCAGTTGCCTAATAATGCACAAAGACCTAAGCTTTCAAATTTATTGGTTAAAATATGCAGGTGTAAGCGAAGGTGGTGGCAATTCCTAGACAACAGAGAGCAGGCTGTCACATTCAATGCTGTTGAATACTGTGAATGTTAATCAATACCTGCAACATTTCCCTCCACAGCTTCCTGTTTTTACCCAACACATTCATATATGAGGAATCAAATACAGCTCTAACCTGCGTTTCACAGGATCTTTAAAATTACATGTATTCATATGGATTTTTTTGTTCGTGATTTGGAAAGATGTAGAGAAATCTTTTCGCACCACATCCTGGTCCCCGTCTGTCCTGTACTCCTGCTTGTTTTGGTCTCGGCCCTGCAGCCTCTGGTACGTGACGGTGTACCAGTCGATGGTCGTGTCGTAAACCACGCGGGGGCGCTCCCACGTCACCACGATGGTGGTGTCGTTCTGAGCATCGGCCTGGATGTTCTCCGGCTCTAAGCTGCAGGCTGGAGACAGAAGTAAGATCGGTTAGAAAATAAAACCAGCTAAATTATTTCTTTGCTTGGATGAGATGCAAGAAAACTGAACAAAACAAATGAAGGAACATGAGGAGAAGAGTCACAATGGGACAGCTGGATCTAAACATCTGAAAAACGGTGCAATGTCTCACGTCAGTGTTGCTGAATGTTTGACTGTACTCGAAAAGGGAAGGAATACATTTAAAACAGAACAACTTCGGAGGTGAATGTGGCAATGAGTGGGAGGCGCGTGCGTGTGCGAGTGTGTGATCATGAAGAGGTTGCAGGCAAAAAGACCCCTCTCTGAATTTCTGAATACTTTATTTCAATTTCAAAAAGAGCAGCAAAAATAAATTGCCAGCTCGGAGAGGAGCAGGGGGCGCTGAAGTACAAAGTCGAGCTCCTAGGAAACTCACTTTAGACCCACTTTACTTGAGGGGGCGACTTTATGAAGATGGAGAGCGTCGTGAATTATATCTTTTGATGATCATAACGAGGATGACCTTGGAGGACAGCGTTACAGCTGCAGGCAAAGAAGGATAATACATGGAGAAAAATATGAAATTACAATGTACTTATCTCTGATGGGGAGTTTAATTTATACAAGATTTTCATATTGCAGAAAATTTGTCTTCTAGTTAGTTGAATGAATTGAATCTGCTAATAAATATGAAATACATAATGTAGAGGGAAATTTGGAGGCACGTACATAAAAATAAAATAAATATAATTAAGTTAATACTTTAGTAAAGTACAGAACATTAGTAAATCTAGTTACTCTCTGCCACTGTGTATGATTGATTTGACAGATTTACATGTTCAGCGCGTCTTCCTGTGATTAAAAAGTTTTGTATAAGCATGAGGTGACTCAATGGGAAGTGAAATGCAGAAAATGGAACAAACAAGCAGCTTGAACTTCTTTCAGTTGAGTGCTTGGTGACGTACTGGGTGTGAGCACGTCCTCCACTCCGGTGTACGAGGCGAACACCTGACCCATGAACTGCTGCTGCTGCTCTCTGAAGTTGTTCTGCAGGTAATCGGTCAGCATCACGTATCCGGCCTGCTCCATGGTCATCACCTCGCAAAACATCTCCAACTGAAGGACACAGAGGGACACAGAGACACAGAGGGATGTAAAGTAGGTTAGGTTTAATGTTAGGTTTAGGTTAGTCAAGTAGTAACTATGGTTAAGGTTAGGTTAAATCTCCTGGAAATCAATGTAAGTCAATATAAAATTCTCTTAAAACATGGAGACAAGTGTGTCTTTGTGTGTGTGTGTGTGTGTGTCTGTGTGTGTGTGTGTGTGTGTGTGTGTGTGTGTGTGTGTGTGTGTGTAAGAGGCTTGTGTCGGTGCCAGTCAGAGCCAGAGAGATAGTACTGCTTTATTTTTGGTTAGCTTGGATGTGCCCACTCTACGCCTTGCCACCCTTATTTCAATCATGCAAACCCTGACAAACACACAGACACACACTGGCATGTCCTCGTTCACTCTCCAATATTCTTCTACATAACAGAGGATTATCACACGGATGATCTCAGTCCTAGCCGCTGTTCCTCGGAGGTCCTGAAAAGTCTCCAGCCTGGAATCAAACTGCAGTGACACCACAGTGCCAGCTCGTGTTGCTGCTGCTTGACAGGACCGTTTATTTTGATTTCACTGGATTATTCCACTGCAAAACCCCTTTTTCTATAAATTCACATTTTGACTCAGGTCGTCACATTGCATTACTGCAATGTCACAAGCCACAAACTGCAACCAGACACAACAACTACAGGCGGCAGCGAGAGACGAAGGAGACGGAGGAGAAGAGGAGTTTTCCTTTTAAACGGAACACTAAAGTCGGGGCGACTGATGTTTTTTTTAACGATTTTTACATCACTGCAGCAAGAACCCATATGACTTTTTGTTTCATGATTTCAAAGCACTACATGAGTGTGACTGGGAGCGTCTAACATGAAGAAATGAGAATTTGCATCATAAAGCTCGCAGGCTCGCACCAGACATTGCTGTCATCGATTTTAAAAGAAGCTTTTCATGACTGTTGGTTGTAAGTGAATGAGAACCAGAATTAGTCGAGCTGACGTTTCTTTATTCAGGCCAGTGAAATCATTATTCAGAAAGTGTTGTGAAATACTTTGGTTTGGAATAAATAAATAATAGAATACAGTAAATGTGGAAGAAAATACAGTCTGTTACCCTCATGATAACTCAGTTAAACTCACTTAAAGCTAGGGTTGGTAAGGTTCAATGTTTAGGTAACTGTATTTGTCTCCCTCGGGAGAGAGTTGTTTTGGATACAGGGAATTGCTGCCTCAACGCAAAATACACACAATAAAAACATTGACTAGGATGTGCATGTACAAAACAAAGCAAATGCAATCCTGTAAAAGCTAGTAGGAGCAGGCTATACTTTGAAAATATGCAGTTGATACATCCCACCGCCTCCCATCGCCCCCCCCTCGTCAAAGCCATGCCGCAAAACACATGAACATGCACCGAGTGACAACTGCTAGGAGACAACTTTTCTGTGACTCACTCGCTAGCCTCTGGTTATCGTCTCTCGAGCTTGTGAAGTCATGTGCAGAGAGAGCGCGGCAGGTTGAGCGGGTCGGTTAGTGACGGACAGGCACACCCGCCAATCATTTCATTCAGTCCATGTGAAACGATTGAACAACTTTATTTATTGATGGCTATCGGGACGTGAAGAGGATTTCAACAAATAAGATAAATGTGTTTCAGAAACAATTACCAACCTTTTCTTTAAATCATGAGGACAGTGTTAACAGGAAATGCTTTTATTTTGAGGTGCAAGGTAGTAGTGCTTATCACTAGATTAAGTGATGAACGCAAAACTCCGATATAAAGCACATAAGGCTTTTTTCTTCCTTGTAAAAGTGCAGCATGCTGGTCAGTAACAGTGTGTGTGTGTGTGTGTGTGTGTGTGTGTGTGTGTGTGTGTGTGTGTGTGTGTGTGTGTGTGTGTGTGTGTGTGTGTGTGTGTGTGTCCTGACCTGTTTTTCCGATATGGCCACAGTCTGTTTGAACACAACCCATTCCACCATCTCAGAGCAGGGAGGAGCAGTCAGGGAGCCGTTGTAGATGTAATATTTATCGGTGTTATTAGGCATTAGGGAGCGCAGGGTGAAGGCTTCCAACGAGCCGCTTTTACCTGGTTTTAAGAAAAAGAAAAAAGGAATAAAGTCCCCTCAGTAGCAAAATGTCACAACAAACATTCCCAAAGCTGATGGACCTACCTTGAATAAAGCATTTTAAAGTATCAGACTGTCAAGTCGGTGACATTCGTGATTTATCATTTAGGAGAGAGACGCATCTCATTATATTTGTGGCATTTCTCTATGATCCCACTGCTTTGACTCACATTTTTGATGCAAGGATATCTTCAAACCAGTTGTGTTGAAACTTTATTGCAATGACATGGAAATACAGTGACTCTGAATGACTTTGTGAAATACCTTGATTTAACTAGTGGTTGCTTGCTTCGCTGAACCCTATCATTCTGCTGCTTTCTCTGTTGATTAAATAAATTATTCTCCAGAACACCTCCTATAATTTTATCTGGTGAAAAGTACAATTTAATTTACTTCAGTGTTTTTCCCTCTTGGGCAAAATCAATTTGTGCAGTGCTCAGTGTGAGGCGCATAAGCGCAACGACAGGGGAGATTAATACAATTTAAGGGCTTGTTATTTTACAATTTGCACCCAGTGTAATGACGCAGAGTGGTGACCTACCAAACCTGCTGACAGTGTTGATGGCATCTATCACAGGATTGAAGTTCTCATTGTCTTCCAGGCTGATCTGTGGATGAGAAAACACAATATTCTACTGAGGGTTTCATAGACAGGCAGCATTTTCAAGAGGAACAGACAGAGACCTGCACCGAATCAGGTGGGTACCCAATGGTAACCTGCAAAAAGGTATATCAATATAAAAACAACAGAATGAACTAAATGGGGGCAGGGAGCAGGTGAGAACTAAAGTATATAATTTCTTAGGAGCAATCAGAAATGAAAAAGGCTGTGAAGCCCAGTCAGCCGTAAAGATTCATTTTAATTTGAAAGCCTATGACACCACCTTTGACCCGTTTACTTCCGATCAAATAACTGTCTCTACCCACACTGAACTAGTTAGTAAACCAAAGTGGATCCCAGTAAAACAAAAACAGCCGGTGGTGAATATGTCAGTGGCTTTGCTTTGATAGCCACAAGCTGGTTACGCCATCACAGAGGAAACACACTGACAGATGCAGGAGCAACCACCAGGACGAGGAGGCCATTACCCAGTTGATGTGTGTTTAATTATGGGTGACGGGTTGGATCAACATATGTTAATGGTTGCAGGCGGGTGTGGGTTTGACTTGGAGATAATTGTGGGTAACGTTACGGAGCTCTGCGGGTGCAGGTTTGCAAAAAATGGACCCGTGCAGGATTCTGATGATCTGGGTCACAAACCAACTGGTGGACTTACCTCAAAGAGCACAGCCAAAGCAGAGACCCTCCCTCCTTCCCTTATAGCATCATCCAGACTTAGAAAGTCATCTGGATCGTAACAGTAGATCTGCATCTGGATGAGAGTAGGAAACAAGTAGGTTAGGTGGACTCAGACCAATGTACGATCGTTCAATGTGTTATGATGTAGCAGACGAACAAACACGTCGTTTACCTCCAGAGGGTATTTCATCCCATTCAGGCTGTGTTCAGACCCATCTGACGTTGTGTTGCAGCGCCCCCAGTGGAACGTGATTCTACTGACACGAAGCCTGGAGTTCAACCCTCCTCCGCTCACAAAGAACTCCCCCTCCACATCAATGGCCACTAAGACACACACATAAACTTTGATTTTACCTTTCTGTAAACCAACCTGTTGAAATATAAAATTGCAAAGAATGTTGGCTACCAATTAAATTCAGATGATGAGCTGATTTGTAAAATGCTATATAAATGTTTATTTATTCCAGTATAGGTCATAAAGCCCACTTCCTCCATGTTAGTAGACGGGAGAAGGGAGAAATGGAATAAGTGCACATCAAATACATTTTTCTCAAGTATGGTTTCTGTCATTTTCGGTAGTTCTTATCACACTGATGTTTGTTCAAGTGTTAATTTCATTTCTAGATAGTGGTAGGAAGACTTCTCGCAGTCTATGGTCTGTCAGTACAGTACCATGGTGGCCAAATCAGCTTCAATAATACTCCTCTAAACAAGTGATAAGACGGGAACAACAACTTCAATCATTGCTGCAGTGGTGTCCCGGACACAACATCCATGTTTCTCTCCACAGGAAATGACATGTAGGAGCCTGGCAGCTGCAGCTTAAATGTGGACACCCTGGTCATTTGATTTATGTGGCATGTCATGACTATGAGATGTTGCTGCACATTTGCTATATGTCCTCTCAATGAAGGTTTAATGGTGATATTCTAATATGAGGCACATGTGGACATTTTGCAAATGCTTACAAAATGTTCTGATGCTCAGTTTGTCTTTTAAGATGACGATCAGTGCAGTGACACAGAGCAGGTCACACATTTCTCCCATAATATTAAGCCAGCTGTTCAACATCTGTTAAAATATGCAATTTCCTGTTTGATTTCACAGAGAGAAAAGGAGATGGGTTTTAGGACCATTAACATGCAGAGGGTAAACTAACACACACACACACACGCACACGCACACACACACACACACACACACAAGGCAGTATTGGAAGACGGTGATGCTATCTCAGACAGCTTTCATTTGTTCTTCAGTCCAAACGTCACTGCACACTCTGCCTTTCCTCTCGCTGTCTCTTCACATCGTCTTTTAACATATACATTTCTTTCTCTTGCTCCTTTGTTGCCTCTTCTCTGTTGCTCGGTTTCATCTCGTCTGCCTCTCGACATCGATCTTCCTCCCCTCTCTCCGCATGATCTCTGCGCTGCTGTCTCACTGGCTCTGCTGCTCTCAGTTTCTTTCATTATCTGACTTCTTCCCCTTTAAATCCTGGCTGCTTCTCTTCTTCATTAACCTACAGGTTGTGAAATATATACGTGTGGTTTTCAGCATCTGAAAAGTTAAGCTTCTTTCCACATCCAGCGATTAAGACGTGTTTTGCACCAACAGAAACACGTCAAAATCATTTCCATAGGATCTACCACATGCTGCATTTTCCTCCTCTGCTTGCTGCTTTAACAGGCTCCCCTCTGGGGTTGAAAATAAAAAAAAGAAGTGAAATGAAACAGTTTGATTTCCTGCAGGACATCATTGTTAACATGGCTTCAGCAGCTTGAACGCGGCCGAGCTAAAACCCCTTCTTGATTAAGCCTGGGGGGTTGATTATGAACAAAGAAAACAGTACGTGAAGGTTAGACTGTTAACACTCACTTCTCATAATGGAAAAGAGCAGACAGTGTGGGTAAGGTACTAAAGGTATTAAAGTGATACAGTACACGTGTGTTTTTTTTAGCTGTAAATTAAATTATGAACGTTCTTTGATGAAATACATCAATGCTGGTTTTAACATCACCATCACCTGGTGTTATAACCATTTGGGACGTCTTTATATCATGACATTTATATATATTTGAAAAGGTTAATACCCTCTAATCAAGGGTGGGCGCCACCAAAGACCGCCCATGAGGGGGAATCTGGAAAGCCGCACTCATTTTCAAATCTATGCTGAGACGAAACAGATAAACCACCACATCGTCTGCCATTCAGAGACGTCTCCCATCCTCTCCTGTCCCTCCATGTCCTCATACACGACTGCTTCAGCCCTGACTGTCTCACAAACACACCACAGCTCTTTGAACCGCCAGCACAGTCAGGTGTCTCAGCTTGATGTCAGGAAACTCCAGGTGTGCGTGATGCTACTGGAGTTGTTGCTAATAACTAGATAACCTAGATAACAAGCTAATTGGTATGTATGTGTGGGGGATAGAGAGAGATGGGCGTGTGGGGCGTAGGTAGGCGTGTCTTAGCCACGCCTCCCATCACTGCGTTCGAATGGCATTTGTAGAATTTCACTTCACCCAAACCTTAGAGGCGAAGTTACATTTGAGGAGATTGTGAAAACATTTCCATACCAGTCTTCCCATTGTTGTGGATGGTGCTGGACTCTGCCGTCAGTTGGTCCCAGCCCTCGAGCTGTAGGTTCTGGTACTGCAGCCTGACCTGGGTGAAGGTTTCATCGATGTCCACAGGAGACTGCCGCCCGCTGTTGCAGGACGGGTACTTCTTACCCCAGCTGTGCTGGTTCAGGGTACCTGCATAAGAGAGATGTGTGCCAGATAAATAAAGAGATACAGATTGTTCAAGGACGACTGATCTGAAAATGTCAAACTCCCTGAAAAAAGTTTTTCTCTTGCATCTGCGTCACCAGAAAATCTGGAGGCTCAGCTGTGTTTGTGTTGGGAAAACAGCCTGTGTGCTATTTTGTGACAAAAAACAATCAAGCCGATTTTTCTCTTTTATTGTACAAAATCTGAGTTGATACTAAGATATTTTCGGATGCTGACACCCTTCACTTTTCACTCTTTGCTCTATCTGTATCTCAAATGTGTGTTGCAGTTCACAAACTGTATACTGGCTGTTAAATGGGTCCAGCTCTAATGAGAGCAGATGGTCAAACTATCGGTCAAACATGACTGGTTGGCCTCAGGTCACACTGCTGCAACCTCTGAGTCCGTGTGTTTGTGTGTATTGTTAACACATGAGTACACGTCTCACATTCTGTGTACATTTATTGATGTCCTGTGTATGTGTGAATGTGTGTTTCTGAATTGTTGTGTGGAGTGCACAGCGTGAATTCAGTTTAAACGTACTCATGCGGCGTGGGTGTTTATATGCATGCATGCGTGTGTGTGTGTGTGTGTGTGTGTGTGTGTGTGTGTGTGTGTGTGTGTGTGTGTGTGTGTCGGAACAAGGCTGTGCTTTTCACATGAATAATGTAAGAGAATATGAGCAGCATCTGAAGAACATTTCGCAGTTAAACACGCATCACAATAAATCCAATCAAAGAGGCATAAAAGAAAAAGTAAAAATGGCATTTTCCTAATTTCGTGCTCGTAGCACATTCAGTTTGCACAAATGTTCGACTAAATATCACCAGCTCTGCCTCAGAATGTGTGTGTGAGACTGAATTAATTATTTATGAGTGTATGTCTGCATACACCAACGTTGTTTAAATGCCAAGACATGCAGTGTATGTGCACACGTATGAATCTATTCATGATACCGTCTCCATCCACTGACATACCCATCTGTGTGTGCTTTTATTTGTTACACTTTGTGAATGTGCACACACACACACACACACACAGCACCTTCTCATAGGTACAAGCTACATGTATACTGTACTAGTGTAAACTGGACCACTGTTGCTAGTTGCGTGTAAGCATGAATAGTCATCGTCTTTGCATGAGTGAATGTGTTAATTCACTGAGCAGCCATTCATCTGCTGTTTCCTCCAGGCGGAGTCTCTGAGTAAACCCACTGAACTACATTCATCTTGCTGACTTATGTTTCAGAGGTAAAGTTACAGTGTATCATGATGGAAAACTGACAGTAATAAAAAATAGTAATTTTCAAAAAGATTATAAGTAATGTTTTACTGTGATACACAACTTAATTAAATAATTCAGCTCTAGGTTTGATTTTATTCCTCATTATGTCCAGTCCTCACTTTTTAAAAGGGCTGTTAGAGGGTTAAGACCTGGTTTTAGGGTTAGAATTAGGTTTAAGTTATGGTAAGGGTTAGGGTTGGGGTAAGGGTTAGTTGTGGTGGTTAAGGTCAGAGTAAGGTCAATCGTAGAACCCGTCAGCTTCATATGAATGCAGATAAATAAAAAAAACGATGCATTTACGTCAATGTGTTTGGCCACTTATGCTCTCCACATGGGCTGTTAACCTGCGGGAAACCAAGCCTGCTCTAACGTGATTGGACTAAAATCCCCCAAACCTTGTCACTTGCCTACAGATTCTGTATATACACACGGAGAATCTGTTTATAGAAATGAATATAAGGGGTATGTAATATGCCATTGAGTGTCACCCCCCCAGTGTGTGTGTGTTTTACAGTACAACAATAAAGACAATGGGTCTAATGAGGTCAGAGCAGATGGTTTAACTGTAACTGGTCACACATGACTTAACAGGTATTGGCTTTACATTCCTGCTTATGTGTGGGTGTGTGACCCAAGTTCAGCGAAATCAATGTCCTCTCTGTTGCACTGCTGCCAGTTTGACCGCTACAGTTCACAAATATCCAACTTATCCAAATGACTGAGGTCAAAATGTTCTGTAAGTTCACGGGTTCAGCAACATCCAGCAGTGATTTGTTTACAGGAGCAATTTTCCAACAACAACAACAACCTACAACCTGCATAAGTCCTGGTTTACAGTCTGAAAGGTGCATAAAGTAACAAGACTTCTTTTGGTCATAACCCAATGGAAACCCAACAACACCAGACATACAAGAGGCAGCATAACAACCAACACTATTGTCATGGACAAAAAACACATACCACAAAGTTACAACCGAGTGAAAAAACCCTGAATATTAACATTAACTGTTGGTGCGGATTTGACTCAGGATGAGGATCCAGGATTTTTTCTGGTTTCTTTAACATTGCAGTGTTTTAACATCTATAAAATAATTCCAGAAACCGTCCAGTCTGTGTGTTCATGGCCTGCATATCTCGAGAACCATTCACCTTATCAGCTTCACACCTGGTATGTGTATTGTTTAGGGCCCAATGAAAAGCAATACTTTAAATATCAATAAATTGGATAAACTGAGTAAACAGGCACTCTTTAGACAATGACATTGTCAATGAAAAACAACAGCGTGTTCACGACAACGGAAAAATCCAACTGATTCTCCAGTCAGGGTTTTGAGTGCTGAGTTAGCTTAGTTGAACTTTGATAATATCTATGAACAGGTGAAATGTGGTGCAGATCCTGATAATGATCCTGAAGTGTCCTTGGACAAGATGCTGAATGGCCCCTCATAGAAAAAAGTGCTGCCAATTGATGCACTGTATGAATATGTGTGTGAATGGGTGAATGGCAAACTGTAAAGTTCTGTAAAGCACTTTGAGTGGTCATTATCATTACCAATGTGATGATAAAGTGGCCAATAGCCTTGGCGAAGGCTCTTATTCCTTTTGGTTTTGAGCCAGAGATACAATCTATCACCTCAATACTATACATTTCCCGATATAAATTATAGATCAAAACATACATATAAACAGTCAAATAGTAATGTATTGTTCACAAAGCTGTGTTTTTGTGGCACAGTTCATTATTTCAATTTGAGTGGTATCCGTACGTTCGGTTCCACATTTCCATCTTCATCTACATTTTATATGACGTTGCTAATACACTGTGTGTGTGTGTGTGTGTGTGTGTGTGTGTGTGTGTGTGTGTGTGTGTGTGTGTGTGTGTGTGTGTGTGTGTGTGTGTGTGTGTGTGTGGCTGAAATGACGGGGTCTGTCGTCTGGCCACTTCAGCCTCATCCGTCAGCATCATAACATAAACGCACTCGCTAAGTTGCTCCTCTGACATAATGCTACCATGGCAACAAGTAGCTGACAGGTTGGAGAAAGGAATAAAAAATCCCCTGAAGCTCGACTTTCCCCGTCTTCATTCAAATCCACAAACACACGGACACCAACTCACATTTAGTCAAGGAGTAAAATTTGGATGATTAAATATGGAAATTACATTTCATATCTCTGACTTCCACTTGCTTTTTCACAGGAGTTCCAGAATAAAGCCCGCTGATGCAGCCAGTGTGAGGACGTCAGACCTATTGTTGTTGAAATTCATGTGGGGAACGTTTAAAGCAGAGTCTGCTTTTTTGAATAAGAAATGTTATCAGTATTATACTATTTTTTTTCTTAGTTTTGCCCTCTGTCCCTCTCTGCTTCTGCATTTTAAAACCATTATAAATCAAATTCAATAGATGGGGTCACAATCAATAAAATACAGATTTGAGGTTCTATAGTAAGAATAGAAAGACAGTAATGCAAAATCTGCATTTATTTATCCTACATCAAGGAGGGTACGTTTTCATTGCTGTTTGTTTTTCTATTACAAGCTCCAAAACGCATGTTATTGAAATTTGGTGGAAGGATATGGGCCAAGGTAGAACCCATTCATTATTGGGGAAGATTTGTCTAATGGGAAATAGCCACGATCGCAAAATAGGGTGTTTGACATTTACACATCTTTCCCAGGGAATAATTCTTGGATCTTTATGAAAATATCAGACATGTTTAGGGAACTGATTCTATGAGCGACTCAATTTAAGGGGACTGTTGGTCCTTGTGAAGGTATTCCCCCTGATTGCCGTTCTAGTTGGTAAAGTGGTCAAGATAATAAGAACCCTTTCTGACATGATGATTTGTTTAAATGTAATTTTAGTTCACAATGATTAAAAGCTGTACAATATAGTAAAATAGTAAAGCTGTCTGGAATAATCCTAAATGTCTCTGCTGCAGCCAACAGAGCAACCAGTTGTCAAAGGAGTCAAGATCAAGACACAAACCATTTACACCTGATCCCACTGCTCCGTTTACCCCAGTACCCCTTTCATTTCAGCTTAGCCCTGACTCCCCGAGGGAGGAGAGGTGAGAGGAGAGAGGAGGAGAGGTGAGACCACAGAGGAGGAGACTGCGTTGAGTACAAGAGGAGAACAGAGATGGAGCAACAGGGGACAAAAAGGTTAGAGCGCAAGAGGGAGGAGAGAGGACACAGGAGAAGACATGGACATCACAAAATATGAAGTGTATGAGACATGAGGGTGGAGGGGAGCAGAAGACAAAGACAGGAAAGAAGAGGGAAAAAAGGAAAGGAAAAGTGTGTGTGAGAGAGAGAGAGAGCGAGAGAGACATTCAAGGGAGCTGACCTGGTGTAAGATTAGGCAGGAGGAGAGAGGCAGATAGTATGTACACAGTTGTGTTTCTCAATGAGCACTTTCTCAGCATGAAACACAGCTGCACGATACATCAGTGCGTGCGCACACACACTCTTTCATCTCTCTCTCTCTCTCTCTCTCTCTCAAACACACACAGGGCTGATTTCACCCTCTGCGAGAAGGTTCTGCACTGCTGAGCGAGCTAACCGTTCAGAAAACACGCTGGTTTATTAAATTGAATAATGGAGGGCTTCACTTTTTTGAGGACTGTCTGCTCCTGTCTGCATCACTGTCGGTAAAAATAGCTGAATATGTATCAAATATTAAAAGCAAAAAAATGTTTCTTGGTTTAGCTTAACTCAGGGGCGGTGCCTCGGAATCTGCATTATTGTTTGGCTGGCAGGAGGAGACAGAAGCAGTTGAACAGTTTAACCTCATTTCATGCACAGAGAGCTCTCTATTTCCTAAATGTTCCAGATGCTGCAGTGTATAAATATAGATGACTAAAGATTGGTTTTAAAACCCATCCAATCATACCGAGAAAAATATCCCTACAGACGCCCAGAAGCCAAAGATAATGAATTTATAATGATATAAAAAAAAGAAACAGTACCAAATGATTTTGCGTTTTTTCGTAAAAAATCAGGAATCAGTTCATCACAAGGGAATTAGTTGAATTTCTGTAAACAACTTTCAACTGCTTCCTACTGAAACTCGCCTATTGTAGCATTTTTACATAAACACTATCAAAACAACAGAGCTGACATCGACCCTCTTCAGACCTGGCATTGACATCCGTCCTGAGATATCCAATCACAAGTGGACAGTGTTGTGTTTGTGTGTTCACACCTCGTATTGAATTGTGTTTAGAGTGAGCCTCTGTGGCCACTTGTGACCAGATCTCAGTTACCCGCTCCATATGCAAATTGAGATTAAATGATGTTGTTTTTACCCAGTCTGATTTAAAAAATGCGTCCATTGTTGAAAGAGAGAGAGAGCAGAGCAGCTTTGATTGCTAGAGGTAACTCCAGTTTAGTTACCCTGGTTATTCCTTTGAGCCTCATCCTGTCAAGAGTCTCCCAGTAGCTGAAATGTTTTATGGAATGAAACTGAGTTTGGTGATTAAACATGATTCATGAAAGCAGAGGATTGAACAAAACAAAAAAATCTTCTGGAACTGTCTGATGGCAAATAATCGTTGTTACCTCCAGCAAGGAAGATATGTTTTCATCTGCATTTGTATATTTGTTAGTTAGCAGGATTATGTAGAAATAACTACACCGATTTCCATTAAATTTGGAGAGTGGAGGGGTGGGGCATGACACAGGGGAAAATCCTTTGAATTTTGATGTGGATCCGGATCAGGGGGCAGATCCAAAATTGTTTTTTTAATTTGACATTTTCCTTGATTTTTCAGACAAGAATTAATGGATCTTGATGGCCTGGAAGGGGGTATGCACCCTCCTATGTGACATTCTGGTTTGATAAATATACTGCATATATTGCATATGTCTGCTTAACCACTTCAAATGATAATCTCGACATTGCACTACATCCACTGTGTACAGTAGAGGCCCAAAAAATGTTTTAATCATCCAATTCTCTGACACATTAATATTCAATGTAGACTTTTACCAATTAAAGAGGCACTGCTCTGCCACAGCTGCTGTCATGTGTGTTTCAATCAGTTTGTGTTTGCAGGAAATCTTCAACACAGCAGACGAATGAGCTCAGGAATAAGAAATGTTCCTCATGTGTGAAAGAAGACTTCAGTCACTTTTAGTCTGCAGCATCTCTGCATTCATGGGGGCGCGCTCACACACACACACACACACACACACACACACACACACACACACACACACACACACACACACACACACACACACACACACACACACACACACACACACACAATGACTGACATAATGGAGTGAGCCTGAAGCGGATAAGATCTGAGCTACTAAATGAATCTATTATGTATGGCAGAGAAAGGACTACACACACACTCTCTCACATCAGCCGCTCAGTGAGATCTACTCTATGGTAATGACGGCCTGTCAGCAGCCACCATATCTGACAATCAGACCTGTCAGATTATTCAGAAAGAAAAAAAAAAAGAAAAAACCCGTATGCCCCCAGTATGCTCTTCCTGTGATCTCTGATGGCTCCGTCTAGACGCGAGAACATGGGGAACTCTCTGGAGTGAGACATGACCGAGACCAGACTGCAGCTTCTCAGTTCAATATCAAACAACGGCAGACTGCCTCTCGACACCGATTTAACGTCTAAATGTACAGAATGAAGGTTAAGAAACGAAATAAAACTTACTTGCACAAAAAAGTGTGCTTCTGTACAGGAGATTTTCAAAGGACCAGGGAATGAGGGGATCCTAGGGGACCCTACATTAAACAAAACCCCCTCTCTCTTCAACCAAGCTCTAAAATGATGAAGCTTTTGGCAGGAAGCTAATGGCATGGGGCCTCATTAGGAGGTTTCAGACCATGGTGTTGTTGCCGTCTCCTGCAGCCGATCATAGAATTTAGAAGTGGTTCACAGATATATTTCTCATTGTTGTGGATGTAAATTGCCTGCCTCGTCTACCCTGTTGCGATGGCCCTCCTTCTTTGAAGAGATGCTGCTCACTTACATTTATGAGCTGTACACTAAATAATATCACTGTAGGGTTAGGGTTACTGCGATGAAACATATTAATGACTTTAATTTCCCATTGCTTACCCAATATAAAAAAATTCGGCATTTCGGCAAGTGTTTCAAAGGATGATGCCGATACACAGTCAACCTTTTTGGATGTGTCTAGGTCATAAAATTGATGTTAAAGTTAACGACCTCTAATCAAATGTGGGCAAGTTAATTAAGTCGATTTACAACAGATTGCTTGAATAAAAGCTCTCCTACACGTCTGTTATCTGTTATTTAGCAATCTTACAAAGCAATTTGTCTCATATATTATCTTATATTAGATAAGATTCTCTTCTCACTGCATCTGTACATACTCATATATGCCATATCTGTAAATACTTCTCCTTGCTGCTCTTTTATATCTGTGTTTTTTTCATGTTTATTTACAACATATGACACAAACTTTCACCTGTAAATGTTGCCTCATCAGCACCTTGATCTACAATTCGTTGTACTTTTACTAAGTGAAATGACAATAAAGTTGAATCTGATCTAATGTAACCTACACATCATGTCTGCTACACAGCATTTCCAAGTTTTAGCCGCTCTAGGACTCCAGAGCACTGTGGGTTATGCCGGATGTATACATAGCAGAGTGGATGCCATACTGAAGGAAGACATAGTGGTGTGGATGTAGCCTGATGGCCACTCCAGGCCCACTTCTGAAGGGGAAAGGTCCTGCACTTCTAAAGATCCCTCTGAGGAAGAGGTGCCTTGAGAATGTGTGTCACTCTCCATTTTTTAATGGCCTGAGAATGTCACGACAATGACACTCTCACTCAACATCCAGCCCGGCCTCCCTCGCCCCCCTTTACCCCCTCTGTACCCTCTTCAGTTTTTAGCATTTGTTCAAGACTATCAAAGGGCTGAGTTATGCTCAGAGCTATGTACACTTAGGTTTACGGATTACTGCCCATGTTTGTAGAGCTCTTAAACAGGCCATGTTAGTGAACATGAGCGTGCAATGGAGACTTCCCTAAATATTGAGGTACTCATTGTTCACACACTTTCCTCTCATGGTCAGAGGAGGGCCGACAGCATGCAGAAACTACAGCCACTGAACTCATTACCCACTGGTGCAAGCGAAAAACAAGGACAGAAAATGGGAAGCACAGAGTGTGTATTTGTGTACAGAAACCCCCACACACACACATACACACCTCTGCATCATTACAAGGCTCTGGGAGCAGCCGCACAGATTGAGCAACAACTGGAGCAGAAGAGCAGCCAGCCTAAAGTATTTGGTGACTAAGAGAGAGAGCGGTTATTGTGGGGTGAGCGCACGAATATCCACAGAAAAGGAAACAGCAGACACATGAGCTGACAGAGGAGGAGGGTGGGGGGGGACACAATCAAACAGACAGCTGACTGGGAGACACTCAGATAACTGGGATCAAAGTCATGGTGTAAAAGCCTCTACAAAGAGCTATGAGACACTGAAACCCTCCAATTAATAATATGACAGTAAAAAAATGACAAAGAGTAATCAAAGGCTTCCAGCAGAAAGACAGATCAATACCACAATGAATATGCATCAAAACATAACCCATGGGATGATGTAGAGTGGCTGATTCGACTTTTAAATTACTTACAAGGGCGCTGATGTCGTGTGTGTGAGGTAATCACGAATGATTAGCGACGTGGTGAGTATTATGATCAACCAATTAGTCATCAGCAGCTTTATTCCCTGGCTGATTCACTCATAATTTGAAAAGAGAATGCGTCTGTATCATTTGTGACATTAATTTGGAATCAGCAGTGCCAGTATTTTTACGTTATCTGGCTAACAGGATCCTAGCACAGTTTCCGCTGGTAACAATACTGCGTGGCAGCCCGTCACGCCAAGATCTTTGCCGCCGCTGATCCAGCAGAGGGCGATCACTATCAGCTTGACCTATTGACCTATCAGTAAAGTAAGTCAGTATAATGTTATATTGTTTTGAGGTCACGGGCAGGCAAAACAATCCTGAGCAGACGAACATGAAACCAAAGCATCAGAGAAGTGGCTTGAGAAAGTTTAATTTCTCGGCTAATTAATGAACAAAAGTGAGGCTGTTTGTCGACTTTTGAACATGTCAAAGTCGTTCAAACTTGATTTATGAAAAAAAGGTGACAGCCTTTATTCCTACACACTGCAGAAACATAACAATATTCGTTCGTGGTTGAGTTTCTTACCACCCTAATCAACAAAAAAAAATCCTCGCTTTACTCGCAGAAAATATCTGTGTCCTCTTCAGCTAAAGCTACGACAGCGTGTTTACCAGCTTGTTGCCAACTTTGTCTCACATTTTCTGAGAAAGTAGGGGAGACAACCAGTGTCCACATGAGACTTAGATCTTGTCTCATCCTCCTTTCATATGTTGAGGTTCAAAGAAAAAAAGAAGAATAGAGGGTGATGGATGGATGATCTGTGAAGCTGTGATATTGTGACTGCTTCATTGGTCTCATCTTTACTCCATCCACAGCTTTCCTAAATAATGTGAGGTATGCTTTGTGTTTTCTCCACATAATTGTATGTTGATTGACAACACAATTGCATTACGAGTCCCTGACCACCTTCAGAGCTGGTTCGGCCAATCGGATCAAATTCCCTCCACAATACATCTTGGGTGCATTCACTCTTGGGTGCATTCACTCGCTCGGGCTGCCTGGACCATGCACGAGAAAAGAATTGCGGCGCACAACCCGAATCCAACAGACATTTCGTTTTGTGTGTCTGAATCCGACCCAAGCCCCATGTTTTTCTCTGAGTACAGGCCCAGCCAACGTGACCAAACCCGACCCAGGTATATACACTTTGATTCACACCTGTACTTTTGTGAGGTCAAGCTCTATCTTATGACCCCAAATGCATTTTAACGCCAGCTGACATGTATGAGCTATGTGCTTTCTTTCATTCACTACTCATGTGAGTCTGAACACAACCACTGCAGCTACAGCATCTTGGAAACGGCCGCTGTTATCTTCCCTTTATCTAAAACAGAGTGACATGTACACGGAATGCATACATGCAAAGTGAGTCTACGAATGTAAACTGCTCATACACGCACAATGACCCAGATTTGCATTTCCGTGGTGAACATGAATTTTACATAAAGAATTCTGCCGGGGTTTGGGAAGACGCAGCCATCACACAGCCTCTCCTGTTATTCATATCAGCCTAATCCTGATGACGGAGCGGCGAGGAGAAGCTGCTGGTACTAATGCTGCAGAGACACGTCTTTTCTTGGAAACTACGGCACCGTTTAATCGAGGCTGTGATCTGATTCGAAATGTGAACATATAAAGCGTTTGGCGTCTGTCACAGTCCACTTTTCTCTCCAATCCCATAATTAAGAGCATCAGGAAACGGTTCACCGGCGGGGTTTTACCAACTTATGTGAACAGGCAGTATTCATTTATTTAAAATCTGTACATGTCTCTGTGTGTGTGTGTGTGTGTGTTTGTGTTTGTGTGTGTGTGTGTGTGTGTGTGTGTGTTTGTGTGTGTGTGTTCTCCAGATAAAGCGCTCGGGGAGTATTGAAGCCTGAATGGCCCCCGGCTATGTCTTAGTTGGATCAAGAGGAGAGAGGAGACAGAGAGAGGAGAGAGAGAGAGAGAAAGAGAGACACAGATACAGAGGTGGAGAACGAAGGTATAAGAAGAAGCAGTGGTGGTAAAAAATCTCAGTACAAGTCCAGTGAGTATGTGTAGTTCTGCTGTGGCGTTTGAACACTATGCTTTGAAAAATATATCCCATCTCATTGCATTTAGCTAGAAGCACACACACACACACACACACACACGCCCGCGCACGCAGACACACACACACAGACACACACAACAGATGGGGACCTGGGGGGTGTCTTCCAGGCAGAAGGATCCCAGGAACCCCTCAGAGACAAAGCAGAGGAATGATGAGGACAACATGGAGATGGAGGAGGAGGAGGAGGAGGAGGAGGGAATGTTTCATGCATAAACACAAGTACAAAATGTACAGTTATTACTGCACTGTTCATTGTACTGTAGTAAATGTACAGTTAGTACTACAAAGTGGATGCTGGTGTGGATATAAGTAATATAATTGTGAAATCTGCAATGCGAAAAAAAGATCAAATCTGTACCCGTAGCAAATTTAATAACTCAATCCAACTAAAAGGCAGTTTTACAGAGACATTCTTAAACATTTTTATGAATCTTAAATTTCAATATATTCACAATCATAATTTATATTCATAGTATTGCCATACAAGCCAGTAGCTAGTCTGATTTACCTCTAGCCTCAGCGTACCCTCACGTTCGGCCTGTATCCTTGATTACGAGGCCAAAACACTTGATCACGCTAAGGTGCACAACTGAAGTTATGTCCCTAACATCCGCTGGTGGACGCTAACACCTGAAAACATGTACTGGTAGTTGGTAACTTAAATTGTGCAGAAGACCTGCAAACATACAAGGGATATTCACCATCTGGTCCTATATTCTAAAATAAAATGATAGTTGTTTCCATCGTTAGTGGTCATTCCTGCACAGGATTCAAATGGCCTCAGTGTGCACACGGGATTAAAAGGAAACAATGCATATAGTGTTGGTCTGGAACTTTGTATCTCACTGATACAGGCTCACTAATGTAATGTAATCACAGCTGGATTAAGTAACAGCTCATGCTAAAGCACTTCCCTTTAAAACCATGACGGACAAAGCACAGGGTGGTTTACTGTTTGTCACAGAGTTCAGGGCTGAGTGTGACTAGTCCATCTACCGAACAAGAACTGATCATGTGACTGCATTCAATTGTCAGTTTCATAGTTTTACATATTGCAGCACAGACACGGTGAGATGTTTGATGAAGAGCTTCGGGCAACAACAAACCTCCAGCTTTAAAACTACAACTGCAAAAACATTGCGCAGCATGAGGCCGCGTCGTCGTGGCAATCACTGAACAAATTCTTCATTCAAATATGTGAGTTTGTTTGGCTGCACTTTAGAACAGACACACTAGTTGCTTCACAAAAAGATGCTCAAAGAGTTTTTCTTACCTCCAGAATTCTGGCACATGTGGTATTTACCACGATTACCAGAGTACTGCCAAACAGAAATCCCAAAGATAATAACTTTAAGGACTTCATGCTCACAGTGATATGCTCAACTGTGTGGCAAACACCAACACTACAGAGTCTTCTTGGCTTGTGTAAGAGATATTAGATCATGAACTGCTCGAGAAATAAATAAGCTGCCTAAAGATACAGACTATAGGCATGACAGTATGAAATCCGAATGATGATTGGAAGAGCTGTGAGCTTTTTATTTCTCAGATTTTGTTCATTATAGTTATGGGAGTTTCGGCTCTTTTAAGATAACTTCCGGTTTTCAATACACCCAAATTTAGCAGTACTATGACCTATGATTTGTATGTGCGCTCTGAAATTATAGTGATGGGAAGACGGAGATTTTCTGTCTGTTTTGTTGCTTTCAGCCATTTAGTCAGGCTGCGATGGAAAGAGGCATCCACACACTCAAGTTAGAAAAAAAAAGAAGAAAACGAACCAGACATCTAACTGCATTTCCTGCATCTTAATTTTTGAGTTTGAGCCTTTCTCCTAAGACTTTAAATATGGCGAATTGTAACAAGTTAGCAAAAGAAAAAAAGAAAACTGTCTCTCAGATCGGAGCCGGATCAATTCATTAGCTCCACACAGTTTAGATTGTATATCGCACAAAAGGACTTTGTTGCTACATGTGCCTTCCCCCCACCATTCACTGCTGATCTATAATTAACTCTTTATCCTGCATGATGATGATTGATTGGCTTGTTGTGAACTATATGTATGGTACAGATGTGAAATAGCTTTTATATGTGATTGTGTTTTTTCTGAATTATGAGTTTTAACCTTTATTAAAAAATGTAATCGTACAACCAGTTTGTTAAATAAAAGCAATTTGAAAAGGTTTTGATTTAGCCCACTTTAAAACCTCTCTCGTCCTTTCACTGTGGGGCTCTTTTTTTCAAATTCAACTCTCCGTCTCTCCATCACTCACCCTCTCACTCTCCTGGCCCCCTCTTTCTTTTATTTGCCTTTATTTTCCTTTTGTCCCCCTCTACTTCTGACCTAACTAAAAAGCTGTGCACGGTGCCTCACAATGAAGTGCGCCTCTTTCAAATGTTAATGCTTTTACTCACGGCTCAGTGCACAACGCAGGGCACGTAACAGAGCTGGTCAGAAAAACAAGATTGTGAACACATGCACACACTCAACACTGACACACACACACACACACACACTCAACACTGACACACACACACACACACAACACTGACACACACACACACACACACAGCAGAATGGCTGAAGTTACAGTGAATCCAACTGAACTGCCACTGAGAGGCCTTCAGGTGTGATGAACTGCAACACAGGGAAAATTGAGACGTTCTGAATATCATGTAGAAAGATAGAGAGAAAGAAAGAAAGGGAGAGAGATGGAAGAGAGAAAGAAGGAAATGCGAGGGAGCCAATGATGGAAAAATCTCAATTTCTATAGCAGATAGGTTTTTCATCTTTCATACCAAAAAATTCAATTACACTTGGACAAACAGTGTGTGTGTGTGTGTGAGTGTGTGTGTGAGTGTGTGTGTGTGTGTGTGTGTGTGTGTGTGTGTGTGTGTGTGTGTGTGTGTGTGTGTGTGTGTGTGTGTGTGTGTGTGTGTGTGTGTGTGTGTGTGTGTGTGTCTCAAACTTGGTTGTAAAGATTGACAGAGAGGGAAAAAAGCTGCAAAACTGGATTTATTGATATTCCTGCTGCTTCGTCAAATATGAGTGGGAACAAGTCACATAAACAAAATCTAATGGCATCCCTGGGTGCATGTGGGTGAATCTGGCCTGAGTCACTGCACTGGCTCATGAACAGGTTTCACACAAACGCTGTGCGCCAAGTTCGTTTTAAATGGATGTTCAATTAACAAGTTCATATAAGCACAGTTGCTTCACTTCCACTCTGGCTCTGTTCCACACAGAACCATAGTGTGTATCAAAAGATGGACGACATGGATTGTTTCCATGACACTGTAATGTCACTGTGTGTCTTTCTAGGCAAGCTTCCCCTTCGAGCAGCTGAGAGAACAGAGCCAAATACTGGATGTAGTTTACTGGACAACAGCATTTGCCAAGAAACACTGTGACTGGCTGCTCAAAATGTCACTGCATGTCATGTTATGGCAGGCGCACACACACAGATTAACTCCCATCCTCAGGCCCAACTCATTAGAATTGGATTGAATCTCTTACAGAGTGGTTGTCAAGTTCAGTTTGGGTGTCGAGGGAACAACAATTTCAGTCACTCGTGTCTATTGTCCCCAGCAATCCATTTGGGGTGCAGGTTAATAAGTTTAATAGCTTTGTGTTTAGCCCACTGACGACTTGTTGAGCCAGATCGCTCATCCTCGTTCCCCCTGGCCACTAAGAAGCTAATCTCTCCCTCTGGGACCATTACCTTCTTTGCTTCTGTCCGACCGCAGCTTAGCGCGGCAGGGGCTCCGTGCCGGGTTAGCTGATGTCATCTAACCATATGCTCCGAGGCAGATCTGGGCTCGAGCTCCCTCGGGAGATGTTAATAGATTATTTCTTCAGTTTATGTGATAATTAGACTGTTGGGGCCGATGGGACAGTCTCTTGGGCTTTCTTCGCAGAGGGCAACCCGAACAACCCACCTTTAGCTTCCTATATGATTGATGGTTGAAGAGGCCAATTGGAGTCATTTAGAGAAACAGTTTTGTGTTCCATGTGTTGCATGTACAGTTCAAATCGAAAAAGAACAGCAATCAGAGACCCTCACCACGCCTTCATCACCTTCTGTACGGGGGTACCCAGCAAGCACCTGGACAGGCTGCAGTATGAGCTGAACTCAGCTGCCATTGTTGTCACCCGAATCAAGCCCTCCTGCATCATACACAAAATCCTCCTCCTCACCGATAAATGGCCCCTAAGTATCTGTCTGACCTTCTCCGCCCCACTCCATCACGGAACCTACGGTCCTCAAATAACGCTCTGCTCACTATCCCCTGTACAAGCCTGAAAGTCTACAGAGGCAGGACATTCAGTGTAGCAGCCCCGACCATTTGAACTCTTTCCCAGCAGAGATCCACAATGCCCCATATCTGGACACCTTTAAAAAAAAAAAAACTACTTTTGTCCTTCAGCCACCATTTTCACTATTATTTTCAGTCCTTGGTTTGTAAAGCGGCCTTAGCGTTCGTTGTTGTTATCATCGTCATTATTATTTGTATCACCGCATCATCGCAGCCGTTTCATGGTAGACTAGCATTGTTCATTTTTCACATCAAGCACCAATTGGAGGACATTTGGGCTTGTATTTTGTATTGTTGAACCTGTCAGAGTAAGGAGTCGTGCTGTGATGACTCCACAAATAATAACACTCTTACTGATGAAAAAAGCCCAACACCCAACAGCAGCATTCAGTGTCAGGCCGATCAACTCCCTCAAACAGGCTGTAATGTCTTTGCTGTGACGCGGCCAGCACAAGCTTCTATATTCTTGGGTAACAAGGTGACGAGTCCTGCGTCATCTGACTGGTTACATAAAAAGAAGCTACAGTGAGGACATCAGCACCTTTCTGAAATCCAGAGATTTTCAACAAGAAGTATTTGGACTAGCCACGCAAAAAAAAGAGGTAGACCGCCCTGTAAAAACATGCTGGGTGCAGCGCTTTCTCTCTAGGCAGGCCCATGGGGACACATTCACTCTCCTGGTTGGGAACAAAAGACTGCTCATGAAAAATGCTGGTATGCTTGTCACACTGAAAAAAGAAATACATTTGTATTTGTGAAATGTATCTTGTGCCTTAGATGTGCTTGGCTGATTAAATCCCCATAGAGCTGTCAGATACACTATGTGACTGTAATGGATGACTTCAAGACACTAACACCACCCACAAAGCACAATCTGTAACAAGTTGTATATTTCTTTGTAGCTTTAGTACTGTTATGTATTGATCAATGTATTTCACTTTGCATTTATTCTTTTATTCACTGCACAGAGCTGTTGCTGCCTTTTTACAAGTTCTCTGCACAGGTATACTCTCAACAATCCACCTTCCTGTCAAATACCACCTACCACTGAAAACACTGTGAATCTGTCAGCTGTGCAACGCATGCGTAAGAGTTACATGACAACCGGTTTTACAATTGTAAGGACAGGAAATGGAAAAGGTTAAAAATGGACTCGCACAGACCTGAGTACGACCAGTCAATATCTTCTGGGAGTTTCTTCAGGCCTCGGACCAGTGGCTCCACTGCCACAACTACAGGAGAAAGAGAGAGAGACAGACACACAAATATTAAGAGAGTTGTTCTGTATTTTCAAAACCAACTGACCAATGCAACCATGACCTGACCAGATGCTGTGTGGCAGTGGCATATACATGACAAGCTTCAGGGGATATGTCTCATATCCAGTCATTTTTTACTCTCACTTTTCCTCTCTGACTGAAAGAGGATAAATATATCCATAATGTTCAGCTACATTTACAACAGACCAAAGACTAATGTTGTGTTCATGGGTCATAAGTTTCATTTGAATTTGTTCAGCTGCCACTGAACACTGTTAATGTCAATAAAGGTCTAAATGATTTATGATGTTTCTGAGTTGTAGTGGAAACAAAACACTAACCTGTGGTCTTGCCAACACACACACACACACACACACACACACACACACACACACACACACACACACACACACACACACACACACACACACACACACACACACACACACACACCTCCAAAATCATCTGTTATCACTACACTGTACAAGGGTGCAAGCCATTAGGGTTTTTTTCAAAAACACACACACACACACACACACCTTTCTCTCCCGTCGTAGTAATTTTCACTCCGGGACAGTGGAGGATACAATGATGTATGAAGTCACAGGTGGAGGACTGGATGTGTGAATTTGTGTGAGTGCTATTTGCCTCAGGGCTGAACAAGCTGAACATTCGCTAAAAGCTCGGTGTCCCTCTCCTCTTGCTCCTTGACACACACACACACTCTTCCTCAGTAACTACTTAAGTCTATCTCCCCATTTTCACTTTCTTTATACATTTATATCTTTATATCTTCCTGCTAATCTCGTAACAGTCAATGGTGCATGTAATGGTCAATAAATAAAGTGATTACAGAGAATTTATGTTGTCTATATAATAGGCCACACAGTTGGTCCGGCACGACCGCTGTGCCAACCCTTTAAACCATTAGATCTGTAGCAGAGTGAGTTAATGGCATCTGAATAATGTAAGCAACATTATCAAGTGTTATGGCCTATACTGAGAAAGACATGCATTCAAAACTCGACATTAACACAATTGTGGTTGAGAGCGACAAACTTCATCCTCATTATTTTAATTTTGAGTTTTCTCAGTCAAATGCAGTTAAATGGTAGTTGGACTGTAGCCCTTTTCTGGGTTTTTTTGACCACTTAAAATTCTTTACAGCACAAGTCACACTCACCCACCCGCACACACATTCACACAAATCACTTGGTCGATCACACATCCTTCACACCCACAGCTGTCGGGGGGCAATTTAGTCGAGATGTTCTGATACTAACATCAATATGTCACCATTACTGCTGAAAATGCAGAGCCAGGCATCGACGAGTGTGCAAATTGACGCACCAATCCGATACATCACGTCTTCAAATTGCATGAGTTTTAACCACATAAAAGTGCGATTTTCCTTTTTCCCCCTGAAATCACTTCTTCTTTGCTGCTTCAGAACAGACGTTGTGCTGTACTGCCACTGGCAAGTTTTGTTTCTAGGACAGCGAAGAAGATGGCCGGAGCCAGCTAGCTAAATTCACAGAAGCCAAAATGTCAGCTTATAAGCTAAAGTGCAATTTGGCAACATTTTCACACTGGAAAGTCCCACAAGTATAATGCCATATGCACCATATGCAACACTTCAAGGTCAAAGGATTTAACATGGGCGGAGACATCATCACTTCCATACAGGGTTAGACTTAGAAATATGTTTTATATGTTATTGTTTTTTTTAAATGCACTGGTATTGGATCTTTACTTGGCATTGAAAGCACAAAGTCAAGGTATCAGAATAGCAGAGGGAAAAAAATGGTATGGGCCCAAGGACACCACGGTATGTGGATTGAGGGAGCCAGGGATGGAACCACCGACCTTCTGTTAAGCAAAAGCTCCACCTCCTGAGCCGCAGCCGCTCTAATGTGTGCATGTGCATTACAATGATCCTGTAAAGCACTTAACACACAAACAGATGGCAAATCTGATGTTTTTCATGGAATCAGGAAACAATGTAATGAGGCCTGTTGCTGAGCTACCCCCCCCGATTATACCAACAGATTTTAATGTTGTGTGATTAGTGTGTAGTGAGGAAGAAAGAAATATATAAATAGATATAAATAGATGGATAGAAGTGGGTAAAGGGAATAAAAACCACAACACATCCCTTCATTTTTGATCTTTTGCAGCACACAGACGTATCAAAAACCTGTCCTGTAAGAAGATGAAAGCCCCGTGTCGAGTCAGATTTAGGTCACGGACAGCTATCATCATATGCACAACATTAAGTCTGTCCATGCAGCACAGATGAACTCCGCATATAAAAACAGGGGCAGCAGGATAAAGCCGGATAATAATAAAAAAGAAAACACTCGGTAAATTACTGCACATACGCAACAGCTTACACTTTTTAACAAACCGTGTGCTGCTGAGCCACTGAAGACATGCGATGCAGTGCACCCCCCCCCCATTCCTCCCGTGACATCTGTAAAATCTTCTGCATCAATGAATATTCAACAAACCTTGACACTGATGCAGCCACAAGGGGATTTTAATGTTGAATCTCACACTCGTTCAACTCATTTTGGCTCCTCTTCTTTTTCCATTGGAGACTGATGCTACCAGTAATAAATATTTTCTTTTTGGTGGATTTTTGGAGGTTGCATGGACCTCATGAGGAGCTAAAAACAAACGTCCCATGGGTCTCTACATCCATACTGCGACAATTTCATTTGAAAATTACGTTTTTTAAACTAAGAGGATCTCTATCCACACAAGCATAAGAATTTAACTTCTAGCTGTGATTATCCATGATGTGTTCTACACTGGTAGCTGAGACCTGTGCTGGTTGATTTCTCCCGTAAGGGGGTCATGTGACAGAAACCAGACGAATCAGCGAAGGCTACATCGTGACCAAAAAGACCCAATCAGCAAGTAGATGAGTGTCTACGTCATCGTTTTCAAACATCTGTGTTTCCGACCAAAACGAAGCCCCGGAGTTTTTAAACTAAGACGGGGACAGCAAGGTTTCCAAACTCTCTGTTTTAGCAGCTCTAAAACTCAGGAGTAGTGTGGATGCCAGGTGTATCCGTAGAAGAGTTGATGCATTTAAAACAAAAACGTACATAAATACTCTCTTGAAAAATCTGAGCGGTGACTCGATTCTTAGGCCTAAAAAGATTAATCCAAATCATGGTTAATAGCATGGAAGTTCAAAAAATAAAAAATTGAATACAGAAATCTTTTTCTTTTTTTTTTTTTTATGAATTGGAATGTGGATGTTTTGGATAAGTCTCCTGAGAAATTGTATAATAAGTCTCGGACACATAATCACTGTGACATACACCAGACCAATACCTAAATATAAAGTGATGAGAGATGGACCTAAATGTCTTTGTGATATAAGTGGATCGTGTTAAGAAAAGAAAGACTTAAAGAAAAGATGAATGAAAGGTAGATATCAGAGCGTACTGTGAAGCTCCAGCATCCTTCACACTGCTCTCTATATAACTCCAGTGTATCTGATGATTACATTCATGTGGGCACAAAGCAGCAGAGACTGATGAGAGAAATGAATGAGAGCGGGGAAAAGGGAGAAGGAGCCAAGAATGGAGTTGACTGTGGGATTGTGGCGTCAATAATGGCTTCATTAACATCACACTGTGAGGGATTTTAATCTAATTTGCCCTTGGCTACTCAGTGCGACACACACACTCACTCACACTATAAGTGAGTGCTTCTATGTGTGAATATATTTTTTATTTGAAAAGGAAACATTTGACATAAAACTGAATAGCTGTACAATTGGAATGGACTTTAAGTGTACTTCAATGTATGATAACTAAATAACAAGACAATGGATATATAAGGGTAATTCAGAATGTTTTGAATTCATTATAAAGGTTGATATACGCTGTTTTTACGATGATAGGAGATGTCCCTGAATCATATGACATATTACGTGTATATTGAGAAGTAATTTTGATTCAAGTGGGCATGTCAGGTATGTTTTAACAGTCAGGTAGCTCGTGTATAAAGGAAACACTGAGAACGCTGAGAAACGAGAGAGACAAACTGGCCATGAGCTCAGGGAAACACACAACTTAAATACACGAGCAAACAAGCGCAGGTGAACCCAATAAGAGCGATGCAAAAGGCTGGAAGGCAGACAACGACAGGAAGTGATTTACACAAGGAAATAAAAGCTTCAAAGTGAAACAGGAAATAAAGACCTAAAAGTACAAACAAAGATATAAATCCAAAAAAACAAACACAACAAGGTCCAAGTCAATAAACATAATGAGTCCAACAAAAGAATCAGACCTTTTGACCATTGTGTTTCTTAATTGAGGTAATGTATGTCCCACATAGTTCAGCTGTGTGGTGACCTCATGGTAAGAGCTCAGAGACACATACAGTAGCTGTCTGCATATAAAAGAGGAACGAGGTGATGAGCCAGAACTGCACGGGCCGACAGCCAGCAGCAAAAGAGACACCGGTGCTCAGCTCTAAGAGCACAGCGGACTTCATTGCCGCAGGCTGACCATGCATGAAGCTCACAGCTGAATCACTGTGTTATTCCACCCATCTGCACTCAATCCGCTTTACCGGATCTCCCAGGGGGCTTCGGAGGCCTGACACTCAAGGTTTAGGTGACTGCTGCTGCAGCGACGAGACGTTTTCCGTGGAAGGAGTTTTACTCATCCAGGGAACGGTCAACGTTCATGCAGGTTTGCATTCCAACAATGTTTCAGCTTCCGCCTCGCTCGTTCACACTCCTGCTGCATCTCTGATGAATCAGGCTCAGACCTAAACACGATGGAGTGGAGTACTGGTTTACAGTTGTGAATCTGTAATAAAAATATGCTTCAGCCTCAACTGTGTCCTACATTTTAACAAGAGAGAGAGAGGATGAGTCCAGGGCTGTGAGGGAGAGAATAATGAGGCAAAGTGAAATGAGTATGTGTGTCTGCCAGACACCTGATACCCTCATACTGAAGTGTCAGTCACTGAGCATAATTCTCTACAAGAGCTCTACTCATAAACATGTAATGTGGTGAAAACACAGGGGGCCAGTGATCAGTGAAGAGCATCACTTCTCACCTGTCAGTCAGGTGGATGTTAAAAGACGTATCATAGCAAAATGTTATTTTAGTATTTGAGGCATTTCCTGATAAAATGACATCTGATCTCATGTATTGCTGCTTATTTTAAGTCCTTGACTGACCCAATGCAAACAAAAGTGAGATTTTCAAGTTCAATTCAAATGTTGCACACATTTTAATAAAATGTTCGGATCATCTGCAAATCTGCATCCACTGTTATATCAATATTAGGGATAGGACCGTGCCATTATACCATGACTTCTTCAAAATAAAGTGCCAATCAAACCTCGAACAAGAGGAAACCAGGTCGGAAAATTGTCTCTCGGATTAACGTGAGGAGAGTTAGTTTGTCATGTCTTTGGTGCATCACATGCCAAATCTGCTTCTATACATTTGTCCCATTCTATTTTTATTGTTACACCTCACAACTTCTCGTCATTAAACATTAATTAATAAGCTTCATCAAGACTGTCAAGGAAAAAACAAAAAAATTCAATCCACAAAGCTAGCGATAACAATATTGTATAATACAATAAAGCATATAAACGAGGAACCAACTAAGAACTGGAGAGCAAGGGATTTAAACCAAAAAAGAAAAAAGACATGAAAAAGGAGAGCAGAAAGGGGTCAGATACAAAACAGTTGTATACTTTTTTTTGCTTTTATCTATCTCTCGGTCAGGTAAACAACTCTCTCATGTCAGGTTTTGCTTTTTGAAGAAATAATGATTAGTTTGAGACTCGCACAAAAAAATCTGGACCAGGTTCTTAAAAGTGAAGGTGATAATTCTACAGCCTTTCTACTCTCGCTCTCTCAAACAGTTTAATGTGTCTCCTCAGATCCACTTTCATCGATCCGTCACGTTCCCCCTCATTCCAGGAGAGATTTTTGATGGAGTGCTGAAATGTATCGTTATGGTGGAGCCTCTCGCCCCTTGGCCGTTACACTTCTTCAGTTACTTATATATTTCATTACGTTTCCTAGAAGGCCTCTCAATGACCCCAGAGACAGGGCATGAACTTTCCATTAAATGAGGACGCCTGAGCGAAAAACTTCTGCTGATACAGTAGCTGCTCTAGTTGAGTTTGTGAACCCTCAGGCATTTATTGGATCACACGGTACCTAAAACTCTGCCTGTGCTTTAAACGCATCAAATTAAAGTCTAATGGAAACTAGTCTGGGTTTTTGAATTTCATGCAGCAACAGCCTGAGATGTTTTTTTGCTGCAGTCGGCTCTGTGTTATTAGTGTTGGGAGAAGTGAGACAGTCCCAGCTGAATACTGATGAATAGCACAGTGTTGGACTACAGGACCCCTGAGGGTGATTGAGCCCGAATCCCTCAGATCAGGGAATCATTCATCAGCTGCCTTTACACAACAACAATCTGATTTTTTTTTTTTTTTAACAAGAGATGTGATGAATGTTGTCCTGTTAAATGAAGCTCTGACTTCATCAGGGACAGGAAGCCTCAACCCTCAAGAGGAAAATGGTTCTGTGGATTTAGCTTTTAATCTGAAGGCTCATACTAGTAACTGCCTTCTTCTGGGAAGATGATGGCATTTGTCATTTATTCATTTATCTTAAAATGACATGTTTACAGTCAGTGCTAAAGCAGGTGCATTGTTCCTAGTACCCATTAAAGAGTAAGGATGTGGAAGTAAAAATATGTTGGAAACATGTTGAGCCAGTCAGGTGGAGGTTAAACCACGTATTTGAGGTATTTCCCCCAAAAAGTGATATCTGATCCAATGCATTGCTCCTTATCTTAAGTCCTGGACTGACACAATTCAAACATTAGTGAGATTTTTATTCAACATTAAGATAATTTGCAAAAGAAAATGCACCCACTGCTGTTGTGCCAATATTATAACAGAGATTGGCCCCGGGCCATTAAACAAGAGGAGAAATGTGATGACTTAATTAAATAAGGTGCCAATCAAACCCCTAACAAGAGGTAACCAGATGGAAAATGATATAGAAATATGGAATTTGAGTTTGTCTCAGGGATTAACGTGAGGAGAGTTACAGTCTCCTCATCATCTGCCACTATTTCTCATGTCTTTGGTGCATCACAGCTTCAGTGGAAGTTTAAGTAACATCTGCTTCATGTACACAAAGTCTGTTTCTACTACTACTGATTTTTTTTAACTCACACTTTGCACAATGCAATGAAAATGCACAATAGAAAAACATTTAAACGTACAATATGCCACTATGGAGGCAAATACATGATTAACTGTAACTGACAGCAATGCTAACGGTGACATTACATAATAAAAGCATATGGAATAAACTGATATTTTATTCTTTAGTCTATCCTACTCAAACTGAAGTTAAAATAACCTTGTAAGAGACACACACAAATATACACACACATTTTATATATATATAACTGAAAAAGCCTGGTGGGGAATCTCAGAATTTGGCTGCTCTCAACTACATGCTACAGAATTCCTCGAGTACAAGTAAAACTAACGACTTGTAAATATCTTCTGCTAAGTGAAAGGAGTCGCAGATGACAACTGCCATAACTGATCATACATGAACACAGGAAACGTGACACCTGTTGACCTCAGCGTCACACATACACACACACACATACACACAGATACACACATACATACCGCCAGAGGCCAAGCTATAACTTATATAGCATTCAGCTGCGTTGAGTGTCAGCTGGTTAAATTATAACGCTCGACTTCTCCCTCATTCACTGTCTCACTGTTTCCGTTACCACGTTTTACTCTGCGTGTCACATTAGAAACTACGCACAGGACCATTAACAGCACGGTTACACACAGACAAGTGAGAGAGGCGCTGTAATATCCAAGTAGTGACCATACACTGAAATATTGGTAGGAGAGCACACACCATCATAATTTACTTAAAAACTAAATTTCTGAGACAATATCAACCACAAAACTGAATCCCAATCCTTCATATAGAAAATATATGTATGTATAAACTTAAAAGCTCAATTGTATGCATGTTTGTATGATCTCAGACATTTTGGGATCCTTCATGGTCCGTCTGTGTCCTGACGCTAACGCTGCAGCATGAGAAAGACGTCCCCCGGTCATCTCATGTCCGCCTGACTGAACCGACCTCACGGTGAGGTCCAGCAGCGCAGGTTATGAGTTAACGAGATTAGGCGCCATATTAAATGCAGGATATTGTTTCTGAGCATTAAACAAACCCAGCATTGTTCCACAGGGACTGGACGGTATTAAAGCTGCAATATAAAACCTTATCAGACAAGCCAATCACTGGAATCTGTGTGCGTGTGTGTGTGTGTGTGTGTGTGTGTGTGTGTGTGTGTGTGTGTGTGTGTGTGTGTGGTGTGTGTAGGTGACCGTGAGAATTTGGGGCCCCGTGTTGGAGGTGGTAATACAGCCGAACAGCTGCCGGGGTTAAAAAGCACACATGTGCACACACACGCTCACACACATGCATGCGCACACACACACATACAGTGTCAGGTAACACCCCTCTATGTCCAGTCTGATGGGGTATCACAGACTCTCTTTGCAGACCTGTGGCTCCACAAACGTCTATTAAAACCAAACTGTTCTGATATTTAAAACTCGGCCTCGACCAAAAACACACACTGGGGACAACTGGACAGTGATTTCTGCGCAGGTTTCTGTCGGGTCTCAAAAGGACAAAAGGTTCAGAATGATTTAAGGTAATTGGAGGTGGACAGCTGGGGGCGGCCTCAGTCGTCATGGGCTGAGCTCGTAGATCTGGTTTTTGTTTTTGGTATCACATGTACAGCATGAAGCCGGACAAATTTCTGATCCTTTGCATAACGCTCCAGTGCGACAAATGTAAAATGACTCTGTAATGTGCTCTGTGTTCTGTGATCACACTGGCACAGTTTCCGAACTCACATTAAACTGCAGACAGAAGAATCTGGCAGTATTTTAAATGAATAATACCCACAGTGACAGCACAGGTCAGTACGTGATACATGAGCTGCTTTGGGGTTAAATAAGTATCTTTTCCATCCACTATTTCAACTGCAGTTGGTATGTAAAGAAAACCTTATATGTAATTAATTTGAACCCAGGGAGATTCTATGGTGGCACAACATTGTCTATGTAACCTGACTGTTACTAGTTATATATTACATCAATTGAACCTGTATAAATATGTATGAATACAATTTGTAACAGAATTAAAAACCATGTCTGAAACTCATGATGCCTGTATGTGCTTTCAGTGCATTTCCCAGGCATCCGCATAAAGCTGAAACTTCCCATGATCCCATGCTGTGCCATTGCCCTTTGACGGATTTGAAAAAAGAAAAGAAAAAAATCAATAGTGCAGGTCCTGTCTGTACTCCCAAGCAATTTTCCAAGTTTAATCCAAATTGGATTAAAACTGGCCGAGTAATGGCTGTGACAGACAGATACACAGACAGACACCACTAATTATACACCAGGCTGCTACCGCCTAGCACGGATGTAATGAAAAGAGGCTCTGATAATTAAATATTCAGCAACTAAATGACAGCTGAGATTTAGGCTTCCTTAATCTGAGGCTATTCAGCTGTAAAACCTTTCTGAATAACTCCTTATTTTGTTAATAATGCAGCCAATGGTTAATATGCAGCTACCCTAGCATTTCCTTTCATTAGCAATAAATCTGTCACTTTATCACGATTAAATGACAAAATGAATGTTGCTTTTGGAAAATTAATTTTGATAAGGGTTAGCCCTAACCCTAACACTAAAGAGATATAAAGAATACTCAGTATTGCAATGTATTACCAAAGGACTTGGATCACAATGAAAGTCTGTATATTTACAAATGACTTCCAGTGGATTCACGTTTTGCCTGATGACAGATGGTCACTTATCATCCAAGGCTTCATACCTGCACTGTACCTGCTCAAGCAAACAGCCAGAGCTCCCTTCCTCACTTTTTCTCTGGCCTAAATTTGAATGTTTCTAATCCAGTCAAATGGTGTTTCCTCCTCAGCGCATTTCGCTGTTACAGTTTGACTTTTTTCCCCCCTCTTTTTTTCTGAGCTGCCCAATTACACTCCAATCACCCCCAAGCTTGGGTTAAAGCCAAATGTAAAGGGAATGGATGAGCGTGTTTCCTCCACAGTTTACCCTGGAGCTGAGATATTTCTGATGATCTGTGAGTGGTGCAGGCCCTGCAGGGGACTGACCTCAAATCTCTGCTTCCAACTGGAAATCAAAACCAGGCAGGCAGCACATATCTTATCAAAAAACCTATGAATAAAAGACGTGCGCGCACACACACACACACACACACACACACACACACACACACACACACACACACACACACACACACACACACACACACACACACACACACACACACACACACACACACACACACACACACACAAAGACATGCAGTGATCCAGACATGGGCAAACACAGACCATCTATCCAGGGGTGAAAGTATCGAGGCACATTTACCCTTGTTACTGTAGCAAAGTGTTTTTATGTGTACATCAGTAACCTCAGTATTAATTAAATTGAAATATTCTTCACTCAAATGTTATGTGGATTTATTTTTTGAGTGAGCTGAAAAGTTGGATTTAGAGCAGATTGTGGAGGATGTTGAGTGATGTTCAGACCTTTGGTTCAAACGGATTAAATGTACAAATGGCTGATTGTTGTATGTCACTGTAGAGAGGAGAGCATCAATATCTACTGCACTGCCTAGCAACATAGTATTTTGTGGGTTTTATTCTAAGGTTATTTTAAAAGAAATGACAGCTATTTGATTTATGCATCTTAATATTACTACAAAGTTTATGGACACCCACTAGACGACCATAACCTATTTAAATACCAATGCATATAGACCTGGTATCCCAGTTTTTCATCCATGTGTTTTCTGTGCATCCAGGCAGCAAGTTCTGCTTAATCCACTAAGCTTTTATGATTGCGCATGTCCACCTCAGTTGTGTGAGTGTGTGTGTGTGTGAGTCACTAATCTGCCTTAGTTAGAGCAGTCAGATGCACCATTTCCATCTGCTTGGTACAAATTGAGAAAAGACTGCACAGGGTGTGTGTGTGTGTGTGTGAGTGTGTGTGTGTGTGTGTGTGTGTGTGTGTGTGTGTGTGTGTGTGTGTGTGTGTGTGTGTGTGTGTGTGTGTACAGTATGTGAACAGTAATCCCGTAGGAGTTCAGTGGAGCGCAGCTGCAAACTAACACAGCAGCTTCTGGTGAAGATCTTTAAGATGTTCTGGTATCTGAAAGCTCTGATCAGTGGTTAATGTGAAGAGCGGAGCCTGAAGTCCGCTCCTGTTTTAAATCAGTGGAAGAAGAACACTTAAAAAAACAATGAAAAATAAGGACATCTGGCTTTGTAAAGGGTTGTAAGATATTATTTGGTTTTCTTTTAATATTAAAAGTTTGGATACTAACCAAGAAGAGAGACCTCATTTAGTTGAATTCATCTAACTTTAAAAACTCAGCTGCTAATCAACAAGTGTCGAGGCTGTGGATGATCTACTAAAGAATCCAGTCAACATGTTTTCCATCAGCATTCAGACTCAATCAGCTAAATCTCCATGACAACAGTTCACAGCGTCATGACAACAGAGGGGCCCCCCGATGGCGTGCGGAACACCCTGACTTCCTGTCGGCTTGCTGCTCCGACTCTCTCCATCGCCATGGATACAAAACCATCCCCTCGCCTCTCTATCCTTCAGTGCGGGGTCACGCCCCCAATTCCTCACTTGTCTGGCAGGCAGCAGACATGCGCTAGCAAACACAAACACACTGGGATAATAGCACAAAGACACGTATTTGGACACATATGCAGCCTTAGGCTTGCAAACATAACCCTTACACTAAAAAAAACATGCACACGTTTATTTGACTTTTTGCACTTTAGAGTGGCCAGTTTGTCTTAGTGTCTGTTTCTCTGCGTTAAGTGTTCACTTCCTACACAGGCTACCTGACTCAAAAAGAGTTCTTAATATACACGTAATATGTCATAGGAGTCAGGGACATCTCTTTTCATATATTCACTCAATGATTCTTATAATGTGTGTGTGTGTGTGTGTGCATGTGTGTCCTCCCAAAGATCTCCATTGAAATGTGTGTGTGTGTGTGTGTGTGTGTGTGTGTGTGTGTGTGTGTGTGTGTGTGTGTGTGTGTGTGTGTGTGTGTGTGTGTGTAAGTGACAACAGTGGGCGGTCGGCTGGTGGGGGGTGGGGGTTAATCAACTTCAACCCACCAATTGGTCACAGTTGCAGCCCCCTCATGAACTTTCTCACTGGGAAAAATAAAGTCGGCCCAGCGCTGGATTGAGTTCACTTCCACTATGCTCGTCTCTGAATTCCACTCTTGACAAAGCAATCGAGGAGCCTCTATTAACTTTCATCAGACTAGCTGGTTCCCATTCACTCCATCGCTGCAGCCCATGAGACGAAAGCAACGCAGCAAAATGCCAAATTTATATGAAGAAAAAAAAACAAAAAAACTGCTGACTTTCAGTTGTAATTTCAGTCTTTGTTTCTCTCTTTGAAGTCAGCCATTCTCTGAATAATAAAAAGGTCATCGACAAGATAATTTGCTATTCATCTTCCTCTGTGACTTTCATAATGTTTTTCACAATGTTTACACGTGCAGCTGTTTTCTATCTCTCCGGCTCACAAACTTGGTTTAATGTCACCTTATCAATTCAGATTTATTCAAATTGGAGTTGAAACTGGGAAGGGACACTCTGATCATACTGTAAATATGTCTGTGTTGCCTTTGCCAAGAAGGTTATGCCGTATTACACAAAAAAACTTGGTCTAAGGATGTTATGGGTCAGGAAAGAACCCATTTCTTAATAAATGAGCAAACCCAGGACAAACGTCGCTCTCACGTTCAACAGAGTGACAGGTACACAGACTAAATAGTGAAGAGAAGTTCTTGCATGACAGATAACACCATTGCATGCTTCTTGCGGGTGAGCGCACAACTGCATCTGAAACTACGATGTCTGTCTGTGAGGAAGGTAAAAACTTTATGGACAACAGTGTGAGCAAGCATGCAGCAAAAAGCGCTGCACACATCTATACAATGCAGAAACAGAGCAAAACACCAAGTAAGAAATCTCTTATGTTACATATTATGGTCCATTATAAAACTGTGTCCGGACAAATTAGAATATGGTGGGCCGCCATGGTCTAGGATTGTAATAAGAAATGAAGGCTGACTGAGAACAAGAACAATATTCCTGACATTTGAGAAAGTGGAACTTGCACATGTTTGGTGGTTTTGCTTCAAAATTACAGCCATTTATTTCATTTCAGTCATTAGTTGACAAATCAACTAACTGTGCAGATCTAAGCTCTACTGCATCCCATACAACAAAAAAGCTGGTATTTTTCAAATTAAGACATAACGTTTGGGCATTGTTCCACTGTTGATATTCTACAATGGAAATAAAATAATCAAACTAATTCCAGTTCACGCCTTTAGCAACATCATGCAGAGAAAGTCACCAGAGCAGTGCGGTGGGCTGAGCTCTGCCCTGATCTGTCTGACCTCTGATGGTGGTCCATAGATGTTAAACAAAGGCTTTGAATGGTCACACGGGTCAATCACAGGAACCCCATGACAGAAAGAACAATACTTTACAACAGAGAAACCTGTGGTTGTGACGCACTGTGGAAGGAACATGCTCAGTCATCAATTAAGCTCTGCTCCAGAGCACACACGTGAATGAAATAGTTCTACAAGCAGCCAATGGAACCAGATGGATCCAGCTCTTATAGGTCAATAGTCTGGTTATCACTTCTCCAACTTAACACGTACACAACGAGTTTAGAATAGCCCTGAACGCTGAAGTGTGGCCATGTGTGTGTCTATGTTTGTACATGACAAAGTCTCGTACTTCCATTTGCTGGCCCGCCGAGTGGCAGCGAGGTTCTCTGAGGACTAAGGCTCTCCGGTAGCCTTGGTCCTCGGTGCCAGCCTTTTAAAAACACAACGGTGGCTTTTGTACGTGGGCACCGACAGAGACAGACGGCCATTGTCAGCGGCTGTAACTTCAGACAGACCTCTTCGGGCTGGAGAGACTGCAGAGAGAGCGCTGGCATTCTGTGGTTTCAGCGACTTGGTTTCACTCTTCCTCTCCTTTTCACCTTTTTGTTCTCTGTGATGCGGCCTTCATCCTCCCTTTCTACTACTTCAAACTCCTCTGCTAGTTATCCCCACTTCCCCTGCCCAAAAATGTTGAATTGATATCCTTCCTCTAGTGACTCCAACTTCACCTCCTCCTTTAGAATCATATTATTAGAGAATTACAGAGAAGGATGTAAAACACAAATCATTATTTTATACATTAATTACAAAGCACAACATTGTGAATGACTCCTCAGGCAGGAGGAACTTGAAGGTCATGCTGAGTTCTCATTGGGAAAGCAGTCATTAATAAAAGGGAAGCTAGTCAGATGGTCGATCAGCATCTGAAACGCCATCACCTCGCAGCTTTACAGCTTCAGAACCAGTGGGTGCTGAAAATGTCTGTAACTCTCTGAAATCACAATCCAATGGTCACACCCAGATGTGCAGGGTTGAGGGAGTGCGCAGGATTTGAACTTTGTTGTAAAACTCAGTCACAAGGATTTCAATGGAGTATTAGGGTGATTCTGAATAAAAGAATATTGCTTCCTCACTCTTAATGACAGCTGGCTCTTCACGAGGGGGTCATTCAAAACAGCTATTAACACATTTGCCTAACTCCTAGGTCATACTACAAGTATTATGTACAAGTTCATTTTGAGGAGCTACTTGGAGCTACTGTGGAACTATAGTCCCAAATATTAACTTCCTTTATTTCCTTCAAAAACAGCTCTGGGACGTTTTTAGCTTGGTGCTTTGTATGGAACAGCCGCTGCAGTTACCTTGGCCTCAGTGTGCAGTCTTAAAATGGATTATGATGGAGAGGAAATTCTCAAACAACTCCTGCAGCATTACTAACTTCTCCCTTTTTATGTTGTCTCTCACAGCTAAATACACTTTGCCCCCTCGCCTCTTCATAACTCAGGAGCTCTACGAGCATTTGTTTGATATAGTGATTTACCGGTTAAGAAGTGGATGATGCTGCAGAGGCTGTTTGGGAAGTTTCTATTTTAGCCACATGACTCGAGGTCGGCATTGGAAACCTGACAACTAATGTTGCTGATCTCCATGAAAGCAGGTTGTAAACCTTTCACGGGCAGACGGGATGAAGTGAAGAGGCGGAGGAAGGAAGAAGGAATGGCAGGGTCATTGTCAATGACCCACAAAGAATAGTAACAATTCATCTATGCAGCAAATCATATTGGAGTCAATGATGATTCCAGCCCTCCTCACATCTGTGTCTGCTCTGTTGAGCTCTACAAGAGAACCTACTAACCACTGTGTTCCACTTTCATCTTTAAGACTTTCAATATCTAACAATCGCTGCTCAGGATTGCAACCACAGTAACTAGTGAACAAACTTTTGAGTGACACAAGTGTTTCACTGAGCTGAGTTCCTTGTCCAGGCTGCTCTGCATCAAAGAGATCCAGCTGTCCTCATGGCACAGACTGGCTCCAAAATAACCATGACCGTACGCTGCAGCCACAATGAGAGCAGACTGCAGCTAAGTGGATTTGAGAATAAGAGCACTTGTGAATAAAATGCTTTAGATGGAGAGGCCAGTAGAGACAGTGAGAGGAGGGGGGGGGGGGGAGACAAAATATTACAGCAGAGAGCAGCCAATCAATTATTCAATGCAACATCTGTGGTGACGATAACCCACTTCTATCACTACAGTCAGAAAATATTTCAAGTTTGGTTTTCAAATTAAGAGAAGAGATATGAAGTCTGCATAGTACATCAGACCATTTCTGAATGCTAAATCGAAATGATGAGATAGTGAGTCATTATTTCAAGTTAATAAGTCATTATATTGAGATATTAAAGCAACACTATGTCGTTTTTATACCTTAAAATAACAGCATCACACCATTTAATGGGACACAAACTTACAATGAGGAGAATGGCATTTCTGTCATTGCAACAGCAATGAGACATTAACACATCATTTTGAGTTGGTAAGTTTTTATTTTTAAAAGGGTTGTCATTAAAACGATTTAAAGGACTTTTTGACAAAGTGGTGGAAATGTTAGCACAGAACTGAAACTCTACAAACTTCAAAAACAAATCATTTTTCTCTCATTCTGAGGATTTAACAATCTGAATGAAACTTTTTACCTCAGTTTCTCCTTCCCTCCAATTTGAATGCCAAAAACAGAAATCTGATTATATATTTTTTTCCCGCTAAAACCAGACAGTTAAGAAGGCTTTGGGAAATCGTGCTAACAAGATTTCCCTCAGTGAAGATTTTTATTTGGCTGGTTTACAGAGCTTGACTCGAGCATGCTGCGAGTGTGTGTGCATGTGTGTAAGTGTGCATGAGTATAAGTTGGTGCACACACACATAATCTCATTTTAAGCAGGGTTAAAGCTAGAAGGAGGGAGACACGCAATTATATCTCACTGCCCTATACTGAAGTGTATACTGTACTATATACAGTCACATAAAAGAGGAGATGAAAATAGATGGATTAAAAATAAACGGAAGTGGGATATATGCTCTGGCATGGACAGTGGGATATTAGTGCCAGTGTTCCCTAAGTTAACAGACCAGTCTCTCACCGTGTCAAATCAGAGGATTTCAAGATCATTAACTGTTCACAATTTGCCAATTCTTCCAAAATAAATGAAAACAATGCAGTTTTAAAGTGACAGTCAGCAGCATCCTTATAAATGTGGTATTTCATTCATTATAACTGAATGTGGAAGTGAGGGAGGCATTGTGGTGTATGGCACCATGTTGAGCTTATTAAACAGGTGGTGTATTGGTCAAATGAGCCCATAATTAAACTATTTCTTGTATTCACTTCTATTCTTTCATTCAGGTTAGCTGGTGTAGCTGTCTTATTGATCACGATTGGGAAGATTGGGTAATTTATTGATTGGGAAACAACAGTATCACATCAGTTCTCAGTACCAGGAAACATCAACACTACAACAACTTGAAAATGCATCAACTCTGCTAAGTATACGCCCGGGATCCACACTGCTCTGGAGATTTAGAGCCGCTACAACAGAGAAGTTTGAAAAATCCAGGGCGGCGTTGTAGTCTGTACAGTCAGCGTAACATCAAGCAACATGGACAATCAATTACAAGCGATGCTGACCCTGTTGTCTTTGCAAACAGCTGTTCTGTAGCTAAATTCTGCCTTTTACAAAGATACAAATGTTTACAAGTGTAGGAGATTAGCCATCTGGGACCTTTCTGCAACCAACAACCAAATGCTTCCCGTTTACACAGGTACGTGCGTGCCCAGTGTACGTGAGCTGTTACTTGATATGCGTTTTCAGGCGTGCTAGTATGGACGGGGAATAAATCTGATAGGGAGATAAAACGCTCATGTGTACAGAGATTGTAGTGAGCGAAGTAGAATGGAAGTAGCCTGAGTTTATGGACTGGAACATTTTGCATAAATGTGTGAGAAGTTACATATTATTGCTAACTTGATGGCAGAATAGAGACATTCACTTTTGAAATATACTTATTCCACGACTCTAGAGGCTAATAAGTAAATATTTTTGTCTTGTCCTTACAAATCTGGTCAATACTGCTTTCATCCGTCTTGTGATTTACGAGGTGTCTCAGTATCTCATCACTGTTCTCTTCATATAATTCATGGATTTACACATTCAGAATGCCAAGAGTACCAGAAGGTGTGTGCCAGTGTTTTGTAGGCAATTAGTATGACACCATCAGGCATCCCCTTATGCCACCGGATGCAACCCCTATGGTTCGAACGCTGCGAGTGCACTGGTTGGCCAGATGGTATCTCACAGGGAGAACATATGATCACTGAACTCACATTAAACATTACACATGAGCTGTGACACTGTGCGTGGTGGCACGTTGGCTGGATTAGATTCTTTGTGGTTTCAAGATTTCTTGTTTAACATTACGCATAACACACAAGCACATTAAAGACACAGCAACACTGCAAAAGCCACAACTTGACTACAGAAGCCACAACATAAATGCAAAATCCACAGCACAACTACAAAAGCCACGGACAACAGCTCACTTGAGCGCAGTAAGTAACTCTGCTCGTTTCATCGTCAACATCTGTCGTCGGTCAATTTCATTGTGATTGTGTTTCCGCTGTGTGCCTTATTTGCTGTTGTGTTGTCACTTTGGCATTAATGAGCTCCTGTGAGTCATCTCGGCCACCTTAATAAAAACACACTCACACAAGTATTCCTCTCTCATATAAACACACAAACGCTGAATGAATGGTGGCAGTGCACTCAGTATAGATCCTGTTGGCATGCAGGCTGTGTCCCTCCAGCTAACCAATCACCATGCACCACCAATCTATTAATTCCACAGTGCATTGGCAACCCCTTCCAATTCAATCACTGTGGCTTAACAGCCCACTAAAATATATGTTCAAATATATGACTGTAACAAGACAATGGACAATGCGTCGAGGCCCATGTCTTGTGAGCAACCCCTGCAAATATAACAGTGACTCATCTAATGCAGTCTGCTAGGGCGAGTGAATGCTAACGACTGGAAACAACCGGCAAACGCAGGCAATCACTGGCAGGAGGCTTCAGATTCAATATGTCCCGTTTGGAACGCTGGAGTCTGAGCTCCGTGTGGTGTCAAGTGTTCCGAACACCAGAGAACAAAATCCCAGATACAACCATCACGCTGAGCCGCTTACTTTGAAATGTCTAACCTGCAGAATCACAATATATCACATGTCAGGATACTTGATGCATCAACACAGGAACACATTCTCACATCATCCCCCCCCCCCCTTTACTGCACAACAGTGTGTATGGAATGACAGGGAGCAGGTGTGGAACCACCGTGGAGTCACATGCATGGTGTATATTATGAGAGAGAACCATGCTGTTACTAAGCATATGGCAACGTGAAGGACTCCAGCTAGAACACTTGAGTCCATTGAGCTGCAAAAGCCACAACAAGAGCAGTCACAATGGCGATTTGTGTGTGTGCTTTTGCACGGATGAGTGTGACTGAAAGGGCCGAGCAAGAAAATGTGTGAGCGTGTGATTCTGAGAGGCGAGCAGGCGTATTGTGGGACAGATGGCTGGAGGATGCTCCATTTCCTTTTCCTCTCAACGACGATAGAAACAGCATCTCTGACATAAACATTTGAAGGGAAATGAACCGGATTCATGACTACAGAGACATTCTGTGTGGTCATCAGCACTTCAGCAGTTAAACCCTGTGTATCAAAAGACTTATCACTGTTCTCTGTGTCACTCGGTTGGATGGACATCTTTACAGTCAAGAAGAAACAGTCATCTAATATTCAAGCTCTACTGGTAAATCTTCCAAACGACGCCACTTCTCCTCTCACTATATTACACCTTCTAGTAACTACATCACCTTGCATATCACCTGCGCTGGCACAAATGTTGTCAGAAATGCTATAATCAGGTATGCACCTTTTAAATGGAATGAAGAGCAATCTGCCCTGCTGCTGAAGTTTTAGGTTCCTCTTGGTAGTTTGAAATCTTTGTTATCTGATGTTTTTCATTGTTTTTCACAGACCCTTCCGTCCCCCTATCCGTTTTTGTGCACGTCTTTTCAAATCTTGCGGATACAGATGAAACTAGGCCAAACAGAGCAGTGCCACCGAAATCATGGGGGGGGGCAGTGGAGCTAATAGTTCAAGCGAGACGACCAAGCGGTTTCAACAACGGCGGAACTTTTTGGGGAAAGAGTTGGTAAGAATATGATGGCGCCTGTTTACAATGTGGCCAATTTAGCCTCTTTCTTGAGTGGAACATTATCATAACCTCCCCCATGTTACAGTTTGTTGTTTTTTGCTGTGATGACAGGTGAAGGAAGGAGTCAACAAGTAGTGGGCTGGAAATGGAAAGTGAGAAATTAACTCATAATAAAAAGGCAATAGTAACACTGTGACAGATAGAAACAACAACTCAAATGCAAGCTCAAATGTAAAGAATAACAAAGCCCACCCACCATATCTAGCACCATTTGTGTCTTTATCAAGTTACAGAATCATAAATTAAAAAAAAAAAAACGCCTCATTGGATCTTCTGGTTCAATCCGATCACACTAAATCTCGTCAAACATGGAAGATGCAGGTTTGAGCTCAGGACCTCAGATCTCTTCCCTCTTCAAATGAAAGTCATGAGATTCATCTCCTGTGCCTCATTTGAACGGTATGATAACCTTGTTAAGAATCGATGTTGAACGTTTAAGCTATTTGATTTCTCAAAGGTCAAATTGAAATGTCAACCACAGCTGTACCGAGGCCGGGTGGATGCAGACTAACAGGGGTCTGTCAGAGGGTTCAGGGGGGTCATCCATGAAGTCAGACTTTTTTACTTTTTCACTTTTGAAGCCAATTACAACCATAACAATATGTCAGCCAATAGTCTTAACAAACACAATGAGATTATCTTATATTTTAAAGCGTTGTGACCACGATTTACAGGTAAATGAGTGGGGCATTTTATACATGGCAAAAAGTAATTTTCAGCGCCCTCTGGAGGGAAAACCATTTAATAGCAGGACTGTTTCAAACCTTTCATATATCCGTTTTTTTCTGCCAGGAATGTATTTTTATAAATTAACTGACTAGACCAGTAAAGCTGCTTAAATTGTCCAATATATTGTCCCTGATGATATAACAGCCAAACTCTCCTGTGCCTCTATTTGATTTGGCAGAAATGTATACGTTTTCCCCCAAAGAGCTTAAGTGAGCTCCAAAGATTTTCCACTAACATAACCTCAAATAAAGGTTCCTGCAGGAAGCAACGACTAAATCTAACTTTAAAAAAAAAATCAAATGTGATATTGCAGATGCCACTGGTCAAATGTTGGCAGGACAAATAAGGACATGATGCTCAGAGAGTGAAACTGCTCCACTGTTCTAGTTTGAGCGATGATTCATCTTGTTAAGCTACTGACTGAAGGGCAATGCATGTCTTACTTATTTTCCTTTTTTTTTAATTCGTAAACAAACTGTATACAGAAATGATGCTTTTTACTTCCCCATCTGTGATCCAATTGCTCAAATTAGAACCAAGCCCCCTCTCTTGAATGTCTTCAGGAGGATCTGAAATTTGACATCTGCTCCACTGACTCTTGGACTAATTATTATTTTTCCAGTGAAAGCAGTCGACATAGACATACTGTGAACAACATGTCGAAACATTTCTGGACTTGCATTCACAAACCTTCCCTTTGAATATATTTGTATATTAGGGGCCAGGGGGGCTGAAATATGTTTGGCCCCTTAAGTGTCCCTGTACTGTCAGTCATCTAAAAAAAATTATAAAATATTTACCTACTAACAATACGACAATGAGTAAAAAAAAGAAAATTGTAAATTGTGAAAAACTTAGATCCACCACTGATGCATATTGCCAGGATATTAGAGCAATGACTCCCTCATGACACAGGTCTTTAAATACAGGACAACGTGACACAAACAAATATGTGATATATACACATATTAGATGGGTTCGGTTGCAGGAACTCAAAGTTGGAGCACATCTCCTCGGGTCCGCTATCCACTAAAAGACCAGAGCATCATCACACCGCCCGACGGTACATTTCATTCATACTTCAACTTGTGTTTGGCCAAAAATGGCTCAACATGTTTGAATCACCGGAATTGAAATCCGTGCACGTACTGCAGAGGAGACGGGGGAAAACAAAATCTGAGCGCAAAGGGGACATTTAGCGGTGGAGAACACGTTTCCACGGAGGGAAAGGCATGCATTTAAGAAACATACAACCGACGTGCGAAATGCATCTTTTTGCAGATAGAGGAAGACGGAGGGAAGTGAGCAGACAATCCGGGGGAATCAAACGGACGCACGGGCTCAATGCAGCGAACACAGCATCACATGTCAGCCACCACCACAGTCACAATGAACGCCTTTTCTCTCCTTCCTCTCCTCCTCCTCCCCCTCCTCACTTTCTTACCGATGTGGCAGAAAAGCAGCAGCTGGGAAACGATCGCGTCGCTCCTGGCCAGTGTCGTCTCCATGGTGTCGGCGTGAGAACTGAACGTGGAGCGGCAGACGGTGCAGTTTATAAGGGACGGCCGTGCGGGCGGGCGGCGGAGCGGTCGGTTGGTGTGCGTAAAAGATGCGCTACCAGCTCATCGCGGCTCCTCCGCTGCCTCTGTACGCTCGGATTGGCTCGGCTCGGTTCGGCCCAGCTTGGCTCGGTCTGGGTTTAAAGAGTGGGTTCCTCCCGGGCTGGCTGGAAGGATTTGGGGGGACGCGCTCCCTCACATGTATATGCCTCGCAATAAGGGGCGCGTTGAGTGCGCGCCGCCCACTGCCCCTCAGTGGAAAGGATTACAGCTCCTGTAACGTTGTCATGATGTTACAGGGACACAGTTATCTGTGCCACAGCACCAGTGTGATTCATATCCTATAGTAGAGATTTGTAGCAGAGGCGGATCTACGATTTTTCTAACCCATGGGCCATAAAGGGGCCACAATTTTCACAGAGGGGGCCAATTTTACATCCAACATTCATGCACAATTAAAGGAATAGTTAACCGATAAATGAAAATTCTCTCATTATCTGCTCACCACTATGCCGATGGAGGGGTGGGTGCTGCTCCTGTGGTGTCATCCAAGTGTCCGGAAGCCCCGGCATTCAAATTCAACTCGAATCTGTGTCATTTACACAATGTTTTAGGCCTAAATGTCCTCTGTTATCCTCGTCTGCAGCCGTGTTTGCGTGTCGCATGGTTGCCAAAAAAAGGCCCACATTTGTTTTTGGACTATTTGGGCCATATTTGTTATTTTACAAGTGGGCAACTTAAGGCCCGCATCCATTTTGGTCGGGCGTCAAGAAGGCCAGAAATAATGCATTTGCAGTTTGAAGCAGATACATGAAATAAAAACAATTGATAGTTTAAACACTTGGCTTTCATTGTGAATAATTGCAATTCCGACAATTGAGTGATTGGGGGTGTGATTGAAAGCGTTACAAAATCTGACTGTGAAATGAATGAATCCTGTTCTCAAAACAAAACCTCAATAATTGCGGTTAACAAATTCAGATTGAATTTGTCTCATAGGGCTTGACATGGTGCGACATCCTCTGGCCTTAAACCTCAACATCTATATCTTATGATATAATGATGGCTTAAATAGGAGAATGCATTTGAGTGACTTGGAGAGCTTGAAGGAGAATCAGGAAGAGAGCTCACAGTGTGTGTTTCCCGATTTCATGTGAGGCACTGAAAGAGCTTTGGTCCACTGAACTGAAGAAGCGTCACACAACAGAACAAGAATGTAGATTCAAGCAAGCCAGGGCTGTCCCACGGTGGAATCAGTGTGTGTGTGTGTGTGTGTGTGTGTGTGTGTGTGTGTGTGTGTGTGTGTGTGTGTGTGTGTGTGTGTGTGTGTGTGTGTGTGTGTGTGTGTGTGATGGTGGTGGTGAGATTTGGCAGCAGTTGGACTTTAAGATTCCCATGAGGTACACAAAGGCATAATACTGAGTGTGTGCGCATGTGCCTTGTGAGTGCAGCTCCACAAGCAACAGGCTTCAATGGTGCAATAACAAACAGTTGTGGAAGCTTCTAAATGTCTGTGAGAGAGAGAGTGTGTGTGTGTGTGTGTGTGTGTGTGTGTGTGTGTGTGTGTGTGTGTGTGTGTGTGTGTGTGTGTGTGTGTGTGTGTGTGTGTGTGTGTGTGTGTGTGTGTGTGTGTGTGTGCCACAGGCTTTGGCTCCACAACAACATGCTGCTCTAGTTAGTGTGTGTGCATTCATTAGCATAAATTAAGAGGAGATAATCCTCTTTAATTCAGGCGGGAGGCTTGTCTCAATTGTTGCACCAACATTTTTTCGGATGCTTGTTACAATATCCTCCCTGGCCCCTGCGCTACCAGGATATAAGCCTGTGTATCTGTTTGTGTGTGCGTGTGTGTGGGAGAGTGCAGTGGGGCTTTTGGAATACCAACATGTACATTGTATCTCTCGTGTAATTACAAACCAAAATAGAATTAATAATGTAAAAAGATAATAATAGAAACGGGGGGAAAATGGGGATAAAATGCTCATTTAGTAAAATACAATAAAAAAATTAACTGTAAAATTCAATCTTAAAAAAAAATATCAATCTTGGAAAACAAGTTACCCTGAAAAAGCTGAGTAAATAAACCAGTTAGTGTTAAGTATATCTACTTAAAGCTTGGTTGTACTTCATACATTTTCTTATGTTGTTTCAAATTGAAATGACAGGTGCAATAAGTTTTTTTCAGTTTAAATAAGACAATTCAGTCTAGCTGCTTTCAAACATGCAATGAACTCTGGATCATTTCCTGACAATCTCCGGAGGAGCCGTATGTGAGAATACAAACGTCAGAGTGAGAGGCTGAGAGAGTTTCTCCTGCCGGCCCCCCTTAGTATAAACTCAGGATAATGTTGGAGTGAGCTAATGAGAACACAGCAGGAGATCCTCGGCAGGATTCACCACAAGTGAGTGTCGATGACGTTTCTAACACGTGACCGATGCAAAACCGAGCCATACATGACACAGATGTCATGAGAGTTTGTGGTGATAAGCCCCGATGCTGGGGTCGAGGTTCTATAAAGAAAAACACACGATATCCGGAGCGGAATCTATACATTACATCCTACGTTGTTCATATGTGAAAGGCAAACTCCGGTTACAGTCTCTGCAGGTCATGTCAACGAGACAGTTGTGTTTACTCGGCCTAAAACAAATCTAGAAATCTTCAAGAGAAGGACTGAGTGAAGGACTAGGATTTTGCAAAGGTAAGAACTCAAGCTGATACCGTGTTCTTGTGGGAAGTGCTTCATTTTATCAATAGCAACCACTGTGGTTGTTTTACTCACCTTAACCGTGCACATAGATTAACTCATGGTTGCAAAATGCATCTTTTACAACAGCAACTGCACCTGACATGATAAAAGAACTAAATACTACTGGCATGTTTCAAACATCTATAATCTCTTAGAACACAACTTAATTTATGTCTACAACCCCGTCCCAGAGCTTCAGGGAGGCTCCGCCCATCAAACCCCAACACGCTCCAACACCACACTGGATGGTTCCTGCACATGTGCACTACTGAGCTCTCATTCACTTCAGTCCTGTTTACTCAAATGAAGATACCCGTTATAGGCGAAACAAGAACATTACTCACACTGCATGAGTGAAATCAACTGAATCATGAAAAATTAGCAAAAACACAAAAGTGTAATAACTAAAGCATCCACCTCAACGAAACACCACCTCAACGAAACCTACATGTTCACACACAGAGCGCGACTGTGTTCTGCGACAGGTGGAAAGACACGAGCTGTGTGGTGACCCGTCACAGCACCAGCCTCCTGCAAAATATCGTGAGCTTTTTTTCTTTTCTGTAGATCCTGTCACTGTGTAAAGCTGATTCTGTTTTCACTGCACTCTGGCAGCTATGGATTATGGATTACGTGCTGGCTGCCTCCTTCCTCTCTCTGACTGTGCATTCATACTGAGAGTGGAGCTACGTCAACATCCCAACTTGGACTTTCATTTAGGTCAACCACTGTCAGCTCACGCAAATCAGCTCTGTCCATCGCACAAAATATCTTAAAGGGCACAGAGAGCTTTGGGAAAAGACGCACACCCCTGCTGCGTGCTATCATTTTTACAGTTACACTGGTTGTTCTGTGTCACAAACATTCCTCTCTTGAACATGCAGAGTAAACCAGGCCTTTCTAAATTTTGAGTTTGACAAAGCAAAATATCTGAGAGATGTTAAACCTGTCCTAAATGTGTAAAAAGTCCAAACCAACCTCAGATTACTATTACCAATATTATGTTAAGGTTACTCATCTGGGCAAATGAACACCAGATTTAATGGCAATCGACCGGCCTGATCATCTCTACAGAACCCACTCCTTACAGAGTTAAAAAACTGAAAAGCACACACAAGAATAGACCACGAAACACTACTCTGGATACAATAAGATACAGGCTGAGACTTCCTCCAGTGAAGTGTTTGCTGAAAAAGGTTATCACTAAACATACATTACAACAGTTATCAGAGCAAGGAAAAGTCAAAGATGCACAAAGCCTGCAGTTTTCCTTTAAAATGTTCTCTTTTGATCATCACATCTATCTCATAATTTGTTTAGGAGCATTTGTTTTTGTGTGTTTGACAGTGTTTGTGTGTGTCTGAACCCCTGTTGCCATGACAGTGGATGCTGATCCTGAGTCGACAGTGATATTGACTTCCAGCGGTGGCAACTGGAGGTCAGTATCCTGGACGACACTGGGCTGACAAATACCGCTCGATGTGTGTGTGTGTGTGTATGCACATGTGACAGATGCTGTCAGTGCTCAATGCCTGCTGTGGAGCAATGCAGCTCTGTGTGTGTGCTCCACAATGTATTGAAAATGTATCCTGATATCACCGATATCAACATGTGCGATATACACATCGCAAAAGACTGCTTGAACTGCGGTAGATGTAGTTCCATGTGTTATGCATTCACGCGTGTGTCAATATATTTGGCCAATCAGATGGATCCCTGCTGCCCTAGATAATGAATTAAAGATATTCAGATCATTGACAGGTTTTCCGTCAATAAATCATTGTCGGAGGAAGAAAATAGAGAGAGAACAGAGAATTGCGAGGCGGCTCCGACAAATCGTGCTCCTGATTAAATTCTACAGTGGAAAGTTCCAGTGATCATGTTTGTCCTGGGTTGAATTCATCACTATTAGTGGTTGATTATATAAAAGAATTGCGTAGCGTATTTATGATCCTAGAACCTGAGGGGAAAGTGCACTGACTCCGCTGCTCTCCCTCTCTGCTGACGTCTCTCGCTCACTACAGTTTAAATGTTGATTTGATTGAAATGACGCCACAATACCAACATTGATCATCGCATAATGATCGATACTTTTCTTAACGAGTTCAATCTTTCTTCACAGCAACACCGTAAGTGGACTTAGTGGAGCAGTGCATGGCTCCCTGGGTGTTTGCCCCAGACTAGGTGCTGTGAGCTATCCATGGTCCCTGTGATAAAAACCATGTTGTTGGAAAGAATATAATGCTTTAGATTTTCTTACAGTGTCTGCAGAGACCATTTCCTGTATGGGGTCTAGGTTCCACCACAGATCTTCAAGTCATATGACTCACCTCACACTTGAGACACTCTACAAAGTAGAGAACAATCCCAGCTGAAGGTCTTGAGATGATTCTGGAGAGTTCAAGAATCAGTTTCTCCAGTCACAGCCGGACCCTTCCTCCTTATCCTCTTCCTCTTTTTGCCCTGTAAACAAACACAAACATGTCAGACTCTCCATCTGACAGCAGCTGCAGTGACCTTGTTGCATAATGTGGCTGTAAAAGGATGTGAACATGTATGAGTTGTCTGTGAGCATAGTGTACAGTACTTACATAATTATCACCCGCTGACCACTCAGGGAAGAGATGAAGGTGGAGCTGCATCTCCCTCTCAGCTTCATTGTAATATTTCGCCTGCTCCTTGTTGGACAGCGACTTCCACTGTGCGCGCGCACACACACACACACACACACGCACACACACACGCACGCACGCACGCACGCACGCACGCACGCACGCACGCACGCACGCACGCACGCACGCACACACACACACACACACACACACACACACAAACACACAGAGAGAGATCCACATTAACTGGTGCAGGTCCTGTGTTGAAACCTCCCACAGTGTATTTGTGACATGAAATGCTGGAAATCATCATTTCCAATTTAGATTGGTTCACTGGTCACGTGACAGTAAATACAAATCATTCAAGAACAAAACTTAGTGAGTCACAATGTCAAGAGTTACAGAGGAACAATTTAGAAGTGCTGTCTCAGACACTGCTCGATAGATGACGGCACAACGCTTGTGAACCTAACCCTAACCCATTTTTTTTTTAAATCATCATCGTATCAGGCCGTCATGTGAAATGCCAGGAGCGAGAGAAAATGTTTGAGTGTGTGTGTGCATGTGCCCCCAGACAGCGAGCACACACACAGGCCCCGGGGACCCGCCCCCACTCACTCACTCGCTCACAGCGACACATGCAGTGAGGTCAGAGCTCGTTCACGTGAAGCAGCCGGTCAGTGATTTCGTAGAAGAACAGTGGAAACAGTGAAAACACAGAGTTCCTCTGGTCTCAGCTGCTCAGTGATCAGAGCAGAAGCTGCAGGTGGTTTGTACCGAGCTGGAGTTTCTGTGTCCTCCTCCACTCTGACCTGCTCTCACTGGAACTGATAAACACTCCTCACTAGTTATCAGGACCTGATCAGCACATGAAGTCACTGAGTGTTTGTTTGATTCGCTCCAGAGTTTATGAGGCTGCATTTTTAATAATTCAGGAAAAATGACTCGTCAGCATGTTGTGCTCAGTACAACACGAGACGCTCACAGTGTTAAAGTGAGCGGAGCGACACGCAGACATGACCCGACACCATCGATTCATAACAAAACACACGACCGTAAGTTTGTCGTGACATTTTAATTATTTTTTGATAGACTGCTTAACTTGAATGTACTTGAATGATTATTTAATTTTCACACTGAACTGGAGGGAACTCTAATAATAAAATAATACATTGATAGGATACATTTTATAAAAAAATAAATAAGATGTAGTTTGAGTTTCCCCTTTTCTTATTTTTTTCCTAATTTATAACTACATTACACATATAAACAATCTCAACAAATATGAACAACTAAACGGTGTCTGTTGCATCCGCGTCCTAACCAACCAAATCAGAACGTTCCTGCATTTCTAATATTGTCACCCTCTTAAACTAATGGCCCAAGTCATTTTTTCAGGTTTTTCAGAAAACACAAAAAAAATTACCAAATATTGAATATATGACATTTATTAATAATTTCACTCAAAAAGGTTATGACAATAGATGACTATTGACATACTTATAACAATGTCTGTCAATTATGTAACATAAGAGGAATAAATGACTTAGGCAAATTTTTGAACATTCCTTTGTGACTTAAGCAATTTTAAACCTTCAACTCTGTCAACAACAAAGCATAACTAACAAACTAACTAAACATAATGCTGAGGAGGCATGTGCACCTCCTCACTTCTCCCTCCAGCTCTTCTTTGCTGGGTTCTTGACTGATACCTATTAATGTGGCAAATTGTCAAAGAAGTGATGACACTCAACGGGCATGACGTGTTTCATTGACTGGAGGTCCTAGAACTTTCTCTCCTTGATTGGCAGAGCACATGGAAACATTCGTATCCATGCTATCGGCTCATTTGGCACCTATACCCTTTGTGGCAGTGCTTCCCACGCAGAGTCCTCCGAGAAGGACAGCTTGAAATGGACCTCGCATTCACTGCTAAACTGAAGAGCCCGCAAGTGATGCACAGTCGGATCTCCAGCTTTTTTGCCTGGTCTGATGCTAATGAAATAAGATCCATTCATTTTCAGGAGCTCATCATGCTTGAGCACCTTCACATGGTAAGATGATGGGCTGATTCTTTTACATTACATTTCATTTAGCTGACGCTTTTATCCAAAGCGACTTAGTTACTTAGTGCATTCAACCATGAGGGTACAAACCCAGAACAACAAGAATCAAGAAAGTACAATTTCTTCAAAAAAGCAAAACTACAAAGTGCTATAAGTAAGTGCCATTTAAGTGCTACTAAATTGTTAGTTTTAAAATTGTATTCAAGGTATAGTCGGAAGAGGTGTGTTTTTAGTGTTTAGTGTGTTTTTGATTCTTGCAGTCTGGAGTACGATGACGTAGTCTCTCGGGGTGAAGTTATCCTTAACTATTTTGCGTTCAATAGTACTATGCATGCTGTCACACTCCATTTGTGTGTGCCCTGCAACAAGGTATTTCTGTGTTTGACTTTGATCTCTTTGAGTTCTGGATGGTCTTTGATCACACCTTCAAAGGACTCATCACAGGATGGGGTATTGTCTGGATCGCTTATATCATCATCAGATATTTCCTCTTCATGGTGTGGATGTGTCTGCTTGGCGTCTTCAACAACATCAACGGGAGTGTTTAAGGTATTGTCTGCTGCATCTGAAACAGAGTCTTGGCCTGGTACATGCTGCTTCATCTCTTCAACTCATTGTCATTTTCAGTGGATGAGGCCTGATTGGTGTCAGAATTGTCAAGTGCATCTCCTACCATAAAGGAAAAACATTTCAACCCCTTGAGGTGTACAGTCAAAAATGTGTGATCATTCTGAAAAACATTCATTGCCTCGTGGTCACTTGTATTAAGCTACATCAGGGATCCCTAAAGGGGTGCACAAGCTGTTGTAAAGAGGATCCTTTGTAATATTTTAGTTATACACAATTTCTAGCTGTTAGATTACAAATCTTACGGTATTCAAATCTTTCTTAATTAGATCATGTAATGTGGAAAAAATTAGACAAAAACTAACTGTAGATGAAATATTGTTAACAGAAAGCCTCTAACTTGTAACAGCCACAGATTCTGGAGCCATTCCACTCTTTGCTAAATGCTAGATTCATGGACCTAGCTATTTTGCTGACTAAAAAGACTGAATAAAAAGACAAAATAACTATGCAATATTTATAGCCTAGCCTATATTATAGTAAACCTCATCAATTACCAATAGGGGACGAGCCCTGAATCATGGAAATAACTTCAGCGGTTAGGTAGATTTCCGTTCTTCTTGATGCAGCCGCCATCTTGAAAAGCTTGTAAAATTGCCTAAGTCACATTGTCTTTTGACTTAGGCAAAATAAAACGGCCTAAGTCACACTCTTGACAAAGGCCATTATTCTACAGAGGTAGAATTGCATGATCTGTTCAACTGAGGATGAAGGCGATCATGAGAAGATGATTTAGGCAAAAATAATCATTTTTGTCAAAAAATGACTTAGGCCATTATTTTAGGAAGGTGACGATATTTAACGCACAGACCGTTGAAACGATGCAAATGCAGCACATCATTGCTTCACTTGACCTCAGAGACACCTGGAGAGTGAACCTCTACATTTTAACCTCATTTTGCTTTCACAGTCAGAGTATAAATATTATCATCTGCAAAAAGAATGGACCTAAACGCACTGATAGAGGAGCTGGAAAGAAGGGGCGACATCGTCATGGACCCCGCCGTGAAGAATGAACGGTTTGTGGAGACGACTGATTCTCCTCTTCTTGGTGATGCCCCAGCGGAGGAAGTGTTGTGCCTCCAGCAGCCTCAACCAGACCCCCCCATGCCCCAGGGTGCAGCACCTGCCAGCCTGCAGCAGCCATTCCTGCCTGCACCTGGACTTGATGCTGCACCGGGTCCTTCCAGGTACCCGCCTCCAATTGTCATGCCGCCAGGCCTCTGGTACAACCAGGCAGCTCCTTGCAGCCAACAACAGGTAGGGTATCAACTACTACACATCAGTGGATTGGGATGATTTAGGTGACAAACTTACGATCGTGTGTTTTGTTATGAATCGATGGTGTCGGATCATGTCTGCGTGTCGCTCCGCTCACTTTAACACTGTGAGCGTCTCGTGTTGTACTGAGCACAACATGCTGACGAGTCATTTTTCATGATGTTTGAATGCAGCCTCATAAACTCTGGAGCGAATCAAACAAACACTCAGTGACTTCATGTGCTGATCAGGTCCTGATAACTAGTGAGGAGTGTTTATCAGTTCCAGTGAGAGCAGGTCAGAGTGGAGGAGGACACAGAAACTCCAGCTCGGTACAAACCACCTGCAGCTTCTGCTCTGATCACTGAGCAGCTGAGACCAGAGAAACTCTGTGTTTTCACTGTTTCCACTGATCTTCTACGAAGTCACTGACCGGCTGCTTCACGTGAACGAGCTCTGACCTCACTGCGTGTGTCGCTGTGAGCGAACGAGTGGGGGCGGGTCCCCGGGGCCTGTCTGGGGGCACATGCACACACACACACAACATTTTTCTCTCGCTCCTGGCATTTCACATGACGGCCTGATACAATGATTTTTTTAAAAATGCACGTGAACGTAAGTGGCGTACTCACGTTCATCATATAAAAAAAGGTTCATTCAGTTCATCGTTCACGAAAAATATGAACAACATATGCACAACACTGCTATACATTATACAAAGGGCTGGTTTGGTATAACGTGTACAGGCTGTGTTTTTACTCCACTGCAGCTCTTTCAGGCAGTAACTGAAACTTTGTGTCTGTTCACGTCTCTAGTTCAACAATGTCCCAGTTGTGAGTCTCCCTCAGGACCTGGGGAACAACCTGGTTCCTATTGGATTTGTGTAAGTATCACACACAGAAATGCAAACAAACACACAACTGTGAGCCTCTGTTTGTATCTTCCAACCCACTTGTTCACTCAGCTAATGTGTCCCCCTGATTGTGTCTACGTAGGAATGGACAGGTGATTTACCATTATCCCGCCAGTACAGCTCCTGTGATGGCTCCTTATAATCCTCCAGTGAACCGCCCCCCTCCAGTGTAAGTCCACCTGACTGGTTGATCATCTGTGTCTGACCACAACAAAGCCAGACTCAAAATCAAATCACACTCACCTTATATTTCATATATTTATTTCTTATTTATGTTCCAAGATCCTCGTCAACTTTATTGTTTGTTTCCTTGCTCACAGTTTCACACACAGAAATTCATCTCTGCCTCTTTTTTTTTCTGTTTTCCCATAGAAAGAGAAGGTTTCACCGACAGCCGAACCCCGAGAAAATGGCGTATGTTAAGAAGCCACCAAACGCCTTCATGATTTTCCTCAAGGAACAGAGGCCAAGAGTTGTGGCCGAGCTTGGAAACTCCGACTGTGCGGCTGTCAACAAAATCATTGGACAGAGAGTAGGTGTCTTTATTCTGTATGTTTAAGTCAGTATCATACAAACCTCACCACAGTTTGATTAAAGATTCACAAGCGTTGTGCCGTCATCTATCGAGCAGTGTCTGAGACAGCACTTCTAAAATGTTCCTCTGTAACCCTTGAAATTGTGACTCACTAAGTTTTGTTCTTGGGAATGATTTGTATTTACTGTCACGTGACCAGTGAACAAATCTAAATTGGAAAAGAGGATTTCCAGCATTTTATGTCACAAATACACTGTGGGAGGTTTCAACACAGGACCTGCACCAGTTAATGTGGATCTCTGTGTATTAATGCGTGTGTGTGTGTGTGTGTGTGTGTGTGTGTGTGTGTGTGTGTGTGTGTGTGTGTGTGTGTGTGTGTGTGTGTGTGTGTTGTCCTGTGTCCACAGTGGAAGTCGCTGTCCAACAACGAGCAGATCAAATATTACGATGAAGCTGAGAAGGAGATGCAGCTCCACAATTATCTCTTCCCTGAGTGGACAGCGGCCGATAATTATGTAAGTACTGTACACTATGCTCACAGACAACTCATACATGTTCACATCATTTTACAGCCACATTATGCAACAAGGTCACTGCAGCTGCTGTCAGATGGAGAGTCTGACATGTTTGGGTTTGTTTACAGGGCAGGAAGAGGAAGAGGATAAGGAGGAAGGGTCCGGCTGAGACTGGAGAACCTGATTCTTGAACTCTCCAGAATCATCTCAAGACCTTCAGCTGGGATTATTCTTCACCTTCAGTCCACCTATATGTATTTTTTAAATAAAATGACAACTTCAATCTAATCCTGGTCCCTGTCTATAGTTATTCATCAAGTTCAGTATCTAAATCAACTTGTAGAGACCTCACACACATGTGAGATGTCTCTTGTACCGTCGGTTCCGCTGGAGATTTATCTAAGAAAATGACAGTGTGAAAAACAATGTCATTTTCTTTTCTTGGAACAGGTCAAGTGGAAATGCCCAAACCGTTCCATTACATTACATTCAAATAAGCCTTATAGCCACAGCCAAATTATGTTCCTCAGCTACACAGTGGAGGTAGTTACAGGTTTCTATTTCTATTCGTCAACATACAGTGGCTGGAAATGAGTAATGTAAAATGGAATGAAATGGTAATAAGTTGTAAGGTGTAAACAATGTCATTACAAAGAAGTAGAGGAGGTGTGGAAAGTATATATTTGTGTTCACATCATAACGAGTTTGTTTCATCTCTCTGCTCCACTCGTCATCTTTACCTTCAGACCCTTTCTGTTTCTGCTCCATGTCCCTGCGGTATTCCTCCAGCTGCTGGTCGCTGAGTGTGGTAAGGGGGTTGGGACCCTGCTTGCAGACGATGACTTTGGGCTGGTGCTCCTTTTTTGATGATCGTGTTGGATGCCATCACGCGCTTCTCCTTCAGGACAGACAAAAGGCGGAACTTAGGATAGATAATAGTTCCTCTCGGTTACATGAGGAAGAATTCAATATAATGAAAACTAGCTATAGTTTCAAATACATGCACAAAACATCACATAATTTAAGACTTGAGAATGATGCAGGATATTTTCAGAGCACAAATGAGAGCACACAGGTCAGTTCAAAATCCAAGAAGCACACGTTATAATGTTAAATCACAGGTTAATACTTATTATATTAGGGGATTCTAAGATTTTCCCTTTTCCACTGAGCTAAGAGCTCCCCAGCTAAGGAAGTGTAAAACATGCAAACAGAACTCGAAAGGCAATTAAGCAATTATTGAATGTTTTGCATGTCAAAAAGAGAATAAAGCTGAATGCACAGAAATCATTTTTGACTGTAGGGGTTTTTTGTTTGTTTCAAGATACAACTGGAATTACCCCCCTGTGGTTGTATTCCTCTGCCAACAAGTGCAGTTTCAGTCTAGATACATTTTTGTCTTCCAGACTCATATAAGGTCACCGTGGCCTTGACATTTGTCCAAGTGACAACAATAAAAAAACAAAGACTGCAACCAAAGTGAGGTCAATAATGTCATAAGAACTTGGTCAAACCTAAGCGACAGTCAGTAAATGTACCTTGCCATCTGAGCCTCTGCGAGGATTCAGACTGTGCCTGTCAACCCCTCGCAACTATACCTATGTTGTGTCAAGTACTGTCACTCTCCTGCTGGCATCTTATCTGAAATGACAGTGACCGACAGGTGACAGCCAGCTCATCTACAGAAGATCCTCCTATATTTATTTTTTACAAATTTCCATTTGGGTTGCCTGGTTGCTTTTGTGGTCTGTGAATTAAGATGATTAATTCAAACACCACAAACGCAACCCAAATCAATTCACTAAAGTTCTGGCTACTAGCAGCCGTAGCTCATCTCAAAAGCCAAAGTCTTTCTCCTGCTGTCTTACCATTAGTAACAATAATCATGATGACTGTAAATGCATGGTACATAATACTTTATGCTTTTAGTGCTCTCCACAAACAGTCTAGTGCGAGCTTGTATGGCTGCTCTTATCAATATTACAGAGGGAGAACAAGGAAATGCTTTAGTTCTTTTAATAGCCTCAAAACGACACAGGGGATCAGCTACCTCACAAGTTTACCTAAAAAGCCCCAGAAAGTAGGAGCTTTAAACAGAATGAGGCAATAACATCAGGAGCTATCAGAGTCTAATGAAAGCCTCTCGTACACGCTATATAAAGAATAGTACTGAATGAGAGCTGAGGGGTGGAGAGAGCCGGCACTATCCAACAGGTTGAGCCTCCGTCACTGCCAGCATTAAGCTTCAAATCCCACTGATGCTATGTTGAATATGGAAAAAGTACACAAATAACTGAACTGTCAAAGAACCTGCTAAACCTCAACAGAACAAGTTGACATTCTGACAAGGGGAAAGAGAGGAGAGGAAGAGGACGAGAAAAAAGGAGAGGAAGAGGAGACAAAGTCGTGTTAAATCCTGCATTCTAGTTGATCTTAGAATAGGATGATGACATGATAATCCTTAGTCTGTGTTTGTTTCTGTTTAATCTCCATCTTTTTCACTGGATTCTTTCTTGATGACAACCCTCTATGTTATGTAATCAGTAAGTTGATATGGTCAACTGAAGTTTGTCGAATGCAGTACAGGAGACATGGAGGAAATCCATACTCTTTATGTGTCAGCCTCTGTATGCAGGGTAGCTACTAGGGCTGGGAGATGTCAACTGAACTGGTAATAACGATGTATGCAGTGAAACCCTAACCCTAAGCCCGTCGCAACAGAATTGGGGTTCAGTATCTTGTCCAAGGACACTTCAGTATGTGGAATGGGGTAGACTGGGATTGATCTGCTGTGTGCAGCACTGAAGACACTGACACTGAACACTGAGAATTTAAAACTACGTTTAAACTGTGGCGGGTCAGACACGTCAGATGAGTCAAAGTCCGTGTGAGTCTGCGTGTCAGAGAGCGAGGGATAGAAAAATTGAGTGAGCGGACTCAGAATAGACTGAATATATTTTATTGTATTAGGATTATATAATATATAATAAGTCTCAGTTCCTACGTTACTTATTTATAGAGTTGAATGAATTCTCGTGGAGACAGATCAATGAAAAAAAAGACAAAATCGACAAAAGAAACAACAACACAGCGTGTGGATGTGGCCCCTGCAGTGGCTGCCACTAATCTCAGAACAGCTCACCTGTCCACATCAGAACCCCTCAGACCATAGAAATGTTTAAATCATTGCTAAACACCCACTTCGCCTCACTGCCTTTCAATTTCATTTGAGTTTGAGACCTTGATTTCATCTGATATTGTGTAATAATGCCATCATTATGATGTTTAATGTTTTTCTATTTATTCCGTTTCTTTTTAAATATATATAATTTAAAATGTTTGTATTTTAAGCCTGTTCATTATTTTGGTGAACCTTGTTGTTTTAAACATGCTGTATGAATAAACTATGACTTGACTTGATTATTTTTGTTCAAGAGACTCCGCCCCCCCTTCTCTCTGATCATAGAGTGACTCAAGTTCTTTTGTTAAGTAATTAGCAAGTGAAGGATTTCTGTAAAGTGGAGGAAGATACAGTTACAGCAGGACAAGTTACCAGTTTACAATGTTGTTAGTTTCCTGTGGATCACCTGTTTGCATGAATTAGGGAAATTGCGTGCATATTTAACTATTCAAGTTGTATCCATGCCTGCAGGACATTGCTGTGTTAGACAACTACTCCCACAGAGCTCATTAAGGTTATTAAGGACTGTTCTGTTTGTTAACGTACTGTTTAGAGTTTTTATCTTCTCCAATTAAGTCATATTTCCGTGGTTAATGCATGTAATGTTATGATAATAATAACAATATGGATCCGCATTAGCACATTTTTCTCTGTGTGCATATTTTTTTTCCTGCAGACCACTCACATACTTATTGATCTCATGCTCAGCAATAAACAAGTTCTACCACCTCCGTGTCTGATCAACACCCCTAGCGACTCCTACCTTACCTAACCCACTCAGCCTCATCTACAATTTTCTTGTTACTTGTTTTAATGATTGTTCTTTTCATGTTTTTACACTTTCCTTGTAGATATTTTGTGAATTTGTGCAGTCATGTGTAGGGACAAGAGTTTTGAAAACACTCTAGTGCTTTGGTCCTAAATCTCCATATTGGAGCACAGAAAAAAAAAGTCTGACAGCAGAGGAAACAAACTTGGCAGTCGGGTCAATAGGTAAATGGTGTGTGACATAAATAGTGAATGAAGCTGTGTCTTTGAAGCAGCAAGAGAGACACACTCAAGTCTCACACACACACACAGCTAAGAACAGGGCTTGCACCTCACCCCTGCATCAGAGTGCTTGTGTTTTTAATTCCCTTCAGTCTGCACAGGCACACAAACTGAGATGGATTTGTGCTGGGCACCATGGCAACCAGTGGGGCTATTCTCCGTCACTGTGGCTGAGGGAAAGAAGAAAAAGAAAGGGAGGGAGAGAGAGAGTTGATCAACAGCAGACATTTTCATGCTGCGTTTCTCACACACACACACACACACACACACACACACACACACACACACACACACACACATATTGTCAATCGGTGGTTGTTGAAATTGGGTGTTGTGTGAATAGAGGCTTCCTCAGAAGGAAAATATATACAATACATTTTTCTTTGATTAAACAAACAAACACACAAATTTAACTTGTGTACATTAGTTAAAGCTACTGTTACACTTCACTGGGGTTACTGGATAGAGAGACATGGTTTATTATGGTTAAATGTGATGTACATGTATGTTTATTTAGATTCAACATATTATATTTAAGATGCTCAGATGCAAAGATACAAAGGTTGAGCTTAATTGATTTATTGATTGATTACCTTCTTTGTTATTCCTATTTTTGTATTTGTGTGACCATGGACGGGGTGGGATCAGACTAGTGTTGTTACCAGGATACATGAATCCTTATTTAAAGTTAAAGCTAATAAAAAGAAGTTAAGTCTTAAAGAAAATTAAGATTACAACAACTTCATCAATTTGAGACACGTGCGCTGCAAAAAGTCACAACACGTGCAATTACAGAAACGCGCTGCGGCTGCGAATGGCAAAACGACACCGGAAATGTTTCCAGTTCAGAAAAGCATTGAACTACAATCAGGTCCATCACTTTTGTTGGGTCCCATTGAAACATTTCCAGTGTCGTTTTGCTTTGTGCTGTATTTACCTGTGTTTTCTTAATTTACAATGCTATGAGCTCTCTCGGCCACTGTATAAAAGAGCGGACTATTGTATACATGGTGAAGACGACATTTGAACCGGAGCCAAACCTTTGAAACACACTTCACACAGTGGGCTTCACACTGTAGCTATGTTAAAATGGAGAGAAATATGGACGCTATCTTAAAATGCTGCTACATTGTGTTCAAACGTCTGGAGGAAGTTTTACTCACTTTGTCGTTTCTCCATCACTTCGCTAATGAACCCCCGTGCGTCATCACCTGGCGTGTGCTGTCAGTCGCGCGTGACGCCATCACGCAGCGACAACCAGGAAGTGGCGTCGCGCGTCCTTCAGTGCGCCCGGTGCTGCAGGGAGTCTTGTTGTTGTTGTTGTAGCAGCAGCAGCAACGGAGTTTCTGTGCTTCCCTCTGGTTTTATGGAGTGACAGGAGCAAACAGCAGCGGAGATCCACCCCGAGAGGCTTCGACCTGTCACTCGGTGAGTGCGTTCAGCCCGAGTCACCTCACCGCCATCGGTTTACTCTCTGTTCATGATGAGCTAAGCTAATTATTTGCAGCTTAATGTCGAGCTGAACCTGACACAGAGATGCCAAGTAGATTAAATGAAGATGTTGGTGTGTTGTGGCTGAGGCGAGGACGTAACAACACCATGAACGAGCAGAAACAAGGAGTAAACCCAGAGTATAAAGTAGCAGCAGGTTTAAAAATAATGAAGTGACTGTACTGGTTAGCATAGCACAGGTCAGTGTACACTAAGATAAAACTTTATTGATCCACACACCGGGGAAATTCAGTTGTTCCAGCAGCAGGCAGACAAGAGAAGATATATAGATATATATAGAAAAAGGCAATAGAATAAAATAGTATGTACATTATATACACCGTTCACGGTTTGTGTAGAAATGTTATGAAGTAAAGTGCAGTGGTAAAGGATGATTGCACGAGCAGGTATGAAAACCTTTTGTGCATAAACATAAGGACATATTGGGATGTGCAGGTGACCCAAATGTGCAAAAAGTTATTTTATGTTAGAAATAGTGTGAGTAGAGCAGTGGGAGTGAAGGACCTGTGTTCCCTCTTGCATTGTGTGTTACTTTGTCCAGCACCTGCTTGTTCATAATGGTGTTTTGGCAGCAGTTACTTCAGCTCCTGTATTGACTCATCCTGCCCTGTCATGTGTGTGAACTCCCTCCAAGACTCCGGTAGAGATGCCGGCTCCGAGTTCATCAGAGAGAAAGGCCTGCTGGGATGCCAGGGACCTGCTGTGGAAATGTCTGGATGACAAGGACGACAAAGCTGCAGCCTGCCAGAACTTCCAGAGCGAATTTGAGGCGAAATGCCCCGCTCAGTGGGTAAATGATCCCCCGTCTCTTTTGCCCTCTATGAACTGTAAAATCCTGGGGTTTACATTTAGACGTTGGTGTTGAGAGCGGTGTTGAGAGCAGTCCCTCAAACACCTAGAAATCTGTTTGATTGAAGAGCAGACACCACCTAAAACTGAGCTTCACGTTTATCGCTGGACTCATCTTCTCTGTTTTTCGCTGCAGGTGAAATATTTCTCAAAGAGGAGAGACTACTTGAAATACAAGGATAAGATGCAAAAGGAAGGCTTCACACCTGCCCAAGGCCCCCGACAGCCCTCCTAACAACTGGAGAGCAGACGGTGAAAATCTGCAGACTGAATGGCTTTTAGCCTCATTCACACACGTTCAGGACTGGGGAGCAGTTTTGTTATTTATTTGTATAGAGAAATAAGGTGCAGCGGGACAGCATACAGAAAAATAACTCTAAATGAAAGTGACGTGTGGCATCACTGTCACTGAGATATTTTGTATGAAAGGAAACCACAGGAAAGGAAGAGGGAAAAGATCCACAATTAATTCTGAGAATTAATCTGAAAATGATTTGTTATTTTGTCTGGGTGGACATACTTAAAATTTTAAATTAGGGAAAGTAATACTTCTGATAAATGCATGCCTTAAATATATCTAGATGTACAGTACACACTCATACTGGATCTGTGTCAGCACTCATCCTAATACAGAACATGATTTTTCTGTGATTGAAACCAAAATGTCTCCAGAGGAGAGTGTTGTTCTGTTGTTTGGGTTGACGTTTTTGTGCAGTCAAATACATACTTAGCCTTAATAATTAGTGATCAAGGTTTTTTCTCCAGGACAGTGCCGCATGTGGCAAAATCTCAAAATCGGATGTGTTTTTTTGTGAATAAATAAAAAGAAACTCATTGTTTGATGCGATTTTTGTTTTATTGTCGTTGTACATGCATAGTGTTTTATCGTCCTAAATGGAGTCTCTGAGATGGATACAAACGAGACATCGAGGTTTAACACATAATTTAGGAATATAACATCTCATTTAGAAACAGTCAGAGGCACGTTATCTTTATATTACAAATCTGTATGTATTTACAAAGAAGTGTGGGCGCTGGGTCAAAGGTCACCGCTGCAACACCACCGAGATGTACGAAACCTTCAGCAGTACTGAATAAATTACAAAAGACAAATGTACGCTTCTGATTCTGCCTACAGTTATAATGTAGTGATATAAAAAAAAGCCACAAATTACATTTAAAATTTGTGTAAAAATACAGTATCAAGCATTTCTTTGACATTTTCTTTTGCACATTACAGCAAATGTTCTGTGCAAACCTTTTCATTGACAGACCACAGTGTGATTTAATGGCTGATTGGAGAAACGTCTGCACCACACAACCCTGCGCTCACTCGCTCGAAAGACTTTGGACGCTGCATTCAATACAACTCGGAACTTGCAAAGACTCTGCAGGTTCCCAAATCTGCCTGAGGAATAGTAACACTTCCACGGGGGAAAAGAACCAGACATGTTCGTCCTGCATTTCATAAAAATATATGTTTTTATGACAATTACTCAAGCTATTGATGCTTGATAAAATGTGAGTTAAAGTGTTTTCTGCTAATGGCAAATGCACAAATTAATTTTCATTGATAAAGATCATTACATTGGCATAACTCAGGAGATCAGTGAGTAGCAGTTTCTCAGATTTCATGACCTTATCATCTCTTTCTGATCTTTCCAGATGTGACTAATATGAAAAGCAGGAGGAGTCAAACCCTGCTGAATACACATAATAATGACAGGAGTGCCTCTAACCTCTTCAGCCTTCCAAACCGAAACATAAGAAAAAGAATATGCTGCACGGGCAGAGGAAAGCTCCGAAATCCAGTCAATATAAAATGTTGGTTGTCATAAGGCAACCAACCCCAGACGGCAATATAGTTGAGGAATAAAAAGCATGTATTGCTTTCCACGATTTAAGGAGGATGGTAGTGAACCATTCCTTGGTTCTTGCACTGCTCCGCGTTCACAGCAAGGCACTAACACAGTGAGAGGTTGAATTCCCACAGGAGACATTCATGTTGCAATGTATTACAGGCATCTGGTAACGGCACAAGCTGTGGAGCATGTGTATGTTCAAAGTATGACAGGGAAGAAAAATCTGCTTTGGTAAAGACATCGGTCTGATATTAGGAGACAGATTTCCAAATAAAAATGGAGATAGCAGCTACAGACATCTATGGACTGTATGTGTTCAGTTGCTTTCAGTTTGTAGCTGAATATACACACGTTTTTATCTCTATAGATACAAATCATATAGACTCTAATGAAAAGATACTGGAGAGAGTATAATAGCAGCCACATTAAAAGCCCCTTCTCATGCATTTATCTTCTTTCAGCACAGCACTCGGCTCTTCTTTAACACTGTAACCTCAGTGAAAATCAAGAAAAGAAGCATGTCCGTGGCCGTTTGGCTCATTTCTACCAAAACGGCTCCACAGAGGAAGGCATGAAGTGGCTCTAGAACACTTTCCAGGCAGCTAGAAATATCACTTATCATTTGCCTAACATAAATCGATAAATCAGTTACAAATAACACTTCTTGATCAGCTCTGTAGTTTTTATGGATCTCCTCAGTGATTCGGTGAGAGCAGGATTGCCCTCAAAGATTAATGGAGGGTAAAAGAAAAAGTTTTTCCCTGGAGGTCAGAGCTCCACCTAGTGGCCAGTTTCACGCCCTGCATTCCTTGTGACACCAGCTCATGGATAAAAATGTATTTCTAATTTTTAAATCTAAGAATAGCATAGTGTTTTCTCTCTCTCCCTTTCCTCCCCTCCTTCCCTCCACCCATACCCGGTCTAATCGGTCTAAGAAAGGGCTAAGCTCTGAGTGAGACCATCCTCTCGGCACAACATGTGCCATTCGCTTGTCAAATCCATCCATCTCTTTCTCTCTTTCTCTCTTTCTGTCTCTCACTGATTCATCCCCCTCTTCTTCCCACGTGGGCCCCATCCTCACACCGGTGGTTATAAGATCCCGGTGACGTTCCTGGCCTCTGCCCAGGCTGGGAACTCGTTCAGGTTAAAGAGGGGAGCACCCCACGTGCTTATGGCCAACATTACCACCGCCACGCCGATCAGGTTCACCCCGAAGCCTGCTTTCACCTGGAGGAGAAAAAGGGGGAAAAAAAGATGTAAAGACAAATACAAACCAAATAGAAATACTCTACAAACTGTCAGCTTTAAAAAGTATGTTTCAGTTTGCAAAGAGTTAAGAAATTAAAGAATCCTTCGACCTTGTGGTTACGTAAAGCGACTTTGACTCACTGTACCCTTGAGCCTTTTGATGCTGCAGGTGCACAGAGAGCATGTGACTTTGTGTGTGTAATGTGTGTGTGTGTGTGTGTGTGTGTGTGTGTGTGTGTGTGTGTGTGTGTGCACGTGTGCGCGTGTCGTACCATGTCGCTGATCTTCACGTGGCCGTAACTGAAGACGATGGCGTTGGGGGGGTTCCCGACTGGAAGCATGACCCCGAATGACACGCACATGGTGGACGGGATCAAAGTGTGCAGCGGGTTGATGCGCAGAGTCTCCGACTGGTACGAGGGAAGGGGGTGAGGGAGAACAAAGGGGGGGGGGAGGAGAAAGAGACAATAAATGAATAAGAGAGATGAGAGGAGAAAAGAAAGGAGAGATAAAAAAATGAATTCTTATAAAGAGAAGGGAACACGTGCACTTGACATTAGCTCAGCAGTGATCCACAAGGGGGAAGCAAAGTTATCAGTGATGCTGTTATTTTGATAATGACCCAGAGGAAATGCTACAACACTTTGAAAAGAGCATGGCGGCCAAAAGCCTGCAGTTCCAACTCATATGTAAATCTCAGGTAAAAAATAACATATTATTTCTAAATGCTCAACAATCAAGGTTAAAGTTAGCAAACAATGATATGCATGTTATTCATTCATAATTTACACTGGCCTTGTGTCACAACCCCGCAATTGTAATTATATTTTCATTTGAATGTTGCTAAAGGGCCTGTTCACACACATGTGTATATATCAGTGGTGAACCTTCCACTCTGGTTCACTTCCAATCCATGAGAGTGAGGAGGCGATTTGAACATTTGCCTCCAGTGGCGAGGCATGGAGTTGAACTTTGGTGAACTTTGACCTGCAGTATTCGATTCACATCCGTGCCCTAGCTCTGTTTGGTGCACATATATGTGGCACCGCCCTCTTTCTGAGTGAACCATACTTCAAACTAGCTAGAAAAGCACAGACAAATACTAAATACTGGTGTGAAATCACCAAAACTGAAGGGTTGTTCGATCCCTGGCTCCTCCAGTCTGCATTCAGAAGTGTCCTCGGGCAAGATACTGAACCCTAAATGGCACCTGATGGCTGTGCCGATAGTGTATGAATGCTGTGTGATTGTTTGTTCTTTTCTGCCATAGCACTCGTACTTTTCCTCAACCTGATATTTTGTCATGCCCGTGAACTATGGCCGGTCCTTGTGCGTGTGAAGGAGTGTGTGTCTTACCAGCGCGGACAGGATGGGCAGGAAGACGGTGAGAGTTGCCGGGTTGGAGGCAAACTCAGTGACCGCCGACACCAGCAGGCAGGCCAGCAGGGTGACGGCCCAGGGAGGAAGGCCACTCATGGGCTCCAGCTGTCTGCCGATCCACACCGACAGGCCCGACACCTGCACACACACACACACACACACAAAAAACACTTGTGAGCACTCTCAAAGGCTACAGCCGCTCTCATACCCTTAAGCAGCATTGTCTGAGAGACAGTAACAGATCAGATCAAGTCTCCGGTTATCAAATTATCTGTTATTATTATATGTGAAATTATATGTGAAATTTCTCTGACGTCTACAGTGTTCACAAATATTCTGCAGTTTTGTTATTTCTTCATTATAATCTCAGTTTTAACATTGCACCATTTTTTAAATCTAATTGGAAAACTGGAGCATGACATACAGATATGATGCACATTCCATATATATATATTATATGCAATTAAACCAAATAATTTAGACCTGAATCTAAGTTTTTCATCTCGAAGCTTCCTCGACCTTCACAAGAAAACCTCAACTTAACCATTAGCCCAATTTAATCACCCAGTACTGTAACACAACGACAAACGCACAAACAGAAACCCAGTACCTTACAACCAGCGGCCAGTGCATAGCCTCCTCCCACCAGGATGACGATCTCCCATGGCATCAGTCTCTGAAAGTCCTTCCAGGTGATCATGGGAGCCAGAGGGTCAGAATCTGAATCATCCACTGATTGGTGAAACCACACACACACACGCACACACACACACACACACACACACACACACACACACACACACACAGTAGAAATGTCAGTGTCCTAGTTGTGATCTTACCGACTATTTTTATCATTTTGCAATGTTTTATTTAGTTTTTTGTTTTTACTCTTTTCTCATCTGTAACGCTTTTAATTTTTGTATTTGTGTTCTAATATTCTCTGATCTTCAAATTGCTTTTAAGTGTTAAGCTTTCAATTTTGAAATACAACAAAAGTTTTCCAGTGGTTTTCAACCTGTTGCACAACAGTGGAACACAAAGAGGGGCCTGTTGGGAGTCAGGGCTACTGGCTATTCATTTTTCATAAAGCCCAAAAATACATGATCACAACATAAAGTTTTTCTATTCACCCCAAACATAGGATATCACGACAAACAGCACGTCCACCTGCCTGAGATAAGACAAACATAGTGCAGGTAAATCAAAAACTGCCAAATGCATGAGTGAATGGTGCTGACCTGTGTTTCTACAGCAGGAGGTGGAGGAAGAGGAGGAGGAGGAGGAGGAGAAGGGTCGCCTGGCAGGGATGAGGAAGAGCAGGAAGCCAAGAAGGACAGACACTGTGGCATCGGTCCTGTAGCCTTTCCTGAGAGAGAGAGAGAAGCACAAATTAAAGTGAAATTATTGTCTTTCACAGTTTGAATAGGTGCGTTTACACGAAGCCTAATACTCTGATTATATTTGCTTAGAAGCCCACACAGAATGAAAATGCTCCAAATAGGCTTCTCAATCAAAATAAACAGGCCCAGGCTGCAGGCATGTAATTAAAAGTAAAACATCTTAATGAGACATAAGATGCTTTTGCCAGTGTTTATGTGGGGGGCCTGAAAAAGACAGGAGCTAAAAACCAAGTATTTCACACCGAGGCTGAAGAGAGGAGCAATGGACTGTAGGAGGAATGTGTTCTGACCATTAGAGGATGTAAAGCGTTTCATAAACCTGAATTTGAGCAAGTTATGAGTGCCATAATGACATCGAATACCAAAGAGATGTGTTTTTATCCTGCGGCGTGCAGTCATCAAGATAATGACATGTCTACGTGCATTTCTGTCTGTGTGACAGTGTGTGTTTACCTATTTGTTACTAACAAACTGGACCACTGATCACTGACTGGGAACTAACACGTGTAAGTGATAACAAGACAACATCGCGGTGGTGTGTGTCCCAACATTATGGCCACTCACTTCTCAAAGAGAGACGTCCAGCCAGGCACGAAACCTGGTTCTCTGGTGAACCACAGCAGAGTCATCAGGATGAAGAAAACACCAGTCACCACCTCCGGGTAGCTGAGAGACACACACACACACACACACACACACACACACACACACACACAGAAACCACAAAAAGACTGTGAGCAGCAATTACATGAATGATAACGTCTGGGTGCGTGAGTAAGATATACACACATACTGTTGGTCTTTCTACGCTTGTGAGGACCAAGTCTTTACTTTCAAACGGTCCTTTAAATGAGTGAGAACCAGCCAATGTCCTAGCAGTGCATTGCCATGTGCACAATGTTATATTTATAAACTGAAATGGAAACGACAAAGTAGCTTATTGGGCCTTAAAACATCTTTGGGGCTTTATTTTACACAAAATGTCTTTTTATATCTTGAATTTCTCCCAGAATTTCTGTAGCTGGTTCTCAGTTTGGTTTCCACTGCAGCTTGGCTGAAAATGACCCGAATGCAATAACAATTTAAAACATAGGACGCACACACAAACACAGAGAGAAACACTCGCACACACCTGATGGGTCCCAGTTTCGTGTACTCCTCTTGAATCCTCTTCTCCGACAGCATCTCTCTCCTGGTTTTGCGTTTCTTACTCAGCGAGCATGTTTCTCTGAAGCTGAACACACAACAACAACAAGAAAATCAACCAAAGTGCAACCTGCAGCCACAGGACAACAAACCAGTCTCCTGGTTCAAACCAGTCTCCTGGTTCACCATTGTACAGACGGAGGGATTAACGTGAGGCAATAATGATACGATGGTAAGAAGTGGACAAGTCAGACACACACACAATAATCACTTAGCTGAACAACTTACATCACAGGATACAGTCTGTTTAACACACATTAAAAACACACTCACTTGCAGCCAAGGAAGAGGAAGTGCAACCACAGCCAGGTGAGGACCAGCATGATGATGGCGATGGGGAAGCTGAAGATGAACCATGTTCCGAAGTTGATCACCTTTGCATCTGGATAACGACTGGAGACACAGAGACAGTTAGTTTAGTTTAGGATATCTGTGTGTGTGTGTGTGTGTGTGTGTGTGTGTGTGTGTATTTCCTTGCCCTCTCGCCCTTCACACAAACTGACGATCACATTTATTTAGTTATTGATCGATGATGTCGGATCATGAATCCGGATCGTGAAGGTCGAACCGCCGACCTTCTGGTTACAGGACGACCTGCTTTACCTTCTGAGCCACAGCCGCCCAAAATGAGATATGAGATGAGACGATAGGATGTGATGCCATGTGATATCATACCATATGATACACATTATTGTCCCCACAGGGAAATTTGTGACCGAGTCCATAGTAATAGAAAACAAATAATCACCAAACCACATATAAACAGAACAGTATATACTGCAGCAAATCACAACCCCAAATGACACATATTGCACATTGTGTACCAGTGGACATTCATCTTCAATGCACTTTAAGCTCTAACAGAGCCCTCAGTTTTCAGAGCTGTGTAAAGTGTGTTTGCTCAGACGTGCTTCACTGAGCCTTGTGCTGTACGGACACAAATCAGGGGAGAGGTGACATCCAGAGATTATGATGGTGAGGTCGATAAGAGCAGCAGAAACAACTCTGCCGTCCCTTCAGGCGTCGTTCACACCTTAGTCGGAGTTTATTTGCCGTCTACTGATCATGCACTGGATAAAGAATTCAGGTAATCTGGGACATTCTTTGCAATTTTGAATTCTGCGACTTATTCTGATATCAGGTCACACTTGTATTAGGCTTTTTTAAAAAGTCTAAATAACCTTGCTTAATATTACCAATTTTTAAAAAGCATTATGAAAGAATGACAAGGACAGAAAGCTGAATAAGAAAAGCTATATTATTCATAGAAATGTCCCAACTGATTATGCGCTGGTTAGTTAACCAGACAATCAGTTTAAACAGGCGGGGAAAGACTGTATTTACCATTAACTCCTGTCTGACAACTGCAAATCAGATTACAAATCCACTTACAACAATGCTTTCAACACTTAGGGACCTGCCTCCAGTGCTAAAGGTCATGCTGGTATGTTACATAGAGCAAAAGCCGACGGGATTTAAAAAATTCTTTCTTCTGTTTCTCTGGCCTTGAAGAACGAAGGGGCCTGAAGTTCGATGAACAAGTGGGCGAAGGAGCAACATTTCAATTTCAGAGAGGCCACAACCTCTGTAAATATCACTGAGTCTGTCTTCTTGCACAGAATCAATGTTTTTGCTCAGGGAATTGGTCAACTTTAGTTTCTCGTGTCAGCAGCGACTGAAGAAAATCATACCCTTCTCAAAAGAGAAGACCAAAGTTTGGGTCAAAGGACGCTCTATAACTTTAAATGTAACTTTATCAAATTTCATGGCTTTGGAGATACAAGTCAAAACTATAAATCTCACAGGGGCACAAAGAGAAAAAGTCAGGAGATGATGAAAGTTAGTCCTCTAATCTATGCACCATAACAGTGGGTCAAATTCCATGTGACTTCCTCAAAGAGGTGTTGAGATATGTCATATGTCTTAACTAAAGTGGCGCACCAACCCTCATTATCATCCACAGGTTAAGAAATAAAACAATCCCAAAAATGGATGAAATATGTAAAGGGTTGGATTTTATAATGAGATGTAAATAGGCCAATATCCTCAATATTAAAACCTGAATTCTCTAGCTGGGCTCTGCTGATATTAACTGAGCTGGAGCACAGTAGCACCACATATAGTGTAGAAGGGGAATGAAATGAAGAATAACAGGGACCACCAGGAAGAATCTCAGTGGGCTGGTCGCTCTGTGAGACAAACTTGAGCATCCTTTTTTTTTCCCTTTAGCTTGAGCAGCCCATAGATGCATTGTGAGCCCACTTTGATTATGCACCAACCCACATACTGTATGGTGATGCATTTCATTCCCTGTGAATGGGCTGATGTCATGCAGGACTGAATTGCGGTACAGTAGCCGGTCGCTCTGTGGACCGCTTGTGCAGCCTTTTCTTTTTTTTAACTTGAGCAGCCCATAGATGCATCGCCTGCTTTAATTATGCACCAGCCCACCCCCCCCAATGTACAGTAGCAGTACGTAGGGGTGTTCTCATTCTGGGCTGATGTCCTGTGGAAGCAAAGCTGAATTGTGGTGCCGTTTCTTCGCTTGCGGTAGAAGTTGAGAAAAATTCCTCTTTACAAGCAGTTAATAATGGCATTGCCCAAGCAACTAGAAAGGGGGGAGCTGAAAAGGCAAGAGAGAAAAAAGCTGATGCTGCCTGCAACATGTATGAAGATATTCCAGGTCAAAAGGTGTCTGTGTCTGTGTGTGTGTTGCTGGGGTCAGGTTCAGTACTAAGACTCAGTAAGACCTGCTGTAGACAAGGACTTGGACCGGCTGGCCTGAATATATATATACACACACACACACACACACACACACACACACACACACACACACACACACACACACACACACACACACACACACACACACACACACAGACACACACAGAGAGACAAAGCTCCACATGCACACTGAATCAAATCATGACCTTTGTCCAACAAGCTGCGACATGAAGGAGGCCATTCTGCCAGGCTTAGAGCAGCGGCCCGGAGGAAATCTGCTCCATTAGCCCTGTAGAGGCTGATTAGTTTGATCTCGGACCCCATGCGCCAAACACCCCGCCACACACACACACACACACACACACACACACTCCACCAACATGAAGTGCGCAGCAGCCTAGAAATCACTCACAATGTAAATATGCTTGAAAACTTATGGTATCTCTGAGCTTCCCTGAGCTGATACAGGACCAAAAATATCTTCCCAATCCCAGAACAGTTGTTAAAGCTACTTTATCTTCTTATTTCACAACTTGAGTGTGTGTGTGTTTGTGTCTGTGTGAGTGTGTGAGTGTGTGTGAGTGTGTGCTCATTTGTGCGTGTGTGCACATGTACCTACGTGTTAAACTGCTCGGCGAAGATGAGGTTGGTGGACGTGCCGGTGATGGTGATGAGTCCACCGATGGTCGCGGCGTAGGTGATGCTGAGCGACAGGCATTTACAGATCATGTGATCCCTCTTGGTGGGATACTGGGAGTCTCTCCTGGTCTTCACCCGCTTCACGTTTGGGATTTCGATCGCAACCTAAGACAGAGGTGAGATCGGTCGTAAACAGCAAGCGAAGGAGAGTTTCTCGTTTCTTGTTTCCAGCTGCTCTACAATCACACATCTGCCTCTTCAACCTCCAAGAAAATGTTCCTCACCTGCGGCAGGTGTCCATTGTTGTGTTGGATGAACTCCTGGCTGGAGACTGGCATCAGACCCAAACCATTTACCTCCCCAGTCTGTACCTGAGAACGAGAGGATTTACATATAGCTCATGGATGTTACTGTTCTAATGCTAATTATTGAAATGATTTCTACTTAGCACAAACAAATCTGAAGCCCGACCGCTACATCGGCTGATCATTCATCATTTGATCAGTTTTGACATTGGCCGATCACAGATATATGGGTATTGGCATATAAAAACTGTTGTTATATGTTATATAAAACTTTTTTTAACAGGCCATGATGCAGGAAAAGATGACTGGGGTAATTGAGTACAAGTCTCACCTCAGTTAGTGTAGAAAGCTCCCGTTTGGTGCATTCACTGCTGGAGAGAGGACAAATAATGGTTGTATGAATTAACAAGCTTGAGTATCTCATAAGCCACAGTTGACAAATCAGAAATCATAGATTGTCCACACAAATATACAAACACAACACGTACCTGTCGCTGCGGTAGAGCAGCTCCAACTGGTTCTTATCCAGGTTCTCTTGTTTGTCTGAAACAGCTGTCGACCACATTTATTATTATTAACAGTGTAACAGGGGAACAGTTGGTGTAACACTGAATTTAAAAAGGTTTTCACAGAATATTTGTGGATCCACAGTCTGTTAACACATCTCAGTTTTTTCTCTTTGAGTGCGATGATCAAATATAAACAGTATCAAGTTCATGTGGTTGCAGGTGATTCTAGATTCATGTGATTAAAGACTTGTATTTAAAACCCAACGTACCGCCGTCATCCTCGCGGGCGTCGACGGTTTCGGAGTCCTCGTGGCTGTCGGCCAGACCGGTGCAGATGAGCTGCTGCAGGACGGCCTCAGCTATGGGCATCACCATGGCTGTGGTGGACGTGTTGCTGAGCCACATGGACAGAAACACTGTGCAGCACATGAAGCCCAGCACCAACCTGGAGGAGAGAAGAAAGAGGGACGTTAACGGGTGTGTGAGTGTGTGTGAGTGTGTGTGAGTGTGTGTGTGTGTTTGGACCATTTCCAGAGCCAGTCTTAGCTTTAGGGAGTAAGGGCACGTTGGTCAGTCCTCACTTCTTCGACCTAAATCTTACGACAGGAACAGGTGTATATGTGAAATTGCCCGCTGTACTGAGCGCATGAAAAGTGTGTGAGCTGCTCACATGCCAGGCTTGGCCCCTGCGATCATCACCATGCGCAGAGCGATGCGTTTGTGCAGGTTCCACTTCTCGATGGAGGCTGCCAGGCAAATGACTCCCATCAGCAGCAGGGTGGTGTCTTTGCAGTACTCGGCTGCCACCTGAACACACACACACACGCACAGATTCAAATCTTTTAATTTCACAATAAAAATCTGCCTTTTCAAAATATAAAACAGTTAAAAACTGTCGATGGGAAAAAAGGATCTAAGGAGACTCTTCACCCACTTCCCTACTTCACCCCCTCCTTGGTCTGGATCAACACAGTTTGCCAGTTGTTCTTTTTAATCTGCTCTACTTCCCACCCGCAGGGTTCACAGCCTCAAAGCATTGTGTAAGCCTGCGTCTCCTCACCTCTCACCTAAAACTCTGCTGCACCTTCTCCTCCTTGTGTTACTCCACAGAAACGCCACAGAAAGAAGTACAGTATAAGAAGTAGCTAGTTCTGACACTGAGCTGTTAAATATCATCCCTTGGATAATTTAAATGTGATTTTTATGATGTACATGTAAGAAGCTGAAAGTAGGAAATACGTGGTACTTCTGCTTATTTATATTAACGCAGTGAGGATTGAGTCTTCTGTAGCGGCCGCAGGTTCGATTCAGCCCAAGGCCATAGTGCCCAGAACCTCTTTAAAGAATTAATAAGAAAACATTTTATTTTATTGACTCATATAACCAACTGCTCCATACATTTCATAATTGAAATTAGACAGGATGAACTGTTTCAAAGTTCTAAGAGCTGCTTTGCGATGAGAATATTTGCCGTTATTCCACTAGATAGAAGAATTAGACAAGAAAAAATGTATGAAACAGTTGATCGCTCGCTCACTGTTTACTAATGTGAGCTTTAGAGGTGAGACATTAGCCAGAAGAGCCAGTTAATCACTTCTCATTTATATTCAAGTCTTTGGTTATTAGAGAAACTTCAGAGACTTGATGCTTCAGAAAATTGCTGTAAATCAAACAGCAAGTCTTGGTAATCAGCCATTAAAATGTCTTCTCTGAGATGATTTGAAAGAGATTTTAATGATATTCATATGGCTGCAAGTAACAGTTATTCTCTTGATTAATGGTGAAATCTAAATCTCACAATTATCCCTGAACCAATGACATAAAAATTTGAATTCAACAGAACTGCTGCTAATAAGGATAATCAATATATGATCTGATATGACAAACGAAGGAAGAAGATCCTCTAGTATCATCGGTGGAATCTCTGCATGTAAAATAACTAAATACAAAGAGCAAAGAACCATTTTCAAAATGTATCCAGTGATCTGTGAGCTGTAGAGCCAACAGTCAACAAGGAATGACTTAAATATGCATCTTACTGAATGAGGAAGTCTGCATGGATATAGGACATATAATTGCCCCCCCCCCTGTGTAAAATGAGTTAGCCTGAGTTTAAAGTGATGCTTGCTGCCATCAGCACTTGCAGTGAACACATGAGTGACAGCTGAATAAATCTTCACTGTGAGTCATCAGTATTAAGCAGCCAGGAGAAGTAAGTGTTGAATAATGAAGTAAGTCGAGGACTGTGGTTGTGTATACTGTACGTAGTAATGCTCCAAACAGGCATCCTGCCAGTGGCCACTAGTGGGTTGAAGTGGGGGGTATTAGGGGAGACTGGAAAGCACCATAACAGACTGGAAATGTTGCATAAAGCTCTCTACTGGCATATTTGCGGACCACCATCACAAGAGGCTTAACAGCAGCGTTCACAGGCTGCTTTGTCACTGCTTGTCAATGCGATTTGGTCACATGAGGCGCACAACTCACTTTTTTTATGTAACGCTGATGAGAGTGGTGAAGACGACGGGGGGGCTGTTAGTTTAATTGAGAGGAAACTGAGACTGTGTCAAACCAATCAAATCTCACAGGGGCGGAGCATCCGACAGCGCCGGGCAGTGGTGATTGGTTGGAAAAAGTGTGAGTGGCTGGGTGTCGGCACGTGTGAATGCAGAAACACGAGAATAAGAACACTGATTGATGATGGTAATGATGATAAGTGTCAATTGCCACCTGGTGGCTGGCTGCAGTATATTTCATAAATCCCGCCTCCTCCATGTTAATGAAAGGGACTTGGACCAAACTATAAAGTCAGTACTATAAAAACAGCTGAGACCGACTCATGAGTCGAGTGTGTGTGTATCAACTGGACCCAATTGGGCAATGGTGAGTTTCTGTAGAGCCCAGTCAGAAGTCGTAACTGTGAGTAAGCTACACCCCAACTTTGTAGTTAAAGGCTGCCCCTATCTGGTTGGAGTATAAATGCATCATTATGCACACCCTGCCCCTTTAAAAGCCCACAGAAACATGCATGTGGATCTTGACTCACTGGAGTTCAAAACACTAGAAGGCCTTTTACCCATAATTCCTTCTGATCTGGAATTACTCTACATCCACATATACACCAGATCTGATCAGCTGACTCGTACTAACAACACAGTAACACATTGTAATATCCCGGCATTCAACGGCAGCCGGCAATCGCCGTTAAGCCCGACACAGATAATCGCTTGCCATAAATAACACAAGTGTTTCTCTCACTCTTCCCCCATCACAGGGACACACGGTAATATTTACAGTCGGGCTGGTTTTACAATTAGAGAAAAACTAAGCTCCTGTAAAAAAAAAACTGTTTGTGGGGAACAGGTTTCCTCAGGTATCAAAATAGCTCTGCAGCATTTCAGTGGAGCAGTTCTAGAAGTGCATGTAAACAGATAGATTTCATCAGACGTTTATTCAGATTAAGGCCAGCAGACTTTATTATTGTTGACAAATACACACGAATGACACTAAAAGTAAAATGATTTGACTTTATCCAGATTATTCCTGAATTTGGGTTGAAGCAATCAGAATGTGTTGTTTACATGGTCGACTTTAAATCAGACTGAGTCACTGAGTAACAGTTATCAGTGGCTACCTCTTATAAATCAATTCAACTTTGCCTTCTGGGGAATAGGTCATGTTTATTTTGTTAATGTTTCTGAAAGTTTAATAAACACTTATTAGGTTAGAGAAAGGTGCTGCTAATTATCTAGTTGTACTAGACCTGTCTGTTTTTGTACCTGTTGTCTGTGAGTGAAGTTCTCATGAAGAACCAAAGACAGATGACTACAACTCACCTCGCTGGACTTCAGTACCCCGAACAGCGGGTAGAGGAAGGCTGGGACCAGAGCGGCAGCGCCCAAGGGAACGGCCTCGGACACCCAGTAGACCGCCGTCACCATCAGCACGTACGCGCAGCAGGCCTCCTGCAGGCGGGGACATGAACATTGTAAGGTCAGAGAAGACACAGGCTCATGCTTCTTTATCACACTTCCACAACACAGCAGAGCTTGGCTACACAAGCACACACACACAAACACATACACACACTCTCTCTAACACACACGTACACAAGCACAAACACTGATGTTGCTATTAATCTGGTTATGGTTATGTAATATCAACATACCAGTCGCTCATGCCGCCCTTTTGCAACACCAGCGGGCTTAGTGACAGGCTCCCCAACTTTAAAAAACAATCTCGTGACATTGGTTAAGACCTCATGAAAATTACCAAGACTTTCATTAATCATTACAACAATAAAAGCCCCCGAATCAAGCCTCTTCCAGCGACTCCACACGTCTCCAGCACCTCACACACAATTTCAATTCCAAGCCAACATTTGGGGAGTAAAGCCCAAAATGTGTCCCCCGTGCCCTGTTTTCCACCAAGGCTTTATCACAGCCTGTTATTGGTTTCCTATTGTCTGCCCACTTTAACGTAAAACAAGCAGTTCATGCATGCTGTGTGATCTTGCAGCGCTTTTACACAAGATCAAAAATTCTGTTTAATATCTTGCAGTAACAGGTCAGTTAATCTGAAATTAATAAACCCAGAGGGGGGGGATAAGCTGCAGGGTTACAGCACAAAACGTGTCCAGGCCTGTTCAGAGCAATTCAAGCCATGACCTTGATAAATATATTGCATCTTTGCAGTTTGAATTTTGAATTTTGTTACATGTTGGATGTTTTTGTGGGTAATTATTCAACAAATAAAATGAAATTTCAAATATGACCTTTCCCTCTAAAAAACCCACTATTTAAAAGCATATAAGGCGGAGATAGACCAAGACTGTTATCAGCTTATTGCAGATATAGGTGTTGTTGTATTCATAAGAAACACAAAAGTTCAGGAAAGAATTGCCAAACTAGGCATGTGGTAATTTATCAATAAATCAATCAATCAAACCTTTCATGCGGGTTAGTGCAGTTCAAAGTGCTTCACATGTGATTGACACTATGATAACAAGACCGAACCAGGGATGGAATTGGGAAAACCTCTTTCTATAAATAAGACAGTGCTGACCACCACGTCCACATTATAGACTTATAGACAATCTATACCTGAAAGACCACAGAAGGCATGAAGGTCAGTATCGATCGCATGTCGAGATAAAACGGTGTGGAAATGTTGTATCACGATTATAGAGAACAGAATTAAGACAGTATAATGTATAATGACGGTATTGTTAATGTCAGAGTCAGGACAAAATATCAGCATTTGTTGAATGCACGCGATATCGCCAGTGGATGTTAGCATTTATTAGCTTAGCTATGGTGCGACTTCATTGTCATCTCACATCTTAAATAGCAAGATACCAGCTGAACTCTGAAGCAAATGTACAGTCTGTGACGCATGAACACCAACTGAAACTACAGAGATAGAAGAAGAAAGCAGAATTTAGAAAAAGTATAATACATGACACTTTGATGAAAACTGATCACTTGGCACTAGTTTGGCTTTAATGGTACAGGCTTTATACCCCTGAAGCCACAACCTGTGGATTTCACTTGGCAAGAGGGACGTGGCGTTTCCCAGCATTAAGCACTGCTGGATTAGACTGAGAACAGAACAAGGTGTTTGGGTTTAAAATCAAAGAGGATGTCGCCAAGGAAAATGTAATTTAAATCCCGTCACAACAAACAACTTTATAAAGAGAAATGTATGTATGTATGTTTTTGCCCGACAGCTGCCGGCCTTCCTTTGTCTCCTTCCATTTGGTTAACAAGAGTTTCAATCTGTCTGTATCTCCTCCACGTTCAGGAAACATGAGGTCACCGAGGACGCTGCATGATAACGGGATTAACACACAGATAGGCGTTTGATTATTGATCAGTCATTGAGACAGAGAAGAATGGAAAGAGGAAGAGAGAGGTGGAATCAGGGAAGAAAGACCAAATAGACAGATTAATGGAGACAAACATGGATGAATAAATAAACACATAGGGACAAAGACGCACCAGCAAAGATGATCTGATTCAGTAGTCAGTGATCATTGATTATTGGTCTCTGTCTATCAGAAGACAGTTACCACACACACTAAGATCCTTAAACATTGATCTGTGCTTCTCTTTCTGTCTTTAGTTCAAACTGCTGAGTGAGCAGAGAGGCAGGTATCACTGAGTCACTGATGCAACCTCTCTGATAACTTGTCGTGTCAGGGGGCGGACGTCGATACATGCTGGTCCTCTCATGGAAACAGAGAGGCAGGGAAACGTGTGACCTAACCAGTATTTCTAACAACTTTTTGTCCTCTTTGAGAGTTTTTCTCTTCCAGAGTTGATCATTATTCATTTTGACGTGAGAGAAACAAAGGTGTAACCGCAGATCACTGTTGAAGTCAATGACATTTTGAGGCCAAACAGTGCAGGGCCGAGAGGAAACAGTTGCTGTGACAAGCATGAAATTGGAGGATTTTTTTTTTGTTAAATGTAGGTAAAAGTTCACTTGACTTTCTAAAGGCTGCAGAGGAATGTGCTGCTGCAGAGACTGAATGTGTCAATGGATCTAAATATCACATTGGACACTACATGACTTTACATGTTGGTACTGATGTCCTTTATGAGTAAGTGGATGACCCTATATAAAACCATGACCAGGTGCATTATTTTCAGACACACACACAGCTCTGACCTAACAGCATTAGCGTTCTGCAGTAATGCGACTGTCTACAAAGCTACTGTTTTATGCTCGTACGCTAGTCGTGTAGGGCTTTTTTTTTTTATGTCCACTTCCCATCCACTAACATGGAGGAGGCAGGGTTTAAGACCTATAGTACTATCAGCCACCAGGTGGCAATCAAGGCGCTTTTGCTTCACTTTTGGGGAGCTGTCATGTTGTCCATTTTAATATAGAATAGAATAGAATCCTTTTATTGTCATTGCACAGTGTACAATGAAATTTAGCAATCTATGAGTCCATGATCTGAGCTGATTTAGCATCTGCTCAGCTAACTATAAAGTGTGTTTACATAATCTCATCAGCATCAGTGTCTCTGTCGTGAGCTCGGCTGCCAAATATTCGACAATGTTAACTGAATGAGAATCCTTCAGTTTTCCAGTGTGATGGATTTGTGTCCAGGGTCCAGCTCACTCAGCTGAGGGGGAACCTTTCTTTGACACTTTTTCTTTGCTGACAGGCCAGTTTCTGTGTCAGCGTGCAACAGGAGCCCATTGATTGTCTCATCAGCTCCCTGTTATCTGTGGTCAGCTTAGGATATGGAGATGATTGGTGTTTAGAAGAAAACACACAGTGGTTTGAAAACTCCTGATAGGCAAATTAGGTCAAATAACAGATCAATACAGAACAATCAGCAGAGAAGTAAGTAACTTTTTAAACTGTCAGATAACATCCCAGTCAATCTATAATTACCTCAGCGTGGTACACACACACACACACACACACACACACACACACACACACACACAATATGTGTTGTAGACAGCTACATCAATCTTAGTTCCATACTTTGTTTCCTTAAAATACTTCATAAACATGTCAAATTCCTTCGAGTCATTGGTCAAGCATTCATTGGACCCTCTCCAGATCCACTTCCAAATGGATGTTAAAGTGGACGGCTCCATCGACTCCCTGCCCCGCGGGGCCTTCACTCACCCGGACAGGCCAGTGAGTCATGTTCTTCGATTCCTCCAGCGCCTTGAACATCATTCAGTCTGCCCTGCTGGGGAAGAGCATGACTGATGCTTCGCTGGTGTCCTAGATCATGGACCATCTCAGCAGTCATCTTCAGCATGTCAGACACAGTGGTGAACAGTCCTGGAGTTCCACAGGGCACCGCCATGTACCATTCTCTCTTCACCCCATACACCGTTGCCCTCTTATACAACATTGAGAACTGATGATAACCATGTTTGGCAGGTTAGCCTGCTAACATTTGTCGATGAGTACTACACACTAAGTACAGCTGAGGTTGATGTGGATGCCATGAGTTTTGCAGGGCTTTAACGCCAAAGTACTGTATACACGGAAAGTTTTAACCAAGGAGGGTGCTAGGTAAAAAGTTTAAGTGATCAGGTAAGTTACTAAAACTCATCGTGAGGGGGACACGAATGTCTGCGCCAAAGATCATGACAATCCGTCCAATAGTTGTGGAGTTATGGAGTCAAATCCATTCAGCATTATCTATCATTGGTCCTTACTCGTCTATGACCTGGCCTGACTGCACCCAGCAGATGTTCTGTCCTCCTGCAGCTGGACACAGTACCACTCCACACACACACACACACAGTACACACAGTACACACAGTACACACACACACACACACACACAAGCGCAGTGTCACTCTGAACCCCTGTCACATTCCTGACACCGTCTGGGGTCCCTGGTGTCGTAAGATCGCCACGTGGGGCCAAAATCCAGCATGGCGGTGGGTTGATTATATAACTTAATTGCTTGGATTGTTTCTTTCTTTTTCTTTGTAGTGAAGCTTTTGTTCTTTGGCTGTTTTTTTTCCCCCTTGGCCCCATCCTGTGCCGCCTACTCCTGCCAAACATCCACCAGTCCTGACATAACAGCAAGGCTTCTGGACGACACTGCTGATTGGCCGGCGGACAACTAGCGAGCACACGACGCTTGCTTAGAATTAATGATGTTATGAGAAACACAAACACCTACGACTCATATAAAACATCATCACACGCCTGTCACCACTAATACCATTGTTACAAGTGGTTTAGCTACAACAGTGCTAATATAAATGTGTGCTTTAGGTCACGTGACTGCATTATTAACCAAATATATCCAAAACATAAACCATGTATGTGTTAATCTATTTAATTCACAACAACTGGGAAAGAGATGATTTGGTGATTATCTTTGTTCTGCTTCACTGGTGGAGTCTGAAGTGTTTTAAAGTAGTGAGCACAAGACACATTGATTTAGATGTAGATATATAAGATATATAAATTCCTGGATCTCCTTATTTAGCATCTGTGATGGGAGAGCGGGCACCGAGCGCCCAGTTTGTGTTGCTCATGAATAAAGTCACGCAGCTGATGTGGGCCAGTTTTACAGGACACATTTCAGAGCATGCATCATTGTTCTGAAGGTATTTTCAAAAGAAATGTATTTGGAAAAACATCTTTTTCAGATGGAATATTTCTTCTTCCAGGTGGTTTAAGGGGTCGTTGAGGTTTTTCGGGAAATAACATGAGAGCAGTGGTAATCGCCCCCTCTGCGTTTTTCAATGCTTGTCTGGTGTTTGTTCTCTCAGAGAGACAGATGCCTGGTTGTGACTTGAATGTAATTGTAATTCATGAAAGGCACAAACTGTGGACTACGGACTTTGGAGAACAACATCCTGAAAAAGACGTTTTTTGGGGGGGGGGGGGGGGTTGCTTCTCATGCTGCCAGAAAACATATCCCTGGTAAAGTTTGTCTCAGGAGGAAATTAGGAGGAGGAGGCCGATTGCAAATCAGACAAATCACAACGCAGGCCTGAAGAGCCACTAAAAATGATCCTGTGACCTGTTTCAAAATCCTGTCAACACCACCACCCCCGAACCGGAACCAACTCCATGACAACATGTTCCTCAACAGGAGATTTGTCCTCACAGACTGAGGCAGCAGCCCTGTGTCTTGAAAACACTGTGCATCACGTTTCATTTAAAAAAAAGGTGAATGCCTGATCCACAGATTGGGTTTGTGCAGACTGAGATAATCCTATTGTTTTCTGAGCTGATTCATCTGTCTGTGGAAACCTTCCAGAAGCAAACCCGAGCTACTACAACACACAACTTTTAACTTTCTGTCCTTTTGAGCAGAGCACTCATCTCCATCTCATCAACATGTCGTGACATCTCCTCTCCAAGCGCACGGACACACACACACACACACACACACACACACACACACACACACACTTAGCTCATCTGATGATTGGAAGGGCTTGAGAACAAGCATTCATCTAAACAAGAGACAGTGTGCCTTTTGACTGATTCTCTCTCTCTCTGTCTCTCACTCACAAACACACGCACACAAACACAGGCACACACACAATGACACAATCCCATCAGGACACTGCAGCCATTAGCAGCAACCAGGGGAGACATCAACACATCAGCTGGAGGTTTTGTTTACAGCTGTATCGGATTGTTTTCTAGGTATTTATTTGACTTAAACTGTATTTATAAAGACTAACTTAATTACTTAATAATCTAATTTAGCGTTTCAATTAAAAGGCAACAGTAAGTGTACTGTATTGTGTAGTTGTCTGCAATGTATACCTCTTTTGGTATGTGTCATATCACGATAGTATCTTTTCTGCCTTTCTGGAATATGTTTCAGTGTTTCAAAAATAATTCTTCCTTTATATATCCTATATCTTTGAAATCGTCCTAGATGTTTCTATGATCCAACACATGTTCTTGCTTTTCAGTAGAATAGTAAAGCATTTCCTCTTTAGTGAATTAAATGGTGTTCAAATTGTTTTTATGTTTTAAAATGAGGCCTATGCTTTTTCTGGAAGAAGTTAAGAAGTTCCTGTTCTGTTTGTGTGCCTATAATAACATTTAAATGATAACAGAGAGTCCATGTTTTCTCAGTTTGCTGTACTCACGCTGGTGGGGTGGATGAGCGGCAGCGGGAGCAGGGACAGCGGGATGAACACCACCAGGATCAGCTTCCTCGCCCTCCACAGCTTCCTGAACAGATCCATCCTGGCGGCGGCCTCCAGCCTCATGGGTGACCCGGGTCTCTGGATCGGAGCGGCCACAACTCAGCAGCAGAACCGGGCGTGAGGAGTCACAGGCGCGGGGGCAGCGTCCAGGCACCACCGGCCCTGGAGAGCTGGAGGTGGGAGTGAGGGAGGAAGGTGAGGCCGTCTCTAAGAGGTCCTGACTTGCCTGTGCGCTTTTACGCACAGGCTGCGGACGCTGGCCGGACCTGTGTGTGTGTGTGTGTGTGTGTGTGAGGTGGGTTAATTTGCCTGAACTTATTTTTCCACACTGAGCTGTGGCTTCCACCGGGTCCAGCTCTCCTCCCCACCCGTGTGTGTGTGTGTGTGTGTGTGTGTGTGTGTGATGCCTTCAGTAACATCAGGTGAGGCCGCCGGTACCTTTATTACCATGGCTGGATATGCTAATTAACCACTGCTGTGCGCCAGCCTCACTGGCTGCTGCTCCACCAATCAGGGGTGAGTAAAGTTTTGCACAGGGCGTGGGTGTGTGCATGTTGCTCTCTAAAGGAATATTATCCAGATAAGGTGGAAATAATGTTCCGTTTTTAAAAACATTTTCACAGTATGAGAAATTCTAGATTTTAACAATATATATTAGTTAAAAATATATTGTAAAGTAAAAAAAGAAACTTGACAAACACTTAAATATTACAGGTTGTTGCTATGAAGTGTGTGTGCATAAAACTATTTTAATGTTATTATAAAATAATGGTTTTCTATGACGAAGTTAGCTCATGAGTTGAAGCTGCAGCCACACACTGCCTCCTAGTGGATTTAATTAGTCAGTGCTGATCTGTTCTTAAAGAGGTAGGGAATTTAGAATTTATAACCATAGTTTTATTACTTTGGTTGTCGAGCCCCCAGAGGTGGGGTCAACAATAAAAATTCAACCATGGGCCTTGTCTTTGTTTCAGCATTGGAGAGCCAATATCGTGCATGTTCATTTGTCTTTAGTCAGTTAAGAAGGAATTGGATTTTATGAACGTCAGTTTTAGGACAGTTTCTAAGTCTTGAAGTTTTTTCTCATTAGTAATCAAGGCCCAGTAGAATTACATGAGGTTTTGCAGGAGTAAAAAAGTGACTCATACATATAGAGGAGTTCATGTTCTCTGTTGCATTTAAAGAAAAAGAAAAAACAAGCTGAATCTGAGGCATTTAATCTGTTTTTGAACCATAGAGATGGATCATTGATCCCAAAAGTGAAGCCAAAAAATATCTTGATTACTCCCTAGTGGCTGGCTGCAGTTAATTAGTTATTTGATTATCTAAAAATGGGGTCAAAGGTCATGGCAGCTGAAACGGACTCACGATTGGTTGAGCTTGTGTATTGGCAGGACCCCGACACTGCGGCTCCACACCACGATCAGTATTGCAGCTCTAAATGACGTAAGATGTAAGAAGACAGCGTTCATATCTGGGATGTTTTCAGACAGTTCATCAGACTTGATTTCTGCACTGTGCGCTGTTTAAGTGCTCCGACACAGGAGAACACACAATATGCGGGGCCTCTTTTAAGCTCCAGATAAAACAAGTTCATGTTTACTAGGATGAATATGAGAATTAGAAATAAAGTAAATTCTTTTGGAGGGCCCAACTCTGCGAGTGATGTCATGGTGAACCGACACCTGGAATACACCTGCAGCAACACGATAACTTAAACCAGTAGAGGTCAGGAAAAGCTAAACGTTTATGCAAACTTTTTATCTCAGGGACACTTGATGAAATTGGGCATCAAGATTAAGTAGTAATGCAGGTGTTTCTTTCAGGCCCCGATAAATTCTCTTTAAAGTGTGTATTTGTGTTGCATAACGGTGCCAACTAACAACTTTGGTTTATGGGGACCCTGGAGGTTTGGGGCTCAGTTCATATCCTATTCTTGTCTGGTTTGTTTTTAGCATACCAGCATTTTAGCATTTGTTAAATTTTTGATGCTGCATTTATCTACATTTCTGAACTGTGAAATTGCACAAATTATTAAAACATATTTTTAACACCAGGGAACAGATTTCATTCAGAAGGTGCAAAACACGGGACGTTACATGAAAGAAGTGTATTTAAAACGTTGTGGTGGGTTGTTACATGACAAATTTCTCAAATCTATCTTTTCAACTCAACAAACAACCACACAGCTTTTCCCTCCATTGTGTAATGAGGATTAATTCTTTGCATCTCGTCAAGCAAACTAAAATCCTGGCTGCCTGCTGAAAGCAAGGAGACGTTTGCAGGGATTATCCGCTCAATCTGCTGTAATGTGTGAAAAGGGATAAGAGCAAATGAGACTTATTGAAATTATACGTGAGTCAAGGAAATGTACTATTTAAAGCTAAAGTATGAAAACAAACTTGCGAAATTCGCAAGTCACACAAATATATGGATATGTGGCTATAATTTACAGGGTGTTAGTCCGAAAGTTAAATCTACGTGTGTGTGTGTGTGTGTGTGTGTGTGTGTGTGTGTGTGTGTGTGTGTGTGTGTGTGTGTGTGTGTGTGTGTGTGTGTGTGTGTGTGTCTATTCTTCTTTGGACCTTGTGTAACCCAAACTCTTTTTAGCTAATTCTCTCTAATCCTCTTAAAATGTGTAAAAACTTTGTCAACGGTTTCACACTTCACACAAGTTGTTATTTCTCTCTCTCTCTCTCTCTCTCTCTCTCTCTCTCTCTCTCTCTGTGTACTATATATTTGTGAGGAACATTTTGAGCATAAACCTCACGGAATGAGGACATTTTTGGAAAGTGAGGACATTTTTTAAAGGCTTGTGTCAGGGTTAATACTTAAGGGTTTCTTCCTTAAACTTTCTTCTACCTGTGGCCACACCCACTGACAGTGCTTGCCTTCCCTCTGACTGACAGCTGCCTGCAGAGCGTCTCATTCGGTGAAGTTAGTGATTCCATCATTCAAGAGGTGTATATTCATTCTCTAGCTCCTCCCTCTAGTTTTAGGTGGATTTGATTTGTGGTGCAGCTTCATTTTAAACATCAAACCTGTGCCTCCATGTTGGATACTGTCGTAGACCCTGAGGAGGAGCTGTCCAGCCAACAGTGGTGCTGAACACTGTTTACTGGCAGCATTGTGTTTCCCTTGGCTCATTAGTTCAACTCATACAGTTTGCTTGACTACAGGTTTGTCAAGCATCTGCATTTTAGCAAAAGTCAAAGTCTAAATGTGTTTTGGGGCAAAGTTTACAGTTTATGCTACTTTTACTAACAAAGTCATAGCAAAGGTAATGACGCAAGTGTTGATTTGTGTATTATGATAGTGTGTTTAAGGTTTGAGCATCATAGCGATAATATCCATCCATTATCTATACCGCTTATCCTCTGAGGCCGCTGGGGGGCATGGAGCCAATCCCAGCTAAGAGGGGGGGGGGGGGGGGGTAAACCCTGGACAGGTTCCCAGTGTATTGCAGGGCGGACATACAGAGACAAACCATTCACACTCACATTTAAACCAACGACAATCTCAAATGTTAGCAATATATGTATGCAATCATAAACCAAAATACAGACATCTTTAACACAAAGACAATTCCTCTAATACAATATCCCAGGAGAGCCAGTTAGAGTTCATGGGTGGTTGGGAGTCAAACCAGTGTTTCAAGGGTTTTTAAGATAAACATAGACAGGGATACAACATTATATAATATAATATAATATAATATAAGTGGAGGTAATTAATTAATGAGTCACAGTAAGGCAAATTGAATGAAGGTTAAATTGCAGTAACATCTGGCAACCACAAGATGGCTCTTTATCCCTCCCTAGGATGTTAAAGTTAAGACAGTGTTGTTGTTTTTAGCTATTTCATAGAACTGAAATAGGATTGTAAAGTCAATTATATCATTAAGTGTGGTCTTAGAAACTTTAAATATAAACAAGTTGGTACTTTAAGTAAGTTTATTTATTTTCCTTAGGGTACTTTCCCTTTTCGAGGTCAGACATGTTTTTTTTTTGTATCATCTGTGAGCTTTTTAATGTTGGCTCTTCAGCACTCTGTTGGTTGTTGCTGATGGAGGAGAGGGAGCCATCCTCTCTGGATTAGAGTTTAGTGAAAGATCTATAATGTAAATAGAACCGTGGTGCCAGATTGCAGTAAACTCTAACCTCAGATTAGGAATCACATCCAAAATGCAGAAGACCAACACACACACACACACACACACACACACACACACACACACACACACACACACACACACACACACACACACACACGCACACACACACACACACACACACACACACACTCATAGCCACAAGCAGACACAAACACACTTTGGTTTGGGAATCAAATCTAAATCCATTTATTTCTTATGCTTTACAGCACTTTAACCTTTTAAATCAAATAATTCAATTGGGATTTCATCAATTTTTATTTCTAATATGTCATTTTTCCTGTTCAAATTGTTCGTTTTGTCTTTTATTTTGTTATTTTTCATTATTTTCAAGTTGGGTTAGGGTTAGGGTTAGGGTATTTAAATAAAAAACACATCTTTTTTATAAGGATTTAATTTAATGCTTTGTGAATCCATTCCTTTATTTTAACATGTACAGTAGTTCACATTTGCAGTTGGAGATGAAACAAGCTGTGACACAAATCCTTCTCCACACATTTACATTGTATAGTCATCGAGAGGCCGTCCTCTCACCGACCTCTCTGGGAACAACACCAGCTCATCACTGTCTTAGTGGTTATTGAGTGGAAGATCAGACGAGCTACAGGGGTCCCAGTCTCGCCGAGTGTCGCTCCATGTTCCCGTGTTTATCAGTCTACCTGCTTATTTCTAATCTGCCACTGCTGCTCGCCTCCCAAATTAACGTCAACGCTGCGGGGGGTCACCCAAAGCTCCGCGTACAGACTTACAACCAGCTCAGTGTGTCTGTGTTGACACTCGAGGAGTGATCGACGTGTGTGTGTGTAAACCCTGATTACACTTGGTTCAAATTCAAACTTTAGTTTTCCCTGCTTTCACCTTCTTTCTTTTTTGTATTTTGTTCATGTATCACCATCTTGCACGGATGTGATGGCCCAGGTCGATAACTTCATCTAAACTTATCTTTCATACTTACTTTTAAAAAGATTGAGGTATTCTGAGGCTACACTCAAATTCTCATCATCTCCTATTCGACCAGACAATGTAGACGTGCCTTTTTTTCCTTAGAAATCTGCCATCAACTGCAAAAAAGACATTATTCATCCAAAACGAACCAAAACAACAAGTGTTTCAAACAAACTACTTGAAGGTGCTCAAGGACGCCACAAGGACAAGCATGCAATGATTTCCTGATGGAGGATTATTCTCCAGCTGGTCCAGGGATTTGAAACCAGTGGCCTTTCACTCCTGGTCTGACGTACCTGCCCTTCAAATCCCGCTCGTCTCCTTTGACCCCTGCTTCTCTTCTCTGGAGTCCGATGGGGTTTTTCCACAGCAGAAAACAGAGAGAGAGAGAGAGAGAGAGAGAGAGAGAGAGAGAGAGAGAGAGAGAGAGAGAGAGAGTAAAAGGCATGTACGGAGGCAGTGCAAGTAGTCATTGTCAGTTAAAAAATATTAAACTTCAATGCATAAAAACGTGCTCAAGACCAAAACAAACATGTTGTGCATCAGGGCTAATTATAGACGATAATATTAGATGCTACTTAGTGTAAACTGATCTAAACAGATGTGTTTTGAGTCTTGATGTGAACAGTCCAGTCCAGCTTGCAGACGTGAGGTGGAGATGTTCCAGGGTCGTGGTGCAGAGCAGCTGAAGACTCTCGTACCCATAGAGTGTAAATGTGGGGACAGAGAGCAGCCGAGGAGGAGTGCAGGGCACGAGGGGGGGTGTAGGGATGGAGGAGGAGGAGGAGGAGGAGCCAGGTTATGAAGGGCTTTACAGGTGAGCATTAGGATCTTAGGATCTTTGTTGGACCAGGAGCCAGTGAAGCTGGACGAGGAGGGGTGTGACGGGGACTGTGGATTTGGTGCGGTCGATGATCTTATCAGGGTTGAGGAAGGTTTGGAGTCATTGTTGGAGTTAAATAAAATTCTCACATTAAGAAGTGAATGAGTCCAATCAGTTAGGATCCTTCAGTCTGCAGTACCACACTGTGCTGAGGGCTGTTTACTGTCGGTGATGATGTAGTAGTGGCGGTGAACGCCGAGTTATATGCACTGCAGACGTTCTGAAATAAATTGGTGGACTTGTACTGAGAGCAAACATGTGTGTAGAGGGAAGAGGTGTGAGCCCAGCTGCAAGTGAGCAACCGATTCTAACTGTAAAAAAAACAATAAGTATAGAATGTATAAATGTATAAGCTTTGGAAGACCAGTGGTATGCAAAGAGTTTGATCAACAGATGTTTAACTACCTTTGTCTGTAAGGTAACATGAGGTCAGGTTTTCTGTTTCGTGTTCATAACATCTGGAACAACGACTTCCTTTCACTGGGATGACAATCTCAGTTTGGGATTTCCACCACCAGCTAATGTTTATTCGTCCAGTTAGAGATATTGTGCTACGTTCACATACAGCTCTGCTCATTCATGACACAGTTGGGTGTTTGTTGTATTTGCATGAACAGCTTTAAACTCATCAAAGACTGGGTGTTTATACTCAAAGTGTCAGAGCCGGGGCTTTCCAGGCGCTGCAGTGAATCCTGTTCCAAACACCCAGGGTCCAATCAGAGCTGCCTTTGGCTTCGGCCCGCCCTCATTATCGCCTGATTCCTCATAAGAATTTCTCCAGATCTCAGTCATCTGAGCTGCTGCCACAGATTAGCTGAACCCCGGTGAGCAGCGCTGTCTTGTCCTCTGTTAACCTCCCGTTAGAGGAAAGTCCCTTCGCTCCTGTGTGACCCCGTGCTCTCACACTTAGCTCTGCTTATCGGCTTTATACGCTGCAATGCTGCAGATGCATAATGTAGATAGGTATAGATATAGAAACTCATACACAGGGTGAATATGCACAGGGACAGTATTATACAGCATGACAAGTACAAATACACACACACACACCCACACATCTAGCACACATAGGTGTGCATGAGTACAGCAAAGAGCGATACAGACAAAAAGTGCAAGGTGTGTGTGTGTGCCACTGTGCTGTGTTTTTCTATTATATAACAGTATTTAATGCGCTCTAAGATGTCGCATTAGGGATTAGGCTGATAGTGACAAAGGCTCTTCAGTGTTTGTGCATGTGTGTGTGTGTGTGTGTGTGTGTGTGTGTGTGTGTGTGTGTGTGTGTGTGTGTGTACCGTGACAGACAAGACGTCTAACGTTTAATACCCCTCATACTAAATACACTGCACATGCACATGCAGCTGTATTGCTCATGGGAACATAGAAGGAGCCGGTGTTTCCTCTGTGTGGCTGAGGAGGAAACACATTGTCATGAAGTGATGTTGCACGTTGTTCCAAACACTGAGCTTCCCGGTTAAAGCAGCTGTACAAGTGAAAACATGAAAAGGGTTAAACGCACTATGTTTGCCTTGGCCTACTTTTAAGGCTTCTTCCTTGAAGCTGCAGTCGATATTAAGATATGAACAATGGGTCAAATGACTGCGTAGTGTTGTGAGAGAGGTCTCTCGTACTGACAAGCCGACACAGTAGCGCCTCTGCCTGAGACGATCATCTTACTTTTCAAACAGGGAATACGAATCCTGTCAGACTCTGCTGGTGGAGCTGAGAGGTTTAAGCTTTCCAAAGAATCGTGGTATATGTGCATGTAGCTGTCTAAAGGGGTCTGACCAGTCATGTTGTCCATCTTCATATACAGTCGAACTGATCACTTTCCATTTGACCTGTAATTGTAAAACTATATGATTCTTTCAAGGAAGCGTCTCGAGAGATTGAATGGAAGTCATTTGAAAACGGACCTGTAGAATAAGACCCAGGATTTTGGTGAGCACAGTTGAGCTGCTAAACAGCCTGATACTATGCTCTGTGTTGGTGGAGAACAAAACTGAGCTCAAAAGAGAGTAAACATGGAACTTTCGTTTGTTACTTGACCAGAGACGCGACTCCACATGAATATAGATGTTGCTTATATCTGTCAGCATGTGTTGATGGGGGACTGTTTACATCAGCTACATTTTTACATATAGATAGATTCTACCATTGCTGCAGTGTCTCAGTTCAGTGTCGCGCTAACATCTTCTATTTTATCACCACTTACTGATTCCAACAGTAAGCAGCAGTGTCACGTGGCAGTTGGCCAAAGAACTGAGAGCGATGTGCACAAATGTGAATTTCACCCACATCTGCCCGGCTACTTCTTTAATCCCCATAATCCCTCTCACGAGTGGGCGGCTGCGGCTGAGGGGGTGAAGTGGTCATCCTCCAACCAGAAGGTCGGCGGATTGAATCCCAGCCCCGTGCGGAAGTGTCATTGGGAAAGATGCTGAATCCTGAATGGCCCATCATAGACGCTGAATGCACTAATTGGAAGTCGCTTTGAATAAAAGTGCGAACATGTTATAAACATATGTCAGCAGGACAGCACCACCTACTTCAAATGTCTGACGTCCAACTCTGTCAAACATCTGAACTTCTAATCTCTGTTCCCACAATGCAAACTGCAGAGTAGAGGCTGATGGTGAGCTCAGCAACGTTCCCAGTTGTTTGCACCCGTTATGCCTATAGTGTGTTTTATAATTAAAGTGGCAAATGATTTATTGATGATAGAAATGCAGCTGATAGCATATTAAAGACACCATGTATTATTGATTCTGCTGTGTACATAAGCCCCTGATTATCACTGTCTGACTGTGGTGCAACGTGAATCATAGCAGATGGGACAATAAAATAAAAAATAAATAAATAAAAATGAAATACTAATGTATACTGATACAAGGGACATAGTGAAAACAGCTAGTGTAAGCAAGTAAGTAAGTAATGAAGTTAATTATATTGTTATATGTAATTTTTATATTTATATTTCACTAAATCTGATTCTGCTTGTATTCAGGCAGTTCACTGTCATTTCAGTTTTATCACATTTATAGAGAAAAGAAACTGACACCACTAAAAGCCAGGTGTATATTTTTGACCCCAATTGACTTAAGGTGTACTGTACATGTACAAACTGTATAAAGTCCCATGTAACAACATAACACCGTGTCACATCACCATCATAACAACAGCAACAGCGCCCTCGTGCCTGTTATGGCCTTTACATAATACTTAGCGTGTGCAGTCACAGTGTCAAAGTAGTTCACAGATAAAAATGATTTTATAAAAAAGAATAAAAACATGAAATATCACTTAAAGCAGAATAAGAGCAGAAGGAAATGTCGCTCAACATCCATGTTTTATGGTGCTTTTCAAAATTAAAGGAACAGTTTGGCAATTTTGGGGGGGGAATGCTTTTGTCTGCGTCCTTAGAGAGAGTTGGACAGACTCCGGCTGTTTCCCTCTTCAGGTTTCACTGTTTCTTATTTACACATTCATCATTTACAGAGCAGCATTAGTATTCATTTAGATCCATGTTTGTGTTGAATATAATTCTAATATTCACGCTTCTTTTATCTCTTTTTTACCCTCCACCAGTGTGAAAATATCCAGATGTTTTGTTGCTCAACATTCCAGTTGTGATGCTTAGCAGGTGCATATTAAGATCTTTAGGTTTGACCGTTTCTGCAGAGATGAACCCGTGTGTTTGTCACTAAACTTTTCACATTGCACATTAAATACTGAACAGTGCAGCTTTAGAATTAAAAGTTTACATTTTGAGGACCGAGTGCTATCTCATCCCTCTTTTGAATTTTGCTCCAATATTTCCTGAGATCATTTCCCAGAATCAGCTCAACCCTAACATCTGGAACTAGCTTTCTCAGTCCCAGCCCCATTTTCTGATTCCCTCTGATAGGATGGGTGTATTTTTACTAGAAAAACGTTACAGAGTGCAGCTACAATTTGATGTCTCAAAATAAAATCTTGGATCAGTCCTTTGAAGCCTTTCCTGTGTCCACTTTGGCAAAGCTGTGTCTGTAAATAATGTAGTTTGCGGCCTCTGAGCCCACCGCGTCCCCATTTAGAGGCCCAACATTTAATAAATCGAAGTTTTCTCAGGCTCAAAGTGTCAATCGGTCTTTCTTTCCCAATTCCCCGTCTCCGATCAGTTCCCTGCTGCTCTCCTGCAATCGCTCACTCTGCTCCTCTCTCCCACTATTCAGTCGTTCTCCAGCTCTACCTCTTTTCTTTTCTCTCCCCATTTCTCTCTCCTATTTCTGGTCCCACATGCATCAATTATTCACGACTCTGCATGGACTTTTCTTGAAAACAAGGGCTATCAACAAGAGCTGCCCGGGTCATGGTGTTACACCTGAGCATCCACCTGTGACATATCCAGTCCCACATGAGGATACATGCATGTGCACACACACACACACACACACACACACACACACACACAGCTGCAACACAAATGGGATCGTGCACACACTCAGAGATGCAGGGGGGAGGCAGGCAGGTACTGGAGTCACGTTTTTCACCACATGGATGAGTGTAAACAAAAAAACAAAGCAGATTCAGAAACAGCAGTGTTGAGAGATGTGAAATGTTTGTCAGTAAATTACGAACTATTAAACTATGTGCACAGAAACACATGACTTTGACGGGATTTACAAATACAACTCTAACCCAAATCTCCAGTCCGATGCTCTACCATTGCACCACAAAGCTCTGCACACAGTTTCAGTTCAACCGCAGACAGGGACGCTGGAAGTCAGTGAGAGATGGGGGGGTGCTAAGAGAAACTTTATGTAGTGACATCATATCAGATGTAGTACAGCACTATGGGATCTTTGTATTAATTTGAATGGCCAACATTTACACTACAACGGACAGCAAACTTGAAAACAAACTTTCAGCATGTAATGGTAAATGATAAATGTATTTATATAGAGTTTTTTCTGGTCAGCATTAGCTCCAGCGACAGTGCATCTATGTGCAGCACTTTCTCTGTCACACACTGTTGGCACAGCCATCCAGAGCAATTTTGGGTGCAGTATCTTATACAAGGACACTTCAGCACTCAGGGTGTGGGAGGCTGGGATCGAACTGCTGACCTTCTGGCTTGTGGACGACTTGCTGTTCCTCCTGTGATACACATGGAATGCATACGGTGGCCGAGAGAGTTCAATGCACCGCAAACTGCGAAAACAACTTCATCAGTTTGACGACACGAGCGCTGCAAAAAGTCACAACACAAGTAAATACGCTGCAAACTGCGAAAACATAATGAACCAGGCTGTAGTTCAATGCTTTGTGAAGTTCCATCACCACTGGCGAGTAGCAGACTTCAATAACTTCACAAAGAATTGAACTACAGCCAGGTTCATCACTTCTTTGGGTCCCCTGGAAACATTTCTGGGGTCGTTTTCGCTATTTGCAGCACGTTTCTGTATTTGCATGTGTTGGGACTTTTTGCAGCACTCGTGTCGTCAAATTGATGAAGTTGTTTTCTTAATTTGCACCTATTTCTTCTATTTGCAGTGCGTTGAGCTCTTTCGGCCAACGTCGCACGTAACTTTTGTTAATCAGAGAAGCTACGCAGGAAATGCACAGAATGTTTCACGATAAAGTCAAATTTTACAAAAAAAACATTAAAATAGTGAGCATTACACTTACTAGGATTCTTCTCTCAAAAATTTTCCATAGAAAATTTAATTAAATCAATATTTCTATTTGATTTGTAAACTTTTTGCCTTGCAGTTACAACCCCTCACCAAAAGGGTGTGCTGCAGCAATCACTACCTCCAGCTTGTAGAACAATTACCACTTTGTAAAAAATGTAAGATACAGGTGATTTATTGGACTGAAGAGTATTGAGCTTGATGAATGCGAGTAATAAGAGAAAGTATGAAATTAAGGAGTAGTTGCGTTGTGGTGTGACTTTATTCTCGGCCAGTGCTGTTGGCCCTGCAGAGCGAGCGCCCATCCTGTGAGCTCAGTTTGCAGCGCCAGGGTACAAAGGTTGAGAATATTTACAGAGAATCAGCTCAGCTCTGTGGCTGGACGCTTGGCTCGTTTCCCTGACGGCACTGACCACAGCACAAATCTGTGGCCTGGGTAGAGCTTCACCAGGCTCCGACAACATGCGAGGATAGGTATTTTAAACAGAAGGTTTCAGGGGATAACACGTTTATTTTCACACGGACTGTGAAAACGAGCGTAATGTGATGACTCTCTGAAAACGCTGGTTATTTCTGTGCCGTGTTGTTACATTACACCAGTAGAAAAAGGGTCCACAAGGTAAAACATGAGTGGGGATAACAAATGAGGGATTTTTTGGCTGGAATAAAAGCAAATTGTTTCAGTGGGACTTGAAATTAACTCTTGGTCTGTGTGTTCTGAGTTTACAGAGCAGCCACAGGCTACTGAGGATATACCTGTCATGGAGAGTTGACCTCAACTGACCTTCTTATCCTTCTCTTAGCATGTTAAACTGAGCCTGAGACCCACAGCCCTGCGGGAGTAAGCCTCGATTTATACTTCAGTGTGGAGGTGAACAACTGCATTTACATGGCGGCTGCTAGATAGATTCTTTTATTGTAAAATGTTGATATTTGTTCTGGCCTCAGTTTTGAAGCAACCTCCCGACAGGAGCCGAATAATCAACCAACCAGCTTCCTTAACGTGCAGGTCCACTGTTGAGATTTACCATTGAGATCCTTCTCCAGACTTGAGGAGATAAGACACGAGGCAGCAGACCATTAGAATCCAGTAGCTACTGGCGGCAGGTTTGTTTACCTTCCGGAAACTTAGTGGATATATGCAGATTATTTCAATGCTCATAAACCCACTAAGAAACTGTGATGGACTCCCATTGCCAGTAGAGGAGTTTGCCGGGGGGGTTTCTTGCCAAATTCACAAACCATGTGAAATATATTGTGATATTTATCAATATTAACTGACATGACAATTGCATCTTGATGTTAGATGAAAATGATGATGTTTTCCCATATCCTCCAGCCCTAAGTTACACTACCATTCTACTATGTGTTTTGTGGCCACCATACCATATTAGTGCAATTTTTTAAAGGTGTGAGTCAGTTCCAGGACACCTTTGTAGACGTACACAGCTATATCATAAAAATATGAATATATATTTACACGTCCTGTTTTCTTTCCTCCATCCAGGCCGGCTGTCCTCGCTGTTCGACCACTGTCTGCCTGGAAGACGTTCCAGGAGGTGGGTGCTTGCACAATGTCTAACAATGTCCACTCAGGCCTCACAGCGACAGAAACATGTGAGCACAGCGGCAGCACTTTGAGCTGGTTCGACTGAAACAGCAGCTCCGTTCTGTCACTTCTGATTCCCTCCTGTTCTGCTGGGAGTTCAGTTCAGGCGACCACGATCTCTCCTAACCTCCTCGTAGCCTGGCGCCCGTACAGTTGTTCTCTCATGTGTGTGACCTCCCATGAGGCAGTGGGTCAATAGTAAATATCGATGAATGGGAGTGAGGCCTTCGACTGTCTATACACTGCACTGAAACACTGGGCGAGAGGGGCAGTGAGGGGGAAAAGGGCTGCGACCAGGAATATCAGGACTTAAGGCTGCATGAGTTACAGCTCAGCACAGCTCAGCGAATGAGTTAGTGTTATGCAAGAGCTCAGTCAGCCCAGCTGGGGATCAGAGAGAGGGGGGGGGAGGGAGAGAGAGAGAGAGAGCAGGGAGAGCGCGAGCGAGGAGGAGGCTCGACAGCAAGTGAGCAGAGAGCGAGCAGATTACAGCTGGATCCTCCACATTTATACGCACACATGCACATGCGAGCGCGCACACATGCACGCTCCCTCACTTCATCTCTGTCTCTCCCGTGCAGCATCATGAGCAGCACCGCCAGGGGGGGTTTCCTCTCTCCACCGAGGGAGTGAGGGGGAAAAAGAAGGACAGAAGAGGAGGACAGGTGAGAAGGAGAAAGAAGAGAGAGGAGGAGGGACAGGAAGAAGAAGAAGAAGGACGCAGAAAACTTTCCCCTAAAGGATATTTCCCCCCTTATTTTGACCATGAGGCTGTGAATTCCTCTTCCTCTCCCAGAACGCCTCTTCTTCATCATCTAACCCCATGGCTCCCAAAGTAGGTCCCACAGGTCGGAGCCCCAGCACCCACCTCTGGATGCTGCTGTGGCCCCTGCTCTGTGCACTGGTCCTGGCTGAGGGCACCTCGCTCAGCACAGAGGACCTGCGGGGCACCGGTGCCATGTCGCTGCCGGAGGACTGGACCGGCACGACTGTGCAGCTGCAGCCGGACCTGCAGACTGAAGCCGAGACGCAGGCAGGAGCACAGACGGAGGCACAGACGGAGGCACAGACGGAGGCACAGATGGAGGCAACGACAGAGGCTGTGACAGAGATGCAGACTCAGAGCATCACCAGCAATTACACAGGTTAGTGAATCTGTCAATCACCCGCTGTTCCTTCCCTTTTTTATTTTTATTTTACTGTACACACAAAGTTGTAACGTTGCAAGAAATATTTTGTACAAGCTGACAGATTTTGAGCCAGGGAGACTAACAGCTATTTTCATAATCAAAGATTCAGCCGACTATTTGAGTGAATAATCAAGAAATTGTTTCATCTATTAGAAATGTGAAAAATGTCCATCACCATTTATCATCATGGCCAATGGTCCAAAACTGAAAAATATGCGTTTTAATAAATAAATACATTTTAATAATGTTTCAAAATATATTTTTTAAACCGATTAATCTTCTATTGGTTCGACTTATTGACTAACAGCATAGTCTGTGTAGATTAATTAAGCTATTAAGGGCTTATGTCAAATGAATCGACTCTTGGGTCTAAGCTTTTATCTTTTTAACAAAGCTTTTCCTTTGAATTTCCTCATTTCACATTCAACAAAGTGTTCGGGGGATGTTTTCTGTAACTGCCCACGACACACGCAGACTGCTGGACACCAGATTAAACTCCAGTGAGTCGGGTGAAATCAAGAACTGCTCGTGTTATAAATTGCTCTCTGACCGTTTCAACTTTCTGACCTCATCTGATTTTTTCTCTTCATCATGGACTAAACTGTTCCAACATCCAAATGCAGATATTTAAATATTTTTAACTGCATTATTGCTACGACACGTCTTCTTATAGGCATACAAACCAGAGCAATTGCAACGTGATAAGTATCTGCTGGGTCAAAGTCTGTTTCCTCCGTCGACTTGCGTTTCCCCTTTAGCTTAACCCGAACCCGACCTTTACCTCCAGCGTCTCATGCGAACCTCAACCTTGACCTCCCCTTCGTCCCCAAACCTAACTATAACTCCGATCGTGGAAAGCGGCGCAGCAGTGAACGCGATTCCAAGACGTTTGTCACAAGACCGGGATTTCCAAACGTATTTGGCAAAACTTTAAAGCCGCTAAGAAGCCTCGAGTTGCCCCAATTTCACATTGCCACCAGAACATATCTTAAGCCCGTTGCTGAAAGTGTTTTGATGGACCCATTCTGTTTTGAATCCACACACCATGAGAAAGTTGTTATTTCAAGTGACGGAGTCTGATTTTGTGCAAGTAAACATCTGTTTCAGTCTGGCTGCTGCTCTCTGCAGCACGTGAGTGTCGGCCTGGGAAGTCACTTGGCGTGTGTGCATGCAACAGCTCATGCATCCACTCCGCTTTGCTTCGGGTTAAAAGGGAATCTGTGTGTTTGTGTGTGTGCTTGTGCAGTGCAACATACACATGCATGCTTCCCAGTGTGCAGAATGTGCGGGTGCTCTTTTTTGTACAAATTAATTTGCTGGACTGGTTTTTACTTTTTCAAAAGACTGACCAAGGGTCTGAGTCTCTGTTTTAGAGTTTGAGCTCTGTTGTGTGTTTTACTCATGGTGGGCATATGGCTGTGGTGGCAGGTGATGCAGTTTGAGACACTTTGTTATGTCCAGGCCGGAGCTGCTCAGCCTGAAGAGAAAGCTGCAGCGCCGCTCGCATGACTTCACCTCCGCTGACGCATGAGCTGCCTTTCTCTTCTCCTCCGTTCCCTCTGTCCATTTTCTCTCTCTCTTTATTTCTCTCCTCCTCTCTGTCTATATGTCGCTCTCTCACTCCTCTGTGTTTATTTTCGTCAGCCTCTATCTCATCTCTCTCTCTTTTGTCGCTAATTGCTTTCTTCTTCCCCTGTCCCTTTGTGTCTACACACTTTGCTTTTTCTCTTCCTTTTTCTTCTCTCTCTGTCCGTCACTTCTCGTTTCTTCCTTTATCTCCTGCCACTGTTTCTCTCTCTTTTTCCAGCATTCACTCTTATGTCCCTCGCCCGCCCTCTCACTCACAGAGCACATATCCTCACGTGCATGCATAAATAGCCTAAAGCAGGGGACAAAATGCCAGCCTCACATGCCTCACACACACACGCACGCATGCACACACACAATCAGAAATGCATTCGGCCCAAACGACAACAATCTTCTTAAAGGTTTAGAGAATAAACAACACAGTTGCTTGTTTCATAAGGGCAGCTGTGAGTCTGACAGGGCAGGACTAAGCACTTTATACTTTAATAACACACACACACACACACACACACACACACACACACACACACACACAGGTGATCAGCTGGCTTGCCACATTGCCCCACATGCATGAATTACACCAGAGCAGAGTGTTTATGTGAGAGAGCTTTCGCAATTCAAAAATCCAGGAGGTGTGATTAACATCAACTTACCCAAAAGCAAAGTGTGTGTGCGTGCGTGTGTGTGTGACATCACAAACTATTTATTTCCAGACGTATGAGCAGATAAAAGCTTAAGGTTTATTTCTCTCCCACCATATTTCCGGCCTGTTTCCCTCTCTCTTTCCTTCAGGTCTGGATTACAGCAGCAGCACCGTGTTTGTGTATTGGACGTCTCACTTTCAGCTTCTCGAGAACAGTCTCAGTTGACATTTATAGGACAAAAAAAATCTAAATAAATCCAGTTAAATATAGAAGGCTTTTGTGCGCGCTGAGCTTCTGAACAGGGAAGATTTATAAAGCAGTCAAGTTAAAGCCGGCGAATGAAGACAAATGTGGTTTGGTCGTGGAAGTGGTTTCTAACCCGTTTTTCTGTTATCGGCCTATAACCCGTTTGTCAGTATCACCTGTCAAGTTCAAATGTGTCGTCATTAACTATTTATTGTTACAATATTTTGTTCATACAACTGAACTTTCCATATTAGGTTGGTTTGGTTGAATTTGCATAAAGCTTACTATCAGTGCAGAGGCTAGATTTCATTCAGCTTTATCTGATACATTTAGCATCTATTTAAACTGTATTTTATCCATAGCAACTATTCCATCCTCCATTGGTCAACTCCAGTTGTATTTCATTTCTTTACTGGTTACTTGTAGCTCGTGTCCAATCATTTTATCGGACTATTTAAACAGTAAATTCATTGGGCCTATTGTTACCTTTTACCCAACACCTGTTTTCTGAATGCGCACTTTTCAAATCGATAAAACCGCTGAAGCAGATGTGTGAAGGTTCAGACCCTCGGAGGGCTTCACACTGTCAATACGAGCCCTGATGTATTATGCAGCTCGTCCAGGAATTCTGTGCTGCAGACCGTTCCTGGAAGTAATCTGATCAGGGATCTGCTATTGATTCATTCACTTTCAGGTGCTCCTCATTTGACCTCAGACTGGATTCACACACACTTGTCACTCGCGCTGTAGGTTCATCTAATCTAATATGAACCCTCAACTGTTTGATTTCCAGGAAAATTCCGTATTTTCTGCTCTTTGCTCCTCATCTTACACCTGAATACCACCACCAGGTTTAAACTCAAACCAGTTGAGTCCATTTAAAGTATCAACTTCCATACAGCTTTCACAACAATATCATTACAGTATATCAATATATCCAACAGTACACACACACAGTATGCACAGTGTGTACCCAGAAGTCACTGTAATACTTTAAATAAAAACTCAATCTACAAGAGAGTCTACACTTACAGCTCTGTGAGGTTGTACTTCCATGACTAGAGTGCTAATGTAACCATGCTATAAACGGGGCAAGACGTATTAAAGGCCAATCAGCAACTGCTTCTTTTGATTATTCGCACATGTACGAATGTACAAAACAGAACTCCGTTAATAACAACAGCTTTGTGGCCAACTTACAGCAACTCTTAAGGGACATGGAACCTCAGACACAGAACAAGGCATGAAACAACAGGTCGTCTGTTACACTAACACTAACATGCTTACAACAACAGGCTAGTATGCAGATATTAGGCAGGTACAATGTCAACAGTGTTCACCAAACCAAAACTATTACACTCAAAACTATCGTATCTATTATTTATCATGACAACAGAAGTAGAGACGAAGAAAGGAAAAGATGCAACAAACTGACTCCTATAGTGTTTTGACAATCTCAGACAAATAAAACATTATGGGAATAAAAACTGGATCAAGATGGAAAAATCTAAATCAGTCCACCTTCACAATTAGTATATAAATATTAAGTGAATGTTTGTTCATCAGTGGGTAACAGTTAACCTGTTAAGGTGCTGGAAAGCTGCTGATGGGCAGCAGTTATTTCAGCTTTAGCAAAGCCATTAACACAGTAGCACAACCTATTAACCTCGACAGGGTGTGTGAGAGTTAATGTTAGTGTTAATCTCTAAATAAGGCCTATATATCAGTTACTTAGCAGGCAGTCTGCCTGTTAAGATTAATCTAACCAAACAAGAGTTTACAGTTGAATCCTGTTTATAGACGTGTTTTGTTTCTGTACAACTACTTTATCTTTTTACTCTTTTGTCCACAAACACTTCCGACTCAGAACAGGCTCATTTTACCTGATGCAAAGGGACTGTTATGTTCTTATGTTCCCTCCAAAGGAAAACACAGGAGAATAAAACGGGGCATGTGGTCAACAACTACAACCAAAGTCCTTGTTGTTCCCAGCGGCTAAATATTCCAATATTCCTTATTCTACTTGTTAGAAAAACAAACACCAATGTTCAGTATTAAATACAGCATCTACTTCATGATGACGATAAGCGGCTTATTCCTCACACTGATTCTCTCTGGATAAGATCGTCAGTCAAAAGCCCAAAACGTGAATGTATAACGTTACAATGCCAGTAATCTGATTAACTGACGAGCAAAGCCAATTACCTTTGCCTATTCCCGGCTATTTCTAGTGCAAGAAATCCTGTTGATGACATGCTAGCACACGGGGAATACAGATGCACACGTTGGCGGTAGCAGGTGGAGTCCAGTGTATTTTGAGGTCTGAGTTTGTTTTCATTGGAATCATTGGAGGCTTTAAAGGAAATCTATACTCCTCATCATTCCTTATAAGAGCAGGAGGCAGTTTGATACTATTATAATCTAAAGAAGAACTATTTAAGAATATTTCAAGTTTAAGTCATTTCTTTGAATACATTTTAAAGAAACACAGCAGCGTTTATTAAAGTTTAATAAACACAGATGTCCCAGAAGAGGAGTTTCTGCGGGGATGCCGCACTCACACATACAAAGCCAAGAGTATTTCTGTCCACGACACGCTATCGTCACCCCTGGGCCCTGCGGACTCGGTGAGCTTCAGACAAAGAGTTGCCTCTGTCTCCTGCCTGTCAATCCAATATGGCTGCTGGCAGTGGCTCAACTTCATTATTACCTTCCCACGGCTTAAAGCTAGCCCCACAAACTGAACAAAGACGCCGAGGGACAGGCTGAAATGAGCCCTCCCTCTGCCCTGGTGGTTGAAGCAGGGTGGCAACAGCTAAAGGGCAAAAGGAATGAGAGTAACCAGCCTGCAGGAGATAAACACGCCTCTAAAAAAAAAAGTCATCCAAATGGTTGGTTGGCGCATTGTGCCATGCAAAACCACAAACGAAGCATTTATAGTACTGGTGCAGTGCCTGTTTGAAATGGGCTGTGGCCTGTGGCGATGCTGGTTGCAGCTTTCTTTCTGGAATTGTGGAAGTGACCTGCAGTAATGAAGCCGCGTCAAGGGACCTCAATCAATCAAAATGTATTTGTATAATTTGTATGTTCACAAATCCCAATTTGCCTCATAGTGCTCAACAAGGTGCGACGTCCTCTGTCCTCAACCCTCAGCAAGAGAGAGGAGAAACTCCCAGTAAAAACAACCTAGAAACCTCAGAGAGAGAGAGAGAGCCACATGTGAGGGATCCCTCTCCCAGCACGGACAGAAGTGCAATAGATGCCGCGAGCAGCAGAGCATGTCAACAAAATAATATTATTTACAACATTGATGAGAAAAGACAGCATCTAACATAAATGGAGAGATGTATATAAAGTATTTGTACATAAGAAAATGTCCGACAGAGATGAAGGGAGCAGTAGAGACAGATGAAACGAGAGGCGCTGTCAGTAATGGTAGAATGTGTTCATTCAGTTTATCAATATTGAACATACGGTGTCCAAATTGCATCAAATTCGACACTGCAATTCCTTGGCTCCTTGACAATACGCATGCCAAGTGTGATATGATGAACAGTTGTTGAGATATGCGAGCCACAGACAGACAGACTGAGATTTCTGGATGTTAAATGAGGAGACTGACGCTTTTCTCATGTTCGGTAAAAGTGTAGCTCGAGCCGGCTTTGGTAAAAAAAAAAGGCTGAGCATGGAGAAAACACTGGTCTGGCTCTGCTACAAGGTGAAATCCCTCTAAAAGCCCCTCCAGGAGAAAAACATGAGACCAACCAATGGAGACACATTTTAACAGTTGTGTTTTTATGAATCGAACATGTTTTTTCTCTCTCTATATATATATGTATGTATATATACATACATATATATACATATATATATATACACTTTCCTTAAATTGGTCAAATCTTTTTCACTCTCCTGACTTGTCTCTCTACCTCTCTTTTGCTCGCTCGTGCCGACACAGACACACACACACACACACACAGAAATAAGGGATGTGTGTGTGTGTGTGTGTGTGTGTGTATAGAGCGGGGAGGTGAGATCTGATCACAGATCTGATCACAAGATGAGATGGGGTCACACTTTAATTCCAGGTGTGAACACACACACACACACTCAAAGCTGTCAACTTGTGATGGGATCACAAAAACCAAATGTTAATACCAGGCGTGTACTGGGCCTTAGTGAGCGTAAGAGGTGCTGGCAGGCCACGATGTGGGATTGACTTCAGATCACACAAAGAACAGCTGGAGGGGACTGAGAAAATATTATACTCAAGAAGAAGTAGAAGAACACAAAGATGAATGAGATGAAGCCAGCCAAGTCATCTTTCATCACCTTCAACTCAGACTCTTCCTGCCTGGTCAAGATGAAGTTTATTTTCAACCACTGCTTGTCCAGGGGAAAGTGGCCGAGCACAGAGGAGAGGCAGTCTTTCCTTTAGTGTGTTCAGCTCACATCTAACTCTGAACTGCAGGGCTGGTTTTAGTTTTTTCATCAAATTCATCATTTCTTGGTGGCTTCGCCTTTTTATCAAAGCAAAACAAGTAATCCACTTCTTCCACATGGAAATAAGAGGTTGACGTTAAGGCTGGATGTGTTTCACTCACAGACAAACACACACCGGCTGCTTCAATTGTCTTATTCAGCATATTTTCTGAGGATGAGAGGATAAAAAATGCACCACTCAATATTTCTATTGAATATTTCAATATTTCTACTGAAATATGAAGTGTTATATGAAAGGTGACTGCAATATACCTCTATCAGACCAAAATCAGTGGGTATCTGCTGAATGTTTCCATTCCCATCCCAGACAATAGCCAGGTGGGTGTGACAGGGTTTTTTGAAAAAGGGGCTACAGAGAAAGACCACGTGACATGTGCATTTCCCCTCAACTGTACAGCTCATTGTTTTGGTTTCACGACCCACAGCTTCTACTGTTCACTCTCAGCCCTGCTCACAGCTCACATCAGCTTTTAGTGAAAAAGTGCTGATGGACGCATTAAACAGATCAAGGGAGACATAAAACATAAGCCGCTCCGCAAATAAAATGTAGAGAAAATCGACTCAAAATGGCCACAAATGTGTACTACGTGATCTACGAGAGAAAAACGAGATTCACGAATGCACACAATGATTTGTGTGAAACTTTCAAATATCCCTGCCTGCACAAATGTCCAAACAATATTTGTGACATCCTTTGTGTCTCTTTACTGACTGTGCACAGATCAGCTCACACCCGCATGTGGAAGTTTGAGACTCATTTGACGTTAGGGACTCCACACAGACTTTAATATCAAGCTCATTTTACTTGTTCTGCACACATTTCTACAAAGTGGGCATGGAATCCAAAAGACAAAAGGTGTTAAGCAAGCAGCAGCAGTCCAACGAAACTGAGTTGCATTCTGGGAAATGTTGAATATTAGATATACAAACCTGTCTCTACCTTACGCACTGATTTTGAACATTCTCCGTCTTGGTGGCAATTAATGGAGTCGGACTTGGTTGTAACTCACTTCCTGACATTGTTTGGTGGATGGGAGTGTTTGTGTAGTGTGTGTTTGTGTAGTGTTGAGTTAGGGAGGGTATTGAACTTGAAGCCTCATGAAGCTGAAGAGTTCAGATTTTGGGGGCGTGGGTGTGCATTATGTCACACAAGATCTATACACTTTTGTATATGTGTGCAGGGCATGGGTACATCCATTGTGTGTGTGTGTGTGTGTTTGAATCTTTAATGCAAAGAGCCTAATCTTTATTTAATCACAAACTATTCCGAGTGCTCCCCTGACAAGAGACGAGTGGAGAGGGTTTCACAGAAGAATACAGCAAGAGGGGATGTTTGGACGGCGGTGTCGGGTTGCCAGGTCGGCTTGTCCAGAGGTGTTTTTTCGCGCCCTGTTGCCGGCTGAACTCGCTGAGTGGCAACCCGCAGCTTCCACAGTGACAGAGAGGCTTTCTGAATGCGGGCGAATCAACAGGACTGAGCAAATAGAGCACAGGGTCAACATGCACTTACACAGACTTCTGTGTCGATCTCCTGCTGTTAAATAAGTGTGCACATACAATCAATCCCCAGCTGAACTGAACTATAGTTAAGTCAACAACACACCGAACACTAACACACACGTGTAATCTCTGTCTCTCCTCTGAGGGTGCTCTGTTTGTTTGCGCCACACTGGTGTCTTTGTTTAGTTTTCTTTTTACTACGGGGACGTGGTGTTACCTCAGCAGGTTTTGTAAGAATGGGGACGAGTTTCCTGTTGCGGCGTGGCAACAGCGAGCAAAAATAAAAACAAGCACGAGTCTTAAAACACACACTCGCACGTAATATGTTCAATATTTCATCTGCCTTAAATAGAGCGAAAGGCTTTTTCTTTGGCAGGCAGTGGCAGTGTGTGTGAGCGCATGTGTGTTGTGTGGGAGTGTGTGTGTGTGGTTGTTCCAGCACAGTTCATTTAATACCTCATTTGTTTGCTAGATCACAAGCTGACATACAGTAAACACCAGGGGGCGTACTAAAGCAAAGCAGGCAATTGTCAGGGCCCCCTGAGAACATCTGATCCACAGCAAAGATCATCTATGTTGAGGAGACTGTAACATCACCACAGTCGGAAACCCCCCTAACAAGGCCCTCTACCAGTAGCCTTCCTGCCAAGAGCTTCGACCCCCAGGAGCCTTTTGCCTGGGGCCCCCAAAGTCCCTTCAAATGCCCTTGGTAAAGATTAAAACATTGATGAGAGTAAGAAAATAAGAGTTTTATAACCAAACTCTGCAATCCCCCAGCTCTCCTGGACATGTTAGCCTCTTGTAGCTCATTGTTCTGGTAGAACAGCACAAACTGTTGTATTTCATATACTATTTTTCAAACAGTGTTGTTTCAGAGAAGACAAAGACGAATGCACAGACTCGTGCCGGAGTGTCCAGTCCTCATTGAACGTCACCTGATGTCTGTCAGGACAACATGTGCTGGATTTGACTGTAGCCCGACTGAGAAGCAGCACATATGAATTATTTAAAACTAAATGCCCATCCTTATTGCAGCTTTACATATTGTGCGTGCTGGGACACTCGACAAGCACAAAATCAGTTTGGTCACAGTTTTATGAATCTGGCTGTTCTATGTTCCTGACACAAAACCTCCCCGGTGATCAGTGCTAAAAACAGAAGAAAGGGGATTTCTACGTTAACTAATATGTCATATACGTAGAGAGAAGTTATTTAAAGCTATAACTTGGGGGGAAAATGCTGATATTTTTTTTTATATTTCAGCCGCTGGAACAACTGCATCTCTAAATGCTTCAGTGTTCTCTTCAGCTTGTAGCTAAGGTGCTGATCACAGTGTGATAGAATGGGTATCGAGCTTTCCTGGTGGGAAACAGAATGGCTTTTACTTTCTCCTCTGAAAAGCTCGTCCTTGTGTCCATGCACCGTGCCTGTTACGCACGTGTCTGCTGTGTGTGCCTCAGTGTATATATATATATATGTGTGAGCGTGTGTATGTATGTGTGTGTGTGTGAGGGAGGGGATGCAGTCATCTTCACACAGGATCACGGGATCCTCTCCCTCTCTGCAGAAATCCTCCCATCTGTCGCTCCTAATCAGCACAGAGCAGCTTGCATGTTCACAGGGTTTTATACTGGGATGACATCTCTCTCTCTCTCTAACACACACACACACACAGACACACACACACACTCGCTGACTCACAGATTACACTAATACTGACACAGCAAGGCCCTTCCCTTTCCATTACTCATTCAAACATATTAGCAGACCTAACGCCGTGCTGTAATTTTATTTATCCGATAATTTTTTAAAGCAACATTTATTTTAAAGCTGCACTCATGATTTTTATATTTATAAACATTTAATAAATCACTTTGTAGAATATGCAAAGTGTCTCTCGTAGTGACATTATCACACAACTCGATAGTCCCACTCCCATGTTTTGGGAATTTTGACATTGTGTTTATGACACTGTGGTTTGCATCTTACTTAACAATGACTCAGTCAAGTGAAAACCAGAAATCCCAGCAGCTGACTGAGAAATCGCTGAGTCATCAGTATTAAAAAAATAACCCTGTCAAACCCCTGCAGATATTATAGGATCCTTTTTTTGCGATAGTGCAGAAATATACCTCACTAACAGTATATTTGGGTAAACATGGGACGTTTGGTGCAGTTAGCGATGCTGAGGGTTTGTGTACGTGAGATTTTCTTGAGAGCCTCAAACATCCTCGCAGCTCGACAACAGCAGCTGCTGTATCACGAGACCTCTCGGAGGAAATGGCTCATTGTAGCATAAGGAGGATAAAAATAGGGCTTTCTGTCTCTGCCTCTCTTTGAAGGCGATCCAGTGTTACTTATAATCTCAGAACAGACGCTCCATGCTGAGTGTGGGTCTGAGAAGACAGCGGAAGAGAAGAAAGAAAGAGAGGGACGAGCGGGATGGAGAAGTAGACAGAGACAAAGGAGAAGGGGTTAGACAGAGGTAATGGGCGAGTTTAAATCCTCTACATTGTTTGCAGTGAGACGTCACAGCCAGATATTCAGAGTCTGACAGCTGTAAATCTCAGAATCAAAGAGGTTTTATCCACCGACCATTGACAATGATAGACAGAGACGTCTTTTATAGAAAAGCCAAATTTAACTCAGGCAGCTTTTTATCGATGGAAAGTCCTTTTTGCTGTTTCTGTAAATGTCGATGAATAAATGAGCAACATATCTTCCACTAGGCCGTTCCAGATGGTAACTTCATCTTAACTTCACTTTCAAAGTTTACTCGTTTTCTTTACTAAAGTTTTTATATTATGAGAATCAAAAACAATTCTTCAACACAAATAAATGTGTGACCCCTAACCCTAACCCGCCCTGGTTTAGGGGGATCGAACATGTGGAAGCTCTTGGAAGAGGAGGGGGCATCGACAGCTCTCTTTTCAATTATAAACACTTACACAAAAGGGTTTGAGGTCAAATTATTTTCTTTGTGATAATAATATACATATACACATAATATATTGCTGTTTTCTATTTAGTATTGCTTACATTCGATTTATTTGGCAGATGCTTTTTTCACAAGTGACGTACAGGGGAGGACAAGTTTGGGTTCAGTGTCACGGGCACATGAAAATGAGCCGCAGGAGGTCTAACCACCCATCCCTGTGATCAGGGGACAACCCGCTCCACCACCTGGTACACAGCTGCTCAACTGAACTCAGAAATCCCAACTGCAGAGTTCAAATTGACAGCATGATTATTATGCACATTTTGACCACAATGAATAACTTAAATGGAATCTAAATATTACAGCTACAAGGGTCTATATTTATAGGCCATTCCAAAAGATGTATACTTCGGGGCTTCAGCTAAATTAATTCTACAACACAGAGACATCAGGTGTTGCACAAATATCATTCAAATATAACTGGGGGATAAAGGACTGTGTACGAGATCCCCAGTTTCTCCTCAGTGATGTCTTCAGCTCTGTGTCGATCTGAGAGGTCACCATTTTGTTGTTTCTCCTCAGGTCTGTCCTGTATCCCCGTCATGCCTCCGCGTCGGGGCTCCTTCTACGTGGAAAGTGGCACAGGCGTGTCTGTCGGCAGCGTGCTGGCCTTCTGGTGCAGAGAGGGATACCAGCTGGTCGGCAGCGACAAGATCTACTGCAACGTCAGGAATGGAAAACCCCAGTGGAGCAACTACCTGCCTGTCTGCGAAGGTATAAGCAGGGTCACGCAAAGTGGGACTTAATAATACGAAAGCCTTTTTTTGAAAGTTGCCGTTTTCTCCTGTATTCAGTACGAAGGGTTACTCCACTGCTATGTCTGTACTTCTCATTTCTCACATCTGGTTATGCATGAAGTCAGGTTGCAGGTCTCTTGTAAAGACCTTGTTGTGCTCGGAGAACATTTGTAACATTTCCTCTCGACATGCAAACATGTCGTGTGAAATCAGCATCAAGCTGCATGCGGAGAATCAAAGCTGAAAAATGCCAGAGAACGTTAGAAAACTACAAGAGGCGCTAGAAACATCACTTGTAGGTGTTGGAAATGTGACGTCAGATCATCTGACAAAGACAAAGACATGCAGCCAGAAAGGAAAAGGATAATGTGATGTTATGTGGCTGTGGCTGAGGGGTAGAGCGGTCGTCCTCTAACCAGAAGGTCGGCGGCTTGATCCCAGTCTTCCCCATCTGCATGCCGAAGTGTCCTTGGGCAAGATACTGAACCCCGAATGGCCCCTCATAGAACAAAGTGCTGCCCATAGATGCACTGTATGAATGTGTGTGTGAATGGGTTGATGGCAGATCTGTATTGTAAAGAGTGGTCATCAAGACTAGAAAAGCTCCATATAAATACAGACCATTAACCATTAACTGTTAACGAATGTGTTATAATATATATCATTATATAATAGTCATTTTCCTGGGATCTGTTGCAGGATACATTGACACACAGTCTTTTTTTTCCACTCATCAGCGATCCCCAGGCCAGAGGACCGAGGTCTGAGAGTGGCCGTGTTGGCGTCAGTGGTGAGCGGCATCGTCATCCTCGCCATGTCCCTGTCCTTCCTCATCTGCTGTCTGCAAGAGCGCTCGGGCCGGGACCGAGCCAAGAAGGAGGGCCGGAGCAGGTAGGGGGTGGAGAGAGAAGCTGAAAGACGTCCCCTCGATAGAACCCCTGCAGCTGAACGTCTCCGTCACACCCAGGCTTTGTTCTCAGACTGATAAAGGTCTCCCCCCCCCCACCCCCCCCACCCCCCCCCCCACCCCCCCCACCCCCCCACCCCCCCACAGGCGCAGGGAGAAGAACTCATCCCGCCGCAGCGAGTGTTGGCTGGAGAGGGAGGAGGGTGAGTGGGAGGCCTTCCCTCCTCCCAAGATCTTCCACCTGTCGCAGAGGATGAACCCCCGCCTGGCTCCAGACAGCCCCCTCTACCTCACCGGAGGCCTCGGTGGATACGAGAACAGAGGATACCAGAGGTAGCACATCAGCACTCACATCTGGAGGAAACCAATTTGGAGCCAAGTCACTTGTCTCGCTTTAGAACATTTTCAGACATTAGGAAAATGTCCAGAGAATTGGGTCCAGACATGCTCTGGAGTTTGTCTTTCACATGTCACATCAGACGCACAACAACAGGAAAAGGTCTGGAACATTCAGGCGAGGGGGGGGGGGGGGGGCGTCTGGGTAAAGCGTGCAGGACATGATGTTTTATATTCTGCTGCAGAGACCACGTGTTTTTCTTTCACCAGCCCTTATCGCCAACAGCTCTCAAATCTCTGTGTCTTTCCAAGTTGACATCTTTGTCCATGTGTTTGATTAACATTTGCTAAAACACCACTTTGTGCAGTTGTCTATGGAAATTAGCCTTTCCCAAAAATCTGTCTAGACCGTATTCTTCCATTATCTTTATCGTTTATCATTTGGGGGTCCCGGGGGGCTTGAGCCAATCCCAGCTGTCCAGGGTGAGAGGTGGGCTGCACCCTGGACAGGTCACCAGTCCATCACAGAGCTGACAAAGAGACAAACAAGCATTCACACTCACATTCACTCCTACAGTCCCCAAGGCAAACACAAGGAAAACATGCAAACCCACACAGAAAGTCCCTGGTCGGTTGTCAAGTTCGTAACCTGCTAAGCACTGGAACACCATGCTGCCTTATCTACAGTATTTTCCAGATGTTTGTCTTTGGTAAGCTGACTGCACATGGGGCTCAGATAAAGAGCCAAAGGCAGGAGGTAGTGAAAGATGGACAAAGACATCGGTGGTCTTTGCATGCCTTTTCAAGCCTTAAAAAAAGACCGGAGACAGGAGGTGTCTGCGACGCTTTCCTCCCGTGTGTTCCTTCAACATCATCCACCAATAAGGAACAGAGCTCTGTATATATGGCGGCTACCGCTCATGGTAGCGTGTTGGGGTTTGGGTAGATAGGCTGGTGCAGGGTGGGGGTGGTCGGGCAGATGTTGGGGTTCAGTGGGTGGTATTACTTAATGCTGATTCCAGAGGCTGATGTGCTTCAAAACCAACTCCTTATAGAAAAGTCACATTGAGACAAAGGTGTGGCCAAAGTTAATCCAGAACCAAACTCGAGTTATCACCTTGTCAGTTATTTAAATTTCAGTTGATGCTGAAATGTCTTGCCTCTCTCTCTTTCAGGAGTCAGGAGAGTTTGCTGAAGGCCTCCCTGCCCGGACTCTACCGCTCCGAGTCCCAGCTGTACCCGCACGTGGTCCTGCAGAGGGTCCCCACGCCGACGGCGCCCTCCGCCCCGTCGGCGCCGTCCGCCCCTCTCTACCTCCACCTCGCCGCCGCCTCCTCCTCCGCCGCCTCCTCACCGGCCCACACAGGCCCGGGCAGCCAGCCTCACATGATGGCGCAGTACCCGACCCCGACGTACCCACCGAACCCCAACACAGCTGTGCCCCCCTACCCCCACCCAGCACCGGCGCCCATCTACCCCCACCCCAACCCGGTACCACAGCGGCGGTGGCAGTAGCCGCCACATTGACATAGCCCTGTGACATTCCTGTGCACAGCGCGGAAGGAAAACACAGGAAGAGAGCATCGCAGGCATGTTCTGGAGGCACATGAAGTCTTTCCATCTTCCTCCATCCCCGTTCTCTCACTCTGAAGGCTGCAAATGCAACTCTCCAAAGCAGACATGGCGGGAAAGTGCAGACATGGACACGCAGCCAGTCGTAGAAAGCCTCTCTGTTTTGCCGCATGCTTGCAGTTTGGACTGGATCACAAGCAACTGAACACTGAAGGTTTTTCTTTGTCCTTAATTCTTTCTGAACTACTACGGCTGCTGCACCCTGCAAGAGGAGCTCTTCCAAAGAAGTCCCGCTTTCTTCCAGCCGTCAGAGATGACTGCTTCATGTAGCCTGTTGACAAAAGGGACATGACTAGTTGTACTAATTTAGTTTAACCTTTTGACGCTCAAGAGAAAATAACCCACAGAGGAGGAGGACTTCAAATCGATGGCCGCCACTGTTTGGGCAGCTCTCGGACATGTTGACTTTTGAAATAGTTTATATTTATTGTGTGATTGGATCCCTATCACCCTACCTGAGGTATTTAATGCCGACCTCAATAAAACAACTTAAATATCTATATAACATATTTTGATTTAAAGATAGAGACTTTGAACAGAGCATGTGTGATGTAATAAAAAGGTTCTGGGTCACTTTTCTGATCAGTTGTACTAGATTGACGATCTGGATTTCTGGGCAGCACTGTGAAATGGGAAATGTGAAATGCCTCCGTTGGCTGCTATGAGCTTAACTCATTCTGTCACATTATTATTTATAACAAAAACACGTCTCATGGTCGGCAGTTACAATATAATATAGATTTTGGCATAGTCTCAAATGGGTTTAGGAACATGATGAAAATATAAGACTCAAATTCTGACTTGAAATCAACACCGGGCTGAATGATACCTGCAAATGATTGTCACACATTGAATCAGTTATGTCTGGTTTGAGCCCAGGATATATTCAGATAATGTCAGATATTTTTTCCACAGAAAGTAACGGATTTTCAATTTACTTAGAACATTTTGAAAATATAGATTTGTCGGAGGCTGTGGGACGAAAGCTTTGTGCAGATAAAAGCACTGATATGTTAAGTTTGAGCAGGACGAACCATGAGAGACATGTCGACCTATAAAATAACCTGAAATCTAAACTTCAGATTTTCGTCTTAATTTAACTTTTTTTTTAATCTAAATCTTGAGCATTTAAAACTGTGTGAGGCCCCTTTACTGTTGCTTTAGTTTACACTGGGGCTTTTTATATTTAACAGAAGGACTCGAGTAGAGACACTAACAAATCAGCACTTTATACATGTATCTTTTTGAAGGGGGCGGTGTTTGAACGTCTTGGAATGGACAGTCCTAGATAATTCTTGTACTGTTTGTTGTATAATAACGAGACTGCCATAAAAAGCTCAATAAAGAGATTATAGTTTAGTTCAACAGTTCACGCTTCGTGTTGTGCTTCCAGTGCGTGCTGCCTCCGACGGAAGAGAGAGAATAAAAGATGAAGGAAGAGAAAAAGCAGAGGAAGGAAGGAGGGATGGATGGGGAAAATGTACCAGAGGCTCGACCTAATTCATCATTGTGTCCCGGCTGTTGAAAATGAGGAGACAGCTTCATTTGCCTGCAGAGCGACACTGACGCGTGACGAAGACGGAGTGGTTCGTCTGCGGACGCCGGGTTTGAGTGACGGGGCAGAGATTTAGATGGTGATGGAGGCCGTGCAGATCTCAGAGGCTTTCATGCTACATGTGTAGGCTGGAGGATTGGTGTGCTACAGGGTTGTTTGTGTGAATGATGCAGGCTTTAGGTTACTGGGAAGAAGAAGAAGAAAATGACAAAAAGGATCTGATCATATTTTGTATTAACTATTGTACAGCAACAGTAAATACATATAGAATGAAGGAAGGAATGATGGAAGGAGGGCAGGATAGAAGAAAGAAAGAAAGAAAGGAGGAAGGCTTGTACAGTAGAATGAATGAATGGATGGAAGGAAGGAAGGATTGGTGGATAAATGGAAGGAAGAATGGAAGGACAGTAGAAAGAAAGAAAGAGAAAGAAAAAGAAAGAAAGAAAGAGAGAAAGAAAGAAAGAAGCAAGCAAATAAGCAAGGAAAGAAAGTCAGAAGCCAAGAAAGGGATAAAAAAGCAAGGAAAGAAGCAAAGAAAGGAAGCAAACGAAGAAAGGAAGAAAAGGTGGAAGGAGATAAGACAGAGAGAAAGAAAGAAAGAAATAATAATAGCTTGAATTTATATAGCGGCTTTCAAGAGACCAGAGGACGCTTTACATATGTCCGTGGGGACAAAAGAGAAAAGAAAAGAAAGTCAAACAGGATAGAAATAAACAGCACCAATGGAGGACAAAGGCCTTAGTGAACAGGTGGCGTTTGAGGAGTTGAGGAGGAGCAGGGAAAAAACGCAAGGAAAGAAAAAAAGGAGCAAGGAAAGAAAGTTGTGGTAGTAAAATCAGGCAGTAAACAGAATGCGTGCAATGGAAATCACCTGAGATAAACATGCACAACATACTTTCCGTACAACATACTTCTTTGCATGAAGTGGTGGAAAATCACCACTCGACACCTGCTCATTTGTTTCTGTGTCGGCTCTGAGGGAACAAGCTGGAGTAGCAGAGAGGGGAACACTGGGATGAGTAAAGGCTGTGGGAGTGGATAGGAGGACGTACAAACAGGTACTGGGGAGTTTTCTTTTATCTTATATGAATAGAATACAGGTTATCTAAAGTGAGGCAATGCTGTAATTTTGCAACTCTATAACTACCTTTTCATTTATTCATGTGTTTTGGTTGCATTACAAAGTGTTTAATGAATCATTTAAAAGGGTGAATGACAAAAATCTCCTTCCTGTGGCGTGGGGAATGTGTCCAGATTTCAGAATATTGAGGAGCCTCTGCCCACGTTCTGGGTTTTGGCACTTTTCCAATGTGACGTACTTTTGAGAAGCTGTGACCCCGTTTTGTTGAATCAGCAGGGATTCTCCACGGTGTTGACTCAGCGCGCACGAAGCCACCTCCAAAAATAACTTAATGCAAAACAGAAGGAAATAGAAACAAGAATCTGAGTAGGTTCTCAGGACATTTCCACCTTTGTATTTAGATACAGTTGCAGTGGTCATAAGTAATATATCTATGATTTAACGGAGGATGAAGTCAAGTGTTGATAATCCCTCTCTTTGACTTGGCAGGTTTTGTCTAAGACTGACATTGTATCGGAGATTTGCAGCATCGCCTCCTGAGCTCCTCAGCGACATGATCGCGTCGTGGTCCAAATCTAAAGCCGACGATCAGTCCTGTGACTCACAGGGCTGGGATAACATCTGGTATGTCCTCGATATGGTCCTCGTGATCACAGGGGTGGTGGCGAACGCCGCCCTGCTCTGGCTGTTTCTGATGGAGAGGAAATCCCTGTCTGCCTCGAAGGTACAGTGGTGCCATGTATCCGGCTCGGATATTGTTATATGATTTTATGGAACAGGTAGTTTCTGCTGGGATCCATCGGAGTTGGAGCTCAGGTCAAATGCATATCAAGCAGAACAGGTAGCGCCCGCATTTAGAATGGCTCTGGTTCAGGAAGTACATTTCCCATTCATTTTCTAGTTTTAAAAGAGTGTCTTCACATAACGAAAGTTAGGACTGTGCACATAATTATTTTAAGAGTGAAGAAACTTTTCAACTTTTTTTCAACTATAAAATACTATAAAAATAAAAGATTTTGAGTTGATATCTTACGGACTTGTGGGGAGTCTACCTTGGATGGTTAAATTATTATGGCTTTTAATCTAAATCACTATTCTTAAATGAATTGGATTTTCACTTCTTGGAACCACACTGTTAATTGAGTGTTAAGAAAACTCCAATCTTGATCTAACAGAATTTTTTAAAACAAAATTTGAAGTCAATCCTAACTCAATCTTAACTTTTCATGATTCAGTAACGGAAAATTGGATTGTAGTCCAATGAGTTGATCTGGGCTTGTGTGTCCCTTTGAATGTGAAGCTAATACAGCTAATATAGAACAATATTGCGTGCTGTTCTGCGAGCACTGAAAACAAACTAAAAGCAAAACATGTAACAAAGAATTCACCTCTGAAACCTAGAACCTTTGTCTTTCAGGTTCTGGGTTTGAATCTTGTTGTGATGGATCTCATCTTCCTGTGCACGGTGCCTGTGAGCTTCATAAATAGACAGATGGATCCATCAGTCATACAAAACCGGTCAGGTAAGGAGATTGGTTGGAGGTTGGCCACCAAACGTTTCCAATTCCTATGTCACTATAACCGCAAGGACCTTGTTAGACCCGCAAGGGTAAATCCTCTTGTTGGCACCGACTTTTGATCGAATGGAGACCCTGAGAGTTTTTAAGCTGTGTTGCACAGTCAGCACACGTACGACCCTGCACTGCCCGAATATAAATTATAAGTGTAGAGATAGCCAGGCCACAACAGCCATGGGCCACTATGCAAGCTAATTGTAGTTTGTTGTGAGCCAGGTAGAATGACACAGTTAGCTTAGCTTTGCCAGGTAACACATGCTGTCTTAAAATTATCGTGTTTTGAGGATAATTATCAACAAATGGCCAAAGCTTAAATCAATGAGTATTTGGCACTGCCTACAAATTTTGCCACATGACAAAATATGCTGACGTAAATAAACTTGGGTTTACCTGAGAGAGAAAGTTCAAGCTACACCTCTAAATCCTCCGTGATTGGCTGGAAAGACGTCAGGTGAGAAGAGATGCGTAAAAAAAACAGATGCGTGTTCCATTTTCACGTTCATCATCGCAACATGTTATGACGAAGGATCCATATTTTCCGACTCTTATTACTATAACTCCTAATACTGTCATTAACTGATGAAATTGTCGTACCTATATTATTGATCATACAGAAGGCAAAAATATCGTACAAATGCGATCATCATTGTATCTTTAATGAGGGGTCTCCTACAGCAGTATCTCTGTATAAAGGGGGTTTTCTTTTGCTTTTGAAGTTTAATTTGTCAGCCAATACTTAATTGAATGAATGAATTAAAATTCCACTTCAAAGCAAAACCCCTGTAACTGTTTATCCACCACACTTCTCAGTCTCTGTCAGTCTCAACCGATTGGAAAAGGCGACAAATGTCTGCAGCATGTTCAACCTGATGGGCTGCCCCCTGCTGCTGACCTGCATGTGTGTGGAGCGCTACCTGGCAGTGATGAGGCCGGTGCTGTACCTGCGAGTGAGGAGGTGGGAGTACCGGGTGGCCGTCAGTGCTGCGGTGTGGGCGATCACCCTGGTCTTCGTTGTGGCTACAAGTAAGAGCCGCGTTCAGCGTAGGAACTCTGTGGCTGAATTTTCTGTTTGGAAATAATGAATTAAAGTTCAGAGTCAAGGCACAAAATGGCTGACTGCGTGACAAAACGTCCCCATGGGGATTAAGTATTTGTGATTCTGAGAAACAGAGTACAAAATAAAAATAAAACCTTTGTAAAAGAATATGTGCATTATTGTACAAATATATTAAAAGAAGCTGAATAAGAATAGTTAAAAGTACAGTATACACAATAATACAGCATATATAACTGAGGACAACACAGATTACTCTTCATCTTACATACAGATAATATTAACAATGTAATCTATTTACACTAAGGACGTTTCCAACTGAATTGTAAATAAGTACACTCTTTATTTTCATGTGTGTAGGTAAGCAGCAGCTTTCCTCCAGAGTTAAATTAATTTATCATTTTGTTGGACTTTCCCAGTTTGTGTGCCCGATGAAGCCATCATTTTGGCCCCTGTCTCCATCATCATCTCCTGCCTCTTCATCTTAATGCTCCTCTGCCTCGGCAGTGTGATCTGGTCGCTGCGGCGGCAAAGCCCCGCCCTCAGCACGCATGGAAAACAACGCTGCACCGAGTCGACGCTAAAGAAACAGGCGGCGCGTAACGTGTTGATCGTGGTGGTGCCGGCGGTGATGTCATACCTCCCAGTCCTGATGATGTCTCCCCTGGTCTTGCTCATAAACTACAACGATTACAGTTTTGATAAGGGACTGTGTAATGTCTTTGAGTTATCTTTTCTATTCCCCAGGCTCGGTGTGTTCATAGGCCCTCTGTTCTACTTCTCCAAGGCAAGACAAATGTGCTGCCTGAAGGGAACACGAAAACAAACGTAATGAACCAGACACCTAGGCTGTGTCTCAATCCGGGGGCCGCATTCTTCAGAGTTCTGCATATCAAGATCGATTGCATCACTGCAGCGCGACTAGACAATTTGAACTTGTCCCAGTTTGTCCTCCAAATGCAGCTCCACCAGATGGATCCTTCCCGGGCCAACATATCCCATGATTCATAGTGCTGCAAGCGAGGCGAAAAAACATCAGTATAATTCCTTTTTAAATGTAAACGCTCAAACGAACAGCAACTTTTCAATGTTTGGAATCAACTGAAGAACTTTTTCGTCTGTAGCTCTGTTGCTAGGCGACGGCTGTTAGGGCTGGACAAGCTGGTGATGCAATGAGGAGACCGGACCGTCTCATTTGGGTTCAGCTGACGTAGTCTACGCTGCAGACGAAGGATGCAGCCGAGATCAGGTGCTCTGAAGGACGCGTTCCCCGAATTGAGACACAGCTACGTAGTGCTAATATTAGAAATCTGACATCAGCACCACTGTCTGTAAACATGACGATAGAACTTCATGGATTTATCCCTTTGTAACCAGTTTTATTGTAAACAATCATTAAAGAAGTAGAATTTGGTGTTTCTGTGCATTTGCACTCAAAGCAACACAATTGTTGTTAATACTATTGCTTTTGACCTTTAGGAGAAGAAGAGTAAATTAGAATGAACCAATTTATTCCTAGAAATTATTCAATGTTTTTTAATACAAAGTAGAGCCTTTGAATTCGGAGGAAAATTGCATAATATCGTCAGCATATCGTCAAATATCACTAACGATACTGAATGAATGAGCCATAGTGCTGATATTAGAATTCTGATATCAGCACCACTCTCCATAAACCAGAAAAACTTTGTCAGTAACTTACATTGTACATGATCATCTTTCAAATCAGTGTTACTATGTGTTCACATTCAAAGCTGCTGGATCACTGTGATACTAATTTGCTGTTGACTAGAAATTACGTTTTTAGTAGTAAAATATGGATAATCCTCGACTTTGTCTTTTTAGTTAGATTTCCTCAGTTTTCGCTGCCTTACCACAGTTTTTCAAGTCTTTTTTAACATTTAACATTAAAGGATTTATGTTAATGTAAAAGGTAATATAACTTAATTGAAAACTATATTTATTTTCCATAAGTGCGAGTGGAAGCAGCACATTTGTGTTAAATGTCTTGTGTCAAACTTCATGTCTACACATGTGACGATTTCCAAAATCATTTCACTCTTAATTTGGATTAATCTATTTATTACCAGAAAATAGACGGATATTACCCCCTTGTTGAAATAATATAATGCTTGACATGAGATAATTTGTCATCTCAGTGGAAAGGTAACGTTGTGGGTCATCCTGCAAGATAACATCGTGCTTAAAAAGTTTGTGTGTTCTATTGTCAATCTTGTTTTGATGCCTTCATGTTATGAGATTGTATTATTATATTAAAAAGCATATGGATAACGTATCTTCGTATTTATTTCAGGATGTAATCTACAAGTGATACCAATATGGATGCATAACCATATTTCTTCAAAATAAGTTAATTTTTGTATGTAATAATAACAAAGTCACTGATTATGTGGGGAGTCCTGCCTCTAATACAAATAATGAAATATTACTACGATAACAAAATTACAATTGTGACAAAGACAACAGAACTCAGACCATTATTAAAAAAACATTTTACTTTCAAAAACTTCAACCTCCCTTCCATGTTACAGCAGATACATCAACAACAGTTTGCACATACACATATCAGACGTTTTGTCTCTTAGCAGGGCAGCTTCAAAATGCTTTAGTGTCCATTTCGTATGGCACCGGTGGCGACTGCAAATATTGTCCAGTACCCACTGTTTTGCTTTTCAAGACAAAGAGCGGCCCTTTCACAATCCAGCCTCCAAACAGCATGTGTGTTCAAGGCAACACAAATCACATTATGCTTTCAAGACTAGAGGAACCAGTGATAAAACCAGAGTTTACATATGAAGGCCAGTCACCGGGTTTAGAATCCACCATCACACACTCTGACACTGTCGATGTCAGTGTAGTGAACAGTTCAGGGGTCACGTTGGGGTCAAATTACTTCTTTTTTGGTAAAGTCCCTTTCCTCAGCTTGTCAGACCCAGACCACCGGCACTGTTACCCAAGTGATTTTGAAATAAGGTCATAAGGAAATAAATAGCTGTGTAGTATAATCATTCACGTCTGAGGCTGTACCCTTCAATCAGACCCTCAACCTGCCTTGTGGCTGCAGTGCTGGTGGGAGAACTGATTTCTCAGCTCTGCTTCTCCACCCATTAGACCCAGAATAGAAAAAGTGTGATGCTTCAAGGTGAGAAGCTTGCGTGGCAATGGGATATTCAACATTAGATACACAGCGACATAACTGCCTCCCCAGCAATATATATACAATGGCTTTTTTTTTTTTCTGTGCAGTCGAAGGCAAATACTTTTTAGAGCAACAGGGTGGGGAAGGAGCGAGGATATGACACTAAAGTCTGTCTTGTAAAATACTGGCTTGTCCATTGTTAACACTGGAAAACATACTCCCATGCACGGTGCGCCCCCCCCTTTCCCACGAGTTCAGGGTACAGTAGATGTCCTTCACAGAACCGTCTAGAGTACAGCAAGTGTGTGATATGCGAGCACAGCATAGGCATCGTAGGGCTCGGTCCTTTAGTGCACATACGATATTTAAAAACTTTACAGAGAAATGCTCCATTTCTACCCACTGCTTAGTTTTCTCTGTGGATACTTGTATTTTAAACTTTTGACAGACATTGCTTTCGCCGAGCAGCCGCTTCTCACATTCCTCTGTTAAAAAAAAATGGGAAGGTTTCTTGTTTTGCTAAAGATCGGCCCTTGTGGAGCCAAAATTGTAAACCAAGTTAATATTCAAGTATGTATTCTATTACAAAACAGAAACAGTCCCATCACAAAGCGACTCCCTGAACCAGGTTCCCTTGGTCGGTTTTGATGGTCTTTGTACCAAGGTTGGGGGACGTAGGGAGCTAAGGGGGCTGCACTGCCCCCTACTGGCAGGGGATGCAACTGCAAGGCAAAAATAAATTACTTAAGAAAAGCTCATTTCATTTTCTAGAGTAACATTTTAAGTGTAGCATAGAAGCATTTACATAATACTTGTTTTTGAGTACATTTGGTGTATTGTCTGTGTAGCCTACCTGATGCACAGGGGTAGAACGTGACATAGATAATCGTATGTGCGGCTTCTGATGAACACACCAGAAATCAGTGTCCACAGCTGAATGTGGAACTGTGCAGCTTCGACACGCAACATAAAACCGGTTCTAAAACTAATGTTAAAGTACATTTTATCTATCTATCTAACATGTTGTTGGTCACTTAAAGCTAGGGTTGGTCATCCTGGAAAGGCTATATAGAGCAGGCTACACTTTGAAAAAATGCAACAGACACATCCCAGCTACGGCCCCCAAAACACATGAACCTGCACGGACAACTCATAGAAGCCGACTTTTCCGTGACACCTGTCTATCGTCTGTGCTTCAGCAGTGTACATCTCTCTGGCCTGTGAAGACCGGCCGGCAGATCCGCACGCTGACGTATTACAGCCTGGAAAGGGCCGCGGACACTGGCTTCTTTTCTTATTGATGGTTGTCGGGACGTGAAGAGGATTTCAACAAATACAATACAAAGATTTTCAGAAACAACTCACCAACCCTACCTTTAAATTAATACTAAAACCACTAATGTTGCACTACTGCTCCTCATTTGATTTTTTTATTCATCATAATTAAATAGACTTTTTCACAGCACCCTCGACTCTGACTTCAGGGGGGCCTGCTTAGCACACACTGCTTTTAGCTGTAGCTAGCTGGTCAAATCCAACTGTGTGCTACTGGTGCTCTGCTTTAATTTACGTGTGAAAAATTTGGGCAAACAGTGATTTTAAAATAGTTCTTAATAATTCTGCAATGATCAGCTCCGACTTTGCAGACTCAATGTTGTTAAGACTTAGCTGGGCTTATATTTCCTTAGACACTTACTCTGAGCGAGTGTAGTTTCCCAAAGTTTGGGATTTTCAACTCAGGAGGGGTAGATTTTTTTGCAAAGCACTAACTGAATACTGTATGAGACAAAACCAAAACATTTTGAGACTCTAAAATGTGGGATCTTTAACAAGAGATGGAAAATGGAACCATCAGACCACATGTGCGTCATCGCTGGGTACCAAAGCTTCCACAAACTTTCCACAAAGAGTGTTTCTAGCAGCACAGCGTTTGGTGGGAGCTGGATTCTTCTCCAGACCGTGGTGACTCATTAGGGAGTGGTGGTGGTGGTGGTGGTGGTGGTGGTGGTGGGGGGGGGGGGGGGGGGGGGAATTCCCCCATGAAGATACAGAAGTGTCACTGAAGAAGGCACTCTCGACACAAGATGGTGGACCTGACCCATGCAGGACGTGTGACACTCACAGCAGATGCAATTGCTTCTATGACACATTAAGGAGTTTTCAATGTAGTTTCACTTCTATGTAATGACAATACAAGATTTTAAATGTATAAATTTACATTTAGGAATATGGTATTTTGCCAGTTCTTTCATTACTGGAGCTTTCAGTGTTGTAGTCTGTGACATTGGTTGTTTACTTTTGTAGTTGTTGACTTGAAGTGGAAATTTACTCAATTTTGTGATCTTAACATTTATTCAGGTGAGGATATATTCAAGCTTTGTTTTATCTGAAATAAAATGTCTCACCAAATAATCTTCATTGACCCAAACTGAGAATATAACGTCTCCTCGTTTACCATTTGAACATCTAGTCTAGTTTATACTCTGTAACAAGTAACATACGATGCACTAGCATCATCCACACTGAAGTCACATGTCCTCAATGGTGGAGGTCTGCCATCTTGTGTCTGCAGCCAGCCTCTCTTGACACCAGTGGGTTCAGTTGTGAGACATCAGATCAGTCGGTGGCAAAATGTAACGACGGATCGCCCACGTTCATGGCAAACGGCAAGAAAACGGCACAAGAGCACGTAGAGGGGCGGACAGTCAGTGACCGCTAGAAAGGCCAGTGCAAGTCCTCAAACTGACCCGACTGACCCATGCTTATATCCGTCTCCAGCAGGCTCAGGATGACCGCCATGGCTGCCTCATCGTTGCTGAAGCTGCTCAGGCCCGGCACCACCATGTTGTCCAAGTCTAGCTGGGACGGTTCGCCTGCGTGAGAGAGAAAACAACATTTCTGCAAAAATCCTCCTTTAGAAACAGATACTGTTGAATATCACCTGTCTGAGACCTTCTGTATCTTTTAGGGTGTTTCCTAAAGTCTAAGTAAAGCCACCAACACATGATCAGAGGTATAACCGTTGTTTTCCAGTGTGAGGAGTGGTGGCGCCAAACCAGTGTGAACACTACCCCTGGCGTAGCGAACCACCTCAAAATTGCCACCAAGTGCTGAGCTCCAAGGTAAAATTATTTCAACTTTGTCCATGGCGGCCGCTGAAGTGCAACGGATGAGATAACAGCTGTTATGTAGTGGGCAGAGGAGACTTGATGGAGGAAAGATTAACTTTGTAACCATAAACAGATTTAAAAAAACAAGATAAACTGACAGTTGCTGTTGCCTAGAAACATTCACTTCCTCGTGTGCTTTTTGATGACGTATACCTGGGCAGTTTCTGCGCCCCACTGTGCAGCGAGTGAAGAAATGCTCCATTTCAACATGTCTTATCAGATGAAAGGCAGCTCTCATCTCAGTTAGGCTGCTGAAGGACATTTTACTCTTAGTTAGCACTTCTTTACTTGATATGACTGTATGACGTTTAACGTGGCTGCAATTAAGCCGCCTTTTAAAAGACCGACTCTTGGTCGAGTTGATTTAGCCACTCAAAGACCTTCCCTCTCTTTTAAGATCCTTCTGACAGCAGTCACCAAGCAGTTTTGTGTCTTTCTTCACAACAGTTTATTTGAGGACTTTCATTCAGGATGTAGACAACAGTGCTTAAAGTTCCACGTGACCTTGTAAGTGCATCGGACAGAGTACTTGTCTCATTAGATCTTAGTGCTGCACTTGATACCTCTGACCATCACATCCTATTACACAGACTGGAACATTTAATTGGCATTAAAAAGGAACCAAGCCGGTGAATCAATGAAGCCAGATGAAACCAATCCGTTAGCTCAACTTCAAGATTCCCGTACAGACATTAAGATGAGCTGCAAATATTTTCTGTAATTATACAATTATACAAAAGTGAAGTCGCAGAAAGTCTTAATCATTAAGTCTTTATTAATGAGTTAAGTGCTAGCTGCTCCAGCAGGCTAACATCACCTGCACATTACAGTCAGGCATCTTGAGTTTATTTAAGTCAATATAAAAGTGTGAAGAGAAAAGACAAAGCTTTATTTGGCGATATATTTGGCTTACTGTGATGTTTGTAAAAATTCATACAAGCACTTGTAGTACATTTTCACATAACAATGAATGCATGTGCTTTGCATTAACTTTGAAGGTTTAGTGTTATTTACATCATGTCAAACCAAACTGCATCTGTACAAATGTTGTTTTTCTTGTCATTAAACTGGATCACCTGATGAAAAGCCTGCATTTGTGAAATCATTGGTCAACAATATAACGAGAGCTTGACTGAGGTCGGGCATTTTGAAGCCTTTGGCCTTGTTCTGGGATCACAGCTCATTTTCTGATTATTATTTGAAGAGAAGTAAATAAAACTTGATTTATGATTAACTTGCGGTCAGTACCTGTGCTTTCAGACGTTCCACTGCTCGTGCCCGCTGCCGTCCTCGAGTCAGACTGGGACAGGGACGAACTGCCTGCTGTGTCCTCTCTGCTGGATGCCTGGAGAAATAAAGACATTTTACACAGAAACCAAGGTTTCACCTTTTTCTGAACTGTGTATTTAAACCCAAGATTACAGGTTGTACAAGAAGTTTACCCCTTATTCATTTCTTGCACACATTTTCTCTTACATGTGAATAAAACTGTCAGGTTTACAGAACACAGACTGGAAATACAGCTCAGACATAAACTATAATCATTTAATGCTTAATTTCATTCAGGATTAATGTATAGCTATTTTACTAGAAACAGAACTTCATATTATTGTAACATGAGGTTGTTAGAAGAAACTAACTCACCATTAACTTGCTTGTAAATGTGAAAAGAGACTAGCTTTCACTTTCATATTAACAGCACACAGACCTAAATTAGCACAACACTGTATGTCACTGTTCAGTAATTCTGTATAAAAACTCTACCTGAATATCACAGGACGTATAAAGTAGCAAGCCATGTATTTGGAGGATATAAAGAAATGTCAGTCACTCACACTCCTGCTGGTTTGAGGGGAAACCAGTGGACATTTCTCCTGGGCCGAGCCAAACGGACTGGAAGCTCCGCTTGATGGAGAAGAGTTCATCCTGCTCAAAAACACAGCGGCAAATACAAAAATCACTCTTCTATATTTATACAAGTCTACAGCGAGGTCCTGACATCTGAAACCACATTGAAAATCTCTCATGTTTTTATGTTAATGTGGAAATAATCAAAGTTTGAGGATGGAGAAACATGTAAAACAGGAGGTTTTATCAAATTAAGAAGGAGAAAAATACGATTCTGCACAATCTCTAGGTCAGTAATCCCATTTGAACAAATTTGGGGGTTTGTACAAAAGGTCAGATTCCCTCAGTCAGTTTAGTGTCTTCCATTGAAGCCTGTGTTTTGACGACACTCCGCTCATCAGAGGCTTGTTAAAGTAACAGTGCGTTCACATGGGGCTGGAATAATCTGAAAAATGTGTTCCCTACTGAGAAAATTCAAGTGACTAATGTGTCAAGTCGGAACTCGGAAAGGCAGTGATGTGTCAGATGCTCCTCCAGAAAATGAAATTAAGGTATTTTTATTGATTTGTTTTGACAACTTTTTTTTAGCCTTGCAGTTACAGAAACTTGCCAGCAGGAGGTGCTGCAGCCCCATCAGCACACCTACTTCTCCTGTCCTTGCTGGTTTGCATCTCTGTGAAGGAGGATTCATTCTGCAGCAGCAGGACAATGAGCCCAACACAACTCAGAGCTTAACTTGTGGAGTCTCAACTCCAGGGGAACGTACCAAAAACTAAGATACTCTGAAATCCATGTACATTTTTCAAAGATCCAACTCTAAATTGAGATAATGACATCATTTTTAATGGAGAAATTGTTATTATATTATATACACTCAATGCACCTGTAGGTGTCGATGAGCTCATTGGCGATTTGGGTCCCGATACTGCCTGCGTAGATCATTGTGCCCAAACCACTGGAAAGGCCGGGAATTATGGGTATTTGCTTAGTGTCTTCTGTGAAGAAAAGGAGAAAGTAAAATCATTGTTTGCATAATGTAAAAAAAATACATACACAACAGATAAATGCCTGTACGAATAAACAATCTGTATTTGTTTTTTACCTTGAAGTACTTTTGAGCCGATGGCCTCCTCCTCATCTTTTGTGTGACCGGGCCCCCTGCTGGTGAAAAGGAGTACACACTACTTTACCCATGAATATAATGTAATGTATGGTAATATGAAGCAGGATGTGGACAAGGTCAATATTAAAACATTTTTCCCACGGTTAACTAGATATTATCAGTTATTAAAGCTGTAAAATATGAGTACAAGCATGTGAAATTCCCTTCTTCCCATGGAGCTCAACAGCTTGGTTCCAGAAGTAAAAATCCCATTTACTTTTCTGAATAGAGATTTTAAATATCAGCCCTAATATTGTTACCATCCAGGGTTGACTCACCACAAGCTACCAGATTGTGTTTTCAACTGTGTTTTAAGAAATATGCATTTTAATTCACGATGTCAAGGAGACGTATTACACTACACAGGTGGAGATGCTGTTACCATGGAAATGTTAAAACCACAACCACTAAAATCATGTCGGCTACGATCGGATGGTTCAGTGTTACATTATGTTACCAGAGAGGAACCATGATTTCCCTTTCTGACATTTTTTAGAGACGAGGTCCAAAGAGAAAAATCCCAACAACAACATCATCAAACTCAAGAAGAAGCCCTGGAAGTCTTTGGAAAGGGGTAATTTCGCAATGCTTTATGGGATGTGTAGTTTCTTCACTCTTAACAGATTTTCTGAAATGCCACTGGAGAAAATGAATGGGAAATTTACTTCCTGAACCGGAACCGTTCTAAATGTGGACAGCCACTATTTCACTCTCTAATGATCCTGTATCTGAGGTGTTGTTGTGACACAAGAAGGACGTAACCACACCCTCGTGGATGACGCAATACTTACGAGATGACCCTGTTTGAAGACACGATAAACTCAACTTCTTTGGTCCATGGATTTGTGAAACTAAACCACTGACTCTGAAGCGAGACATAGGAGCCATGTTTTGTTTTGAACTTGTAGCGCTGTGTCTCAATCTTCTCTTTGCTTCGAAGAACTGCCGAGAGACCGGACACGGGTGTCAACACAAGGCACAGAGAAAGATCACAAAAAATAAGTTACTGTTGATACGAGAAAAGGTCACATTCTGTAGAAAATGTGTTTGTAAGCATGTGCTGCATTTTCAAGCATCATAAACATCTTGTGTGGAGCTACGACTATCGAGTCAATAATTGAGTCTGATATGGATTTGTAAGGCGTGCTGTCTTTGCTCCTTCACCTTGCCTGTGTGTCTCTGCGAGGTACTGCAGGTCGTCCTGGTGGAAGTACTCGTAACACGACGTGCCGAGAACTTCCTGCGGCAGATAACCGATGACAGTCGTGGCTCTGCGGGGAAGAGGGGATGGAAGGTTTCATTACTTTTGCCCTCTCCGTCCCTCTCGCCGTCGCTCAGGTTAGTGCTGCTCAAAAAACAAGTGACGGTGGAATGAAAAGCGGATGCTGTATAAATGAGCCTCTCCACATGTTAACACTTCATCAGTCACACATATGGGGTATTTGATCAAATGATTCACCATATTTGTGGTGTGAAATTACTTCCTCAAAAATGAGAAGAGATTTTCATGTGATGCCATCAAGATGCACATCTCCCTCTGAGAAACAATGGCAAAGACAGACAGGATTATCTCCACTGCCCAAAAAACCACCTCATGCTGTACGCCGAGAGGCCTCCTCGTCTCAACGCGCCCCCCCCCGGCCATTCCTTTCTTACCAGAGCCGTGCACTTAGAACAAACTCATGCCTCAAGACAGAGAGATAGATGGTGCAGATGCGGGTAGTTAGAAGTGGGGTAACTCACTGTTGGTCTACAAAAGTGAACTTGCCGTCGATCGCACAGCGGGTGACGAACTCGGTGGGCTTGACGGTGATGTCTTTGGGTGGGTGGTGGGACACGTGGGGGTGGAGGCGGCACACCATCACCAGGCAGGACAGATACGAGGTTTCTTTCTCGGCCTCTCCCTCCGGGTCCATCTGGCTGCTCGGCCAACTCCGCATGTATCCAGTGCAGTGGAGGGTGCAGTATCTGTAAGAGTCTGTCATTCGAGGAGAAAGTCACAAATCACTGCTCACACACAGGATCGGGACAATTTAACTGTTTCTATACTTGCATTCATGATCAACTGATTCTGATAAGTAATGAGTAATTATATCAGGATACCAGTACTAGGGCCATATTAGAAAAAAGAGATCAGAGATTTCCAGAATAAAGTCATAATATTACGAGTTCTATTCGTTCTGCATCCAAAATCTTGATTATCAATCTGTTTGTTGCTTGAGAAACCGTTATTAGGACTTTTTCACATAATATTACACCTTAATTCTCAAAATCTCCGATTTGTTTGCGCTTTCACTGGCTCTAATACTCTGTCGCATCAGGAGCACGGTGGAAATAAAATTTGTAAATTGGCGTTAGTCGTCCTGCATGACAGAACAAAACCAAATCGGATCTACTGCTTTTGTAATGTCAACAATCCATCCTGGTCTACAAGCAGTTTTAGACATTTAGACATTTAGACCTTGCAGTTTAAAATCCATCACTTTCCTTCCTGACACACTACAGTGCAGTTGCTGAGGTTTGCCACCGAGTGGCCCCACACCTCCTGTTTCTGCAGGCACCACAGTTAGGTTTACAGTAAGTGGGGTGTGCACCATCTTGGTACTTTGTGATTATACAATGCTGTTACACTGACCTCCTTCCTGTGCAGGAAAATATGTTTTAAATTGTGGCATCACTTTGGGGCAGGAAAAAAAAACTGTCTAAATAGACACTTGAATTCTTTCCATGAGGACAACACTCAGTAAAACTGACCCACATTGAGAAAAGTTAAGTAAATACTAATATTTTTGTATTTTATCCACAGACAGTGACAACATATGTAATTCTTTACAACATTTAACTAACTATCAATGTGATAGTTCATTTGTTTGGGATGAAGATGTTTAAATTCTGCCTGTGAAGTGTGAGACATGGATGGGGGAAACAAAAATCAGTAGTTGCTGTGGTTAATACTGTAATAATTAGCAGCTGCAGAGATATGAAAGTAGTATTTCTTCATTATTTCTATTGAAGCTGAGGTCATAGGAATATAGGTTAGGTTCACCTACTTAAATTCAACCCCAGCAAACTAGGTGGGGAGAGGGGACGAGGCGGGCGCAACCCATCCACGCCCTCGTCCGCTTCTCCACCAGATCCTTATCAGTTCATTTCTTTGTTCTCTACTGGGCAATCCAGGCAGGCCACAAATCTTCCACTATGTTTGTTTGCTTTTCACAACCTGCATGAGCAGTGAACTCATTGACCTCAAACCTGTTTAAATATCTTCTAATCTTTGAACACATATCCTCCATCCTCCTCCTCCTCCTCATCCTTTTGAGTCAAAGAGTTCATTTCTGGCAACGTGCAGTGTTGTTTTTCTGAGTAAACAGAAGAAGATTAAAGTTATCTTGAAGACTCTAAGTCACGATAGATGAACAGGCTCCACCCACAGAAGCTCGCACTACAGTAGCCGCAGCACTGCTGTTGTTGACTGACTGACTGACAGTTTGAATCAGGCCGCTCCTCTGTGCGTAATCACATGAACACATGTAGTCGGATCAACCAATTGGACTGATGGAGGAGCACACCTTCAGGCGTCTCAGACTGAACCAAGTTGGACGCTAAAACCTAAATTTCTCCAAGAGATGTTACTGTTGTTGTCTGAGCCCACCTTTCTTTTTGAAAGAGCTGGGCATGGGGCGTTTGTCTTCGTGGTTGCCTGCCAGCCGACTGTGCTTCATGCGACAGAAGAAGGCTCGCCGAGCCCCAGTGGACAAGTGGGACGCCCTGACGGGGCTGTCGGCCTGGACCTGAGATCCAGCTGCACACACAGACGCAGACAATAGTTAGGATTACGACACAGTGCTCATTCTCAGCTCGTCTCAACTCCATTTCTTTCAGCACCAATTTTGATTAGTTATCTTCAACTCTTCCAAACAGACATGGTGAAGAGACTTACTTGTTGCATCAATGAGGCGTTGGCGAGGGTGCAGCTCTGCAGACGACAGCTGTTCCTTCACCTTGTTGATGTCTTTGGGGTGGATGAAGTCGAACAGGCTCTGCCCAGTCAGCTCCAACTGTGAATCCAATGACACATATATTAACTCACCTTGCAATCATATCGGTTTTACTTAACCGTCTTTATTTACGTCACACGAGCAGATTTGCTTTGATTCTTCCACCATTTTCCTACATGATGTGCTGTTTACTCAGTTTCATATTCATTCTCACTGTATCAAAACTTGATTTGGAAGATATGGAGATACCTCCCCTTGTACACATCAGCTCCGCAGACAGTAAATGTGTAACTGAGCAGCGTGGATGCAACCAGAAGAATTGCTGCAGCATGTATACTCGTCAGTCATTTAGTGCTTAAGGCTTAACATGCTGCAAAATGTGGTCAAGAATATAGAGCAAGTGTGTTTATTATTCTGTTTATTTTAATGAGAAAATACCCATAACATTATGAGAATAAAGTGGGAATTTGACAAGAATATTTTTGGGGGAGAATAATGTCGTAAAGTTACGAGATTAAAGACTTAATAGTATTATAATAATTATATGTAGTAGTCATTTTACGAGAAAAAAGTCGTAATAATAAAAAAAAGGAGAATTATTATATATAGTATAATGCAGCATAGGTGTAACAAACCTGGCTAAAGTTGAGGATCTTGGAGACGGACTCGGAGAGGAAGAGGATTTTTGCCCGGTCACAACTTACAACTAACAGGAAACCGTCTGCAGCCTGGAAGGTAGATGGGTGGACATATAATTACATATTAATAGACAGACAGATGAATGTATATATATCGAACGGGACTTGTTGGGGTCCCACATGAGCACGTACGCTGAGCAGAAGGTGCCTGAGGTCATCTTGATGCAGGATGGAAGGCTTGTGGTTGGTGTCTGTGAAGGCGCCGCTCGACCCAACTGGAAAAGAAAAAACAGTAAAGAGCAGGTTTCGGACTGAACAGAAAAGAGACGTTGCCGACAGTTCAAATCCCCAGGCGGGTTCGGAGATACCTTTGAGGCCTTTCAGGTGGTGGACAGCCTTCCTCAGCACAGTGAGCTTGTCCAGTCTTCGAGTCAAGGGCTGACAGGCGGGGATCATGGCCGACAGCTCGTCAATGAGGTTGTTCATTTTATCCCTTCGCCGCTTCTCGATCTGCCGGTGAGGCTCCCTGTGGATAATATGCAAATATAATAAATGGAGTCAGCTATTAAGACGGTCTGTGCTGCATAATTTAAAATAAAGCGTACGTGTTCAAAATCCTACCTGCTGTGTCTGCTATGGGCCGAAAAAAAAACTATAACCTTATTTTAATAATGCAGGTATTTAAAAATGGTGAAAGCTGTTATGGTATTAAAATAGCTACTGACGTCACACATTAAATCTACCAACCGTGGCATGTGTACTGTAAATGGTCATGGGAAGTGCAGTGCCAGGTTTGGGAGATGTGACATGTTCAATCATTATCATGAAGATCATTCTGATAAGTACATTATTTTTATTTCCCCATATTAGACGGACGCAGACACACAGGTGCTGATCTCCGTCATGGCAGCAACATTCATAGAATGCCTTTCTCGTTAACAGGTTTTCTGCATAGTAAAAGCACTGCAGATAAACCAGGTAGGATGAACACAACACATTTTCTGACTTCACTCCGCACCATAGACTGTTTTTAAAAAGCTCTGCGCACAACATCCAGTATGCAAACAATAAAGAGTGACAGTATGTGGTAGAACTGTTTAAGGAGCACTCACTATTGACAAGGAATAATTCTGAAGTAGCTCCAGAGCATTAACATGGACTAAGCCAACAGGCAGCTTTAGAACAGACACTACACTAGTAAGACCAATCAGAACCACCAAGGTTTTTGGGTAATGAAATATAGAATATAAAAAAATGCAGTGTAATCACCTGAAGCATTTCATTTTGACTTGCTGATCCTCTCCTTCAGATCTAAAGACAAAGAGATTTTTAAAAAATCAGATTTGTCGTTCTCTCATAACACAGTGTGTGTGTTGAGTAAAGAAAAGAAGGAAGTGTACCTGCTGAGGTCATCTTCCATCTCGAAGTCAAGGCTTTGCCTGTAGGATCAGATGGGACACGTGTATGTACGTACATGCATGTGTGTATGTATGTATTGTACAATGAGAATAATGGATGGTGATCAAGGTGTATTTGTCTGAGAAAATGAAGTAAAATGACACTGATTTTCATGACCGACACAATGAAACAACATAGCGCTGCTCTTACTGTACATGGTCGTCTGACCTCTCCTCCACATCTCCCTTTCGTTTCCTTGGCAGCTCGACAGCTGGCAGCGACGGGCCCGCTTGCCTCGGCCCTTCCTCCTCTGCAGCAGGATCGGATGCAGGAAAAAAAAAAAAACATCACAGTGACATGAGACACGGGGGAAAATAAATATATCAACCTTGAGATCTGCTGTCAGATGCTCCATTAATAATTCACCATGAATTAATGAATGAGACTCGCTCTGCCAGGAGGGTTTGACACGTTCGTAGCACATATTCAGCAGCGGATGAGAAAATTCATCAGGAAGAGGGAAGCTGACTTTGACTCTCGTGCAAAAGCCTCCAACCAAGTAAAAAACTGAGTATTATTTTGATAAGTTGCATCAATGCACCTTAAGGTTACTAAGATGCCATATATTCAGCTAATTACTGGCAACATCCAAATGTCACCTCTCATCTTTGAACCACTGGCAGTGATGTACAGTGGTGATCATTTACAGATTCCAACGCATTTCTGAGTGCAGGAGTGGCAGAATTCTTCGAAATTCGAAAACAAAAAGGAAACTCCAGCAAACTGGTGGAAGACATGTCATGAGGGTGTGAGCTACATGTGTGTGTCCTTGATTTTGCAGCTTAACACCAGAGAATTATACTCAGTAGTGTTTTGTTTATTTTGAAGTTTTGGTCATTTTTAACTAAAACCTTCAACTTGGCTGACAGAGAAAAAATATCTCTCATGAAATATTGGATTAATGAAAGATTAATGAGAATAGGATTCATGAAAACTAATGATAGTATGCATTTCTATATATTGTTTAAAGGGTTTTTCTACTTCGTCTCACGCCAAACCTGCATTATCCCATCTCCCCACACACACACACACATACTTCAAATGCTTGGGCTCAGTTGTCATCTGTTTCTAGGCGAACCCTCACTGCACTTTCTCAAGTCTGCCATTGCACGGCGCCAAACCTCCAGCTGTACTTGCTGTTTGTCACTTGAATAGGCACGTGAGTGTCAATGGGGTTTGGGCTATCATCTTACCTAAGGTTTATATAATGCTGTAACAATGACCTACTTCTCTTTTAGGACTCCCATACTCTGTATAGTGACTTTCATCTGGGGAAAGAAAGTGATGATAAAAGTGGAAAAAGCTTTTCACTGTTGACCATGACTATCCCACATGCTCCTTTCTTTTTCTTGAAAAGTAAGAGAGTTTGACTGATCTTTACTACTGTGTCATGCACATTATGTACACAGCCTAAAGCAGGCTTACAAGACACCATTATTTAGAAAAAGAAGTTAAGTAAGTAAAAAAAAACTAAAGAAAAAGTACAAGAAAGCATAGAACTAGAGATAATGGTAAAGATCAGATTGTATCTGCCAGTTTTACAATATTAACTTGGACACTGAATAAAATAATGTACATTTAAAGCTTTACAGTTGATTTCAATGATTGTCCTCAACTTTTGCACGTAGGTATAAATATCACTTTATTTTTAAGGAAACCAAGATGTAAATCTGTGAGGAAAACCTGACTGAATCTTTCCACGGGTACAAAACACAAACTACTTCAAAGTATTCACATGAAGCTTTTAGCCAAAGGAAAACGTTTTACAGTTCCATCAGTAGTGGACTTTATTATATTTGAATCCCTCCCAAGGAGTTTAGTGGGTCATCTCTGACGCAAAACTGGAATGTCGGAGTGAGCGCTTCATGCTGGCCCTCCATTCCACCCACCACAAGCTCTGCACTGCACACCACCTCCAACGTCACACTGTTTCCTAGTCAGTATTTTTTCACCGGATCCCTGTGCCAGCTGAGCGGCTGAAACGTGCCGTCTGGGAGGCCACAGTGATGTCAGCTCTGTGCAGAGCACGTATGGACAGTCAGATACATGAGTCACGCGAGTGTGGACGAGAGGCCAAGCCTGCAGGGCAGCACATGACGTGCATATTACTGACACACACAAACTATGCATGAAATGACCTACATGCACTTCTTTATGGCTTTTTGTTGTTGTTTACTCCTAAATAATACATATATGCTCCAAGATCATTTATCTATACAACCAAACACTCTGAATAAACGCGAAGAGGATTTAAAGCCCTTTAGCATTAAACCTCCGCACTACATTTTTCAAAGGCTGGAGAGTCTGTAAAGCTGTTGTGCACAACCTTCAGACTCAGGCGTACAACAGCACTTCCTTTGGTGGATATAAAACAGAGTTGACTGTTCCAAGGCCACAGTTTGGAAATCTATCAACAGAACCAGGCACAGTTTCATGGAAACACTAGTGCTCCATGTCTGTAAACACTGACGGGGCTCTCTCTCATGCAAGTTTCCTGGAATTGTGATAAAAAAATACTGTGATCAGGAATAAACCTTCTTATTATTTTTTGATTAAATTTGATATTATTTTGAGGATTCATCATTATTTGGTTGATTAACTGCCCATCAACTTCATAAAGCTGGAATCAGACACATAGTATAAATCCAAAAAGAGAGAGATGCAAAACAACCACAAAAAGATGCTAAATGACTGCAAACAGGGATAAAATAACTATAGACGCCACAAACCGACTACTGAGATGCAAAACAGCTTCATAGAGATGCAAAATGACACAAAAATTAATACAGATATACATAACAAGCCAGAGAAGACAGAAGAGACATAAAATGACTTTTCCCCTCAGAGAGTTGATCCACCTGAAGAGTCTTCTACCTCTAACTCCTTAAGTGAGTGTGTGCAGGATGTTTCACACATTGTATTACAATAAATACATGTATTTTAAATGATGTTTACAGGCAGGGAGCTGCATATATGCTAGAGTGCAGGAATATGAAAAAGGGTATGGGAAATCAGGCAATAGTAGCAGGTTTTATGCCAGCACTTGTCAACAATAGTCACACTATGCAAGAGGCTTTAGTAGAAAGCGTGTATTCAAGAGTCTGTGATCCATTGTCATGGAGAAGGCGCTGGTTTAAAACATTTCTGAAATAACTCCATCTAAATATTTCCACTCAGTGAGAGTTAACTGGCAGCTACCAGACTTGTAGGCTTAACTTGAACAGCAGAATTTAAAATAAAATGTTGAGACTTCAGTGAGGGACTTAAGCGTCTTCAAATCTTCCCTGAACACAAATAAACCTGGTATTAAAAATGTCAACATAAGCTGTTGTAGGAGTGGGAGTTTCCTGTACGAGTAATGTTTAACAATGACTGTATAGAGTCTCACGCACTTGTTAGTAGTTTATGTTTTAATAGACTATCAGGGGGATATATTAGCAAGTAATATCCATTTAAAATTCACATACGCCTCATATTGATTTGTAACTTCCTGCCGGAGTAGGTCACCTTGTGCTCTGACCAGGTCACGTACCTGATTAACAAGGTGACCATGCTTTCAAAGTCGTGGCTCCCTATTGATTCACAGTTTGCAATGTTTATTAAAGCCTTAGATAAATGACTAATAACCCATTTATTCAAACTGGCTTCTGTTGCACCAAACACATTGTTGTGTTTGAATGAATTGCATTTTTATTTTCCTTTCTCTTGCCAGTTTATCAATATGTTTATTTGCTTATATTTATTGTGTATTCCTACATCCTGGTGTTATTCTATTCTTTACTGACTTGCTTTACAAGTTAAACATTTAATATTTAAGGCAAATCATGGGGAACAGTTTAAAAAATATAACACTAGGTTCAAAGATACATCCTAGGAAGCGCTGGGACACTTTGTCAGTGATGTTCCTGAGGTCACCAGGTGTTTAAAAACAAGAAAAAAACATTGTAAAATGAATAGGTAAGATCGGATCGCTCCAGAGAGAAGGAGCTCTGACAGAAATGGCCCGACCAGCCCCGGTGCTCAGCCAGCACCATGGAATGGAGAGCAGGGCCTCCACTGACGACCTCAGGTTGAGATCCGGTTAAGTTTAGTACATATGGCGTTAAAAAGATATGTAATGTTCTTCGCTACAAGTCCAGAATGGGTCCTAAAAATTATCCCTAAAATCTTATGTAAAACATATTCTAAATGTTGCTGGAAGCCGGTGAAGAGAAGCTAAGTATGGGTTGATTAAATAAAAATTGGATTTGATTACAATGGTGGAATAGGATCTTTTAACACAAACTGGTAGCAGCCTATTAACCAGACGACATTCTGCTCGTATTTAAACCCAAACTGTATTTATTATAGTTGTGTATAAGTGTGAAGCTAATGTGGCTTCACAGGTTCCTAGACGGTACTTGCAGGCCCTATGGGTGGACCAGCGCCCCCTGCCGCTCGGTGAAGGCAGCGCTGCTCTACTGTTCTACTGACCTAGTTTTGAACGGAGCTGAACGGGTCTAAACTACAGCTCCCAGAGGGCAGTTCGGTGAAGGATGGACCAATAGAAACGAAGCGTCCTTCAGAACAACAACACTGACAAATGACATTTAATGGTTAATGTGACACAAATATTTAGTTCGGGCCAGGGAGGGGGGGGAAAGAGAGTAGTTGTCATGGTGACAGTCACTTGCACTCCCTCCCTCCCTCCTCCTCGTCCCGCGGCACCGACACTGAGCGAGGCTACCCCCTCCGCGCACGTCCCGCCGGAGACGAGCACGTAGCACAGAAAGATGAATGGACACCGGTACACGCGCCGCGGCCGCTCGCCGGCTGCCAGTCGGTGTCTCCTCGGCGGCGGGTTACCGGACAGGTGCCGCAGGGAGCCCCGCGCCGCATTAGCCGGGATGCTAACCATCAGTGCCTCCGCGATGCTAACCAGGCGGCGGCGTCACAGCAGCAGCCGTTAGCGATGTCACCGCCATTGAATAAAGTTGTACAAACAAAACAAACAAACGACTCAATAAACCGCGTTCCTCTGTAATGCCCGCGTTGGAAGTCTGAGCCCAGTGCGCGTGTGAAGAGGCTGAATAACTTCAGAACTACTTTCTCTCAAGTAGCGTCTCCTCTGCTTTGATTTTCCAGCCAAGTACTGGACACGTGATTTAAATGGACGCGGTGATGACAAATGAAGCAGCGGAGACACCCTGCCCGGTAGCGGTTGTTGTTGTCGTCTTCCTACCTTCTGGCCTGCCCGCCGTCCCCTCGGAGTCGCCGGCCGACATGCCGACGGACTGGAGCCGCTGTGCCCGCTGCAGGCTTCGGAGCGCCGCGGCGCATGTGGAGCCCCCAGCTGTAGTAGTGGGGATGGGGAAGAGGAGGGACAAGCCGCCGGTGTGTTGTATAATTGACTTCATTTTTTCCCCCCCCTCGTCACTCTCCTCCTCCCGTGTGTGTGTTCTTACAAAGGGAGGGGGAGGGGAGGGGAGGGGGGTGTCTGTGTGTGTGTGTATGTGGGGGGAAGGGTTCCATGCACACCCTTTAGGACGGAGGAGAACAAGGAGGTAGAGTGCACACTTGTCTCCTTCCTCGTGCCCTGTACACGGTTCATTCATGCCCGTGATGGCAGCTGCCTCCCATTCACCTCGTCCCACTCGGGAATCAGCGTCTCGCTACTATCATCAGCACTAAACAGATCACGTGAACATGATGGGATCCCTCAAATATATTCAATATTTACATGTATGCAGTGTCTATAGATTCAGATTACATATTCTCATATTTTCAAATATATAAATTCAATTTGCCTTGAATGATCATTTATGTGTGATTGTGTTTATACACACACACACACACATTCATATATAGTTATTTATTTATAGTATTCTGCTACTTAGTATACTATGGTGAAATATCACATACCATTTTTATACTCAAATTCTTATTCTATACCATACCTGCATATATACCTTTAACAGTCTATATGTATATGATTAAAATATTCAAGCATCCTCTTATGACATCCAGCCAGGATATAGACATAAAAGTGCAAAAATATAGAGAAATAAAAGCATGAAAAACAACAATAGTAGCAGCTAATAACTATATACATACTGTTTGTATGCATCTATTTCAGTATTTCATATATATTGCACAAATACAGTTTCCATCCTCGTGCAAGCATCCAGTGCTACTGCACTTTACTCAAGTAGATTTCTCTACAAATTATCACCTGCAGTAAAAGATGTATATTATATCTCGATTTATATTTATTGCCTGCTGCTGTAACCCAGGAATTTTCCCCGCGTGGGATCAATAAAATGTCTCTTATCTTATTAAAATCTCACACCCTGTTCGCCTTGTATAATCTGCACAGTGAAGGTAAAGCATCAAAGGGAAACAACACAAAGAAAAAGGGACTTTGCTTCAGAATCAGAACCAATTCTGGTTTGCACTTTCAAACCAAACTATTTCCACTTAGAAAAAGATTGCGTGTGTTTTTCGTGAATAAACTTCACACATATTGATGCTACAGCGTTGAATTTCATGAACTATAATGTGGGGCGAACATATCTAGGCCTCACCAACTACTTCCAAACTACTTTATTCTAAGGGTGTCCTCCTTTGAAACAACAACAATAAAAAACTGCTCGTAGTGATACATCCTCTCGAGCGCGGACGATCTTTGGCCCTCACCTACATAGTGTAACTCGAGACTTCAGCACGAGACTTTATGTAAGAGAGGAGACCGCACGTGCCACGGAGAAACGTGTTGACCTATATATTACAAAACTTAGCGGTCACGTGGCGTGGGTTGCATCGTTAACCCATTTAAGGAGCGTCCGCGGAGAAAGTGGCGTCACGCGTGCACGTCCACCGGCCCGGAAACGGTATCAGAATGGACGGGACACACGCACGTAGAGGACAGAGAGGCGATGGGAATAAAGTTGGTTTTTGATCTGGCTTCAAACTCTTTTGATTTTATAAAGGATATAACGTTTATAAAGGAAATTGAGAAGTACAACTTCTTCCTCAAAAAACAAAAAAAAGCAGTAAAACTATGAATACATGCAATATTGTTTATGTCTTTATGTGACTTTTCTTTTTTACTGCATTTACTTATTCTCTGCTTGTGCATTTCATGTTGGGTTAACTTCCTTTATATTCTCTTTTTCTGTTTATTTTCTGTCAATGATTCACCTGTATGTGTTTTTCTCTGTCATCGCCTCCACGGTTTGAAATATAGGATGAAAAAAATTTAAAATAGTATCTTTATCTATGTAGTACTTCACAAAACAAAGTTACAAAGTGCAGTACAAATAAAGTATGTATTTATCTCTGTCATCGCCTCCATGGTTTGAAATAAAGGATGAAAAAATATATATCTTTATCTATATAGTACTTCACAAAAAGTTATTATGATGGTGGAATTATAGCATTGCCTGAAAAACTCCCATAAATTCACACATACATGATTATTATTATTTTGCTAAGGGTCCTACACATGAGTGACCATGTTTTTATTCAGTGTCAAATTCTATTACACTAAACACTATTACACCGTTAAACTATTTTACATTGAAATAGATTTATATATTACATTATGCCATGGTGTTCACTTCTGTACAAAAAATAGTGTCATTTTTTTATTTGCCTTTACAGGCTTTTTCACATTCTAAACAATAAGAAGAATGAACAGATTTGTGTCTTGGGGGTCTTGGCTGGTGATCTTGTCCGGTTCGTGACCTCTGTGTGTCACCAAGCTCCACCATGGCTCTTCTTTTCCTGACTCACAAACAAAGCTCTCTCTCTCTCTCTCTCTCTCTCTCTCTCTCTCTCTCTCTCTCTCTCTCTCTCTCTCTCTCTCTCTCTCTCTCCCTGGGTCTGCAGCAGAACTTTCACATCAGCTTCACATAAACAGGAAGGGCAGAGACATGAGACTGAGATGGGGCATTTAAAAAGCTGGAAAAAACTTCAACACATCTCTACTTTCTTTGTGGAGCATCAGTTGATGAATGAAATGGAAAATACACAAAAGCTTTACGCAGCACAGTAAGGGACCAACTGCCCGAGGGTCTTTAAGGAATGTTCCATCCATTGAAGCTTTTAAAGCTAAATTTGATTTCATTATTTTTTATATGTTCCTGTATTTATAAGTATCATTTTACTCCTTACTGGATTTTTAATTTGTATGCAGATGTATAGAGGGTCACAGCATTATTTTATTTTATTTGTTACATATGTCTATTTTATTTGTATTATTTTACTCCTTAACATATTTGTAATTTTCTTTAATAAAGATGTATCCTTTTTGTTTTTTTGACCTCTTATTTTGCTTAAAATTGTTTCAAACTGTGATTTTTATTTTTAAATGGATATATTTTGATTTAGCCTTTGTGTTTTTTTTCCAATGTGCCTGTACCTTGAATCTGCCTCAGTGTATGATAGTTGCTCTATAAATAAAACTGCCTGTAAAAAGTATAGCTTAATGAACTATAGCTTTGGGTTGATATGCAGTCAGTGGGCGGTGCAGTGTTGTTTGACAGTAACGGGGTCATGACATGAACATCAGGTCAGAGACTTTGCTCAGGAGCATTCACAACCACTTCAGTAACTTGTTGTTGGCTTTCTGCAGTAACCTGATTTCTTTGATGTAAACCACAAACCTGGTTTCCTGAATCAGAATAGGCCATTAAGGAAACCCGGTTAACTGAATGGAGAAAGAAGAATTCTTGACCACTCGACCACGTAACCCTGTTTGTAAGGAGGCTGCAGCTCCACGTGAAAAGATAGATGTCAATCATGTGGACATGTGGGTGTCCTCCTTGTTTGTGCTGCATTCAAATCAAAGCAGTTCCCTGTTAACACAAGTTGTTAATAGTTTTCTACAGGTGCAGCAAACAGATCTGACCACGAAAACATCAACCGCTAACTTCATATTATTAATCACTACAATAATAAGCAATTTAATATGTATTGTTTAGGAGTTAATATGATCATGTGTATGTAGACTGATCTCGGGTTTCCACTATAATCACTGCACAATTAGATATTAAGTTAAACTTTGATTATCTACAAACACTGTAGTGTCCCAAAAAATATTTTTATAACAAATCAGGCCAATTAGCACCTTTGTGACTGCATCACATTTGTGGATTGACAAGAAACAGGATCATTTTTGCATTTATCTGTAACAATTAATTTGTGCAGATAGAAGCATTTAAAACAGAAATGACCAATCAGACAATAACAGCACGTGAGCCAGAGGTGCCCATCCCTGATCAGCTGGAAACTGCTTTGGTGCGTTTTAAGAGCTCCCCCTAGCGGCACAGTTGGCGCTTGCAGGGACAAAACTGACACATTGTTGCACTGAGGGGAGGCAAATCTTTACTGATGTTTTTTTGTTTTTTTTGATATGTTAAGAGATTTAATAGGGGGAGATCTAATAAAAAGTATATCTCATTTGCCTGGTAGAGGTTCAATATAAAGGTTTTATTCAGACCTGGACTTCACAAAACATTTGAGCAATATCATCAAATCAGCTATTGGTCAAATCTGAATTATTGCCCAGATCCTTTCTCTCATTCAGTGAGAGAAAGTGATATCACAAACTGATATTCATGCTTTGGTCTCCAGTCATATGGATTATTGTGACTCATTATTTGCAGAACTGCCACAGAAATGCATCAACCGCCTCCAACTTGTTCAAAATACAGCGGCTAGAGTTCCTACAAGAATATGAACATAAAACCCCCATTCTCGCCCTATTGCACTGGCTAGAATTGATTTACACGTTTTATTACAAGCTTTTAAAGCTCTGGCCTTGCTCCCTCTTATATTGCTGACCTTTTAATCCCGTCCACACCTGCTCGTACTCTCAGATCTGCAGAACCAACTGTTGCTCTCGGTTCCCAAGGTAAGGCATGAAACAGAGGGTGGCAGAGCTTAGGCTCCACCACTATGGAATAACTTCCCACTGGGAATCAGACACCAACTTGTACACACTCAAAGATATCAGTTTAAGTTCTGTGGGAAATCTGTTCATTCAGTTTCGTGTGATCTTGCTACCAAACAAGTAAACAAACAAAACATAACCACCTTGGTGGAGGAAGTAATACGTTGTTTCAGTAACACTCTCAAAATGTTTCCTTAGACCTTTTCTCAGGCCTCCACACCCCATGTGTTTATGGGAAACGTGCTCTCAATTTAGTGGACCACTTTTAAGACCCGCCTGCCTCACACCCTCAATAAAATAAAACTCAAAACCTTTTAGTGTTTAATTTTTTATTATTTTAAGCATTTTATCTACATAAAAACTCACCAGTGTGAATGGATATATTAATGAACCATCCCTCCTTCACTCCACAGAAAGCTTCCTTCAAGTGTCTACAACAATATGTACATCATTACACCTAAAACACATGGCCTGCGGAGGGCTTTTAAAGCCTTGGTTATGGGGAGCCTGGATTCTTGCTTTTACAAGGGGGGGGGGGGGGGATTACACATTATGAGCTAAATTGCTGCGCTCTGAGGTTTCTGAGGCAGAGAAGTAAGTGGACTACTTCAATCTAAATCTAGACACTAGATGTGAATGAGTTACATTTTAGTTTTGTGTCACTGCCTTACATTTTGGGATATATACATTTTCCTTAATCTGAGTTGGGAAAATGTGTTCTCTAAACATCCAGTCATGACAGATTGTGTGATGTTGGGTCCTTCAGAAATGAATTATCTGGCTTAACTCAGTAACAAAATCCCTATTTCCCACCATAATTTAGCTCCTCTCAGATAAATTGGCACAGCAATGGAATTCAAGTCCTCTTTTATATACATATATAGAATTGTGTGGATCCCAAATACGGTATTTACTCTCCTCTTACTTTTTTTTTCTGTGCATGTACTTGAAAATAAAAGATGAATCATGTCTCTATTACAGCACAGAAGAGTTTGACATAGAACAAGGTGACATGTCACCTCACAACAACACAAATCACAGATTATTCTACCACTTCATGAAAATGGCCTTTTTTTTGTCACTTTAGCTGCATCACACAATTACACTCGCACATTAGTTTTTCATGGACCATCTCGTCCGGGAGACGAGATCTATCTGGATTCAGCGGTTTGACCCTTTTCAAAGTATTGTCTGTATGTTCCAGTGATTAGACACAGCCGGGAAATCTGCAGCGGTAGCCATCAGCAAAATCCCCCATTGTGCATCAGTCCCTGCTGCTGTACTGCTTTCAGCTTTCATGACATTTCTGTTTGAGTAAAACCCAGACGTTGGGATGTTTATAATGGGATAAAACACTGCCAGATCAGAGATGTGAATCTGATATGATCCAGTAATTAAAGGGGCTCTCCACAGATTTTATAAATTAAGATCAGTTTACTCCTCATAGGGAGTATAACTTGAGTATGGAAGACACATATTCTAGTTATAGAGGGTTGGAATCATGGGAGACCTTGGCCTCTGCTGCATCAATTCTGGTCAATATTATTTTATTATTTGTAGTATTATCTAATCTTTTTCAACTTTATAAAAGTGCTAAATTGCTGGAGTATCCCTTTAAATTCCAGAGAACCCAAACATTAACAATCATCCAATTTAAAATTCACTGAATGTTAGCACAAAATCTCATGAAAAATAATAAATAATGCAAAAATATACATGTATCGGCCGTCAGTCGACCATACTTTGAATGCTATTGGTCAATTTTGTTGGTGCATTCGTAGCCAACAGGTTTTCATCAGGACTTCCTGGATGAAGGTTAAACAGATTAAAATGTAAAAAGACGGAGGCTGGTGTAGGTGTCATATAACACAACACTTACATTTCCAACTGATGAACCACTTAGTTCCTTCAATTCCTCTAAAAATCCCACCACAGACTGTCAATGTGGGATTCTTGTGATGGCTACAGCTTAGTTCAACGTGGTTAAGTCTTCAGCGAACTTCCTGTCCCTGCGTGTACACACTTTTCTTGACACTGAACAGACGTGACTGAGAAACGTCCCGTCTCCGCACACTCACTTTCTGACAAGTGTCGGAACCTAAATGGCAAATTATTCCAGGACCCAATTGGGTTAGCTCTCTGGGAAGAAAGCGATTTTCTTTTTTCTCGTTTGTCTAAAAAGGTAGTTTGAAGTTAAGTGCAGCAAGCGACAGCTACATCTGAACTCGTGTGTTCAGATCACGACGTGTGGCGATCACAGTTCTTTGGTTACTACGTTTAGCAGACGTGAGGATGATTTGTTATCGTTGACAAAGCGAGGCCTTGCGTTTGATGTTATTGAGGCTTTTTTTCTAAAGGGAAAGAAAAACAAATTAAATACAGCAAATGGAAACTTAATTCATTATCAACTATGAAAATTAAACCTCAACGGAAGAAAAATGCATGTGTAGATTTCTATGACATTAATCTGTTCTTATTATATTTCTCCTTACTCGCCAAACAAAGACACTTTGTTCTGCGTGTTTGCTTTGACGCAATACATTTTTTACGATCCCCTATCTAACTTATAAAACCAAGCTTTTTCTAAACTGCCTTTGTTTTATCACTCAAATAATCCTTTCTCACACGCACATTTAAAAAGCTGAATGAGCACACTGAGATTAATTTCCCTGTGTTTCTATTCTTTTCCTTATGATATTTCTCTCCCTCATTGACCTTTATAACTAATTCTTAATTGTTATTAACGTCCTTCTGAATAATTTCGGATAAAACCTCTAACAGATCTGGTTAAATATCTAAAGGCACTTTGCATGTTTTGTCCGTCTAAGAAGGAAGCGATTGGCTGTCGGACTCATTGGAATCCCAAACAGGGGAGATATTTATTACTGTAGCACTAATCTGAACCAAACAATGGGCTCTGAAGGGAAGAGACACTCGAGCGCAGTTTGTTTGGCACCGTGTCAGGGGCAACACTTCACCGGAACGGACGTGGAGCGCAGGGTAAACTGCACTCAGATATTTCTTGGCCACAAGTTGTTCCTCTGTGTGAGCAAAGCTGCAGCACAGGAGGAGTTGCCATGTGCCACCACCGTGAGGGTTACAGGACGATTCCAGCATGATTTGACTTTTCACTTGTTTGTTTTATATCTTATAGCCTTTCCAATCATGTTTATAAAAGCTTTCAGTTGGTACAAACAGCACCGACGCTTTAATCTCAACCTCATCCAACACTGTGAAGAAGTGGCACAAACTCATAGATATCAGTCCCCTAAATATACCTGACTGTTTTTCCCATCAGGATCCATGAGTTCTTGTGTGAGAAATTAGCGCAAGGGCTGCAAAACACCCAATCTCACAATGTGAAAGAAAGTGAAAAAGAAATGAATTTGCACCAAAATTTAACGGATTCTTTCGATGGATTCTTCCATCAACTTCTGCGGTAATTCAGTAGTTTTTGCGTAGTCCTGCTAACTCACAGACAGACAGACTTACGAACGCAGACGAAAACATAACCTCCTCTGTATTATTACACCTTTGTATAACTTAACTAGAGACATTGTGTAATGGAGTCACACCAGCTGCCTAGCTTGTCAACATGTTGACGTTCGGACCTGTCGTCATTACAGCATTACAGCATGAGAACGCTCCTCACATGGGTAGAACCACGCCTGTGGTCCGACTCGGCCTTCTGATCTTAACCACACACATGCTAGGTTTTATATAACTTGCTTAGTCATGGTAGCAAAACCTGTCCACAGAAGAGACCCACGTGCAAACAGCTGCCAGAGCACACACAACCACCTCAGTGATGGCTCCTGTTAAAATAGGTGTCTCTAGGACCCCATATTGCAATGATGACACACAGAGGTTTGAGCATCCCTAACCCTAACCCTAACCCCACGGCCTAAGCAAAACCTGCCCACTAACCTTGACCATGACCAATTCATGCCTGATCCTAACCTTAACCTAACCACAATTCACATCTTACCACTAACCTTCGTCTTTATTGTTTATTGGCAGGTGGCAACCAACATCACCGCCATAAACCTTTATCAAGGTTAGGTTTACACACACATGTTTGTACTCCTATCTTAGTGAGGACACTCATTGACATAATACATTCCCTAGCCCCTTACCCTAACTAAATGCCTAACCCTAACCCTACCGCCTTAATGGCTTTAGAAATTTAAGATGTTCCATAACCTAATAATTGTTTCTCCCCGCCCCATTTTTTTTAAAAACAGGCCATGAAGGGTTATGCACAAGGAGCTCCAAGTGGAATTGTCTTTTTCTTTTTCCTCACCGATCTTTCACCACCCTGCTCAGACTCAGCTCACAACATAAGAGTCTGTGGCTCTAATCCAAGGCATCACCTAGTACATTGTGGACAGTCTTCATAAGTATAATATGAATTTTGTCACCTGGAATTTTCAACATAGGTGGTCCGCTGCCCCCCACCCTAACCATCCCAAACCTTTACTATCCCTAACCCTAACTAACCTTAACCATTCCCTTAGTAGTATAGATGTAGAACTAGTCAAGCCACCAGGTAAAACCAAAACAAGACATTTCTCTGGGCTAAAAAGAAACTTAAGCTTTTGTGAACTGAAGCAGAAATAAAAACACCAGAAATCATGCTGGAACTTTCCATCAGCTCCATGAACAGAGTCAGGGTGAGGACGAGTGAGGGGTTCCTGTTGTTATCAATAATCCAGAGTTTGACTACAGTGTATAGAGCGTGTTCTCAGCATCAAGAAATCTTTGCATCAGAGCCAATTTAGCCATCAGTGCTTATCGATGCAAAGATGTCGAAGCAGTGATTTGCATTCGAGCCTCACCCCCAGCGCCGCCGTTTTAATGCTTTTAGGCAGTGAACCAAATCTCTCCAGAAGCAATGTGCCGCTGAACATGCAGATATGCTGATTTAGTGTCCTAGTTGGTGAGGTGGCCTGAGAGCTATGGCTAGAGACAGCACAGGTATACAGTATAAACAACCGAGGTAATGCGGTAATGCTTTTAGGAGTTCTTGCGGCGGCTGAGCAGACCTAAATAAATTGTGATGGTTAAATTTAGACTGAGAGGCTGTCAGCGAAGCCTTCAGCACCAGCGGGGCTCCAGGGCCCGACCCTGTGTCCGTAAACGTCTGTTTTTGTGTTTTTGTTGTTATTTCCTCCACGACGGCCTCTCCCTGTTTGAGCGCATCAGGCCTTCCCTGCCTTCATGTATGTGGGGATGGTGCCTCGCTGAGTCAGGCCCTCGAAGCGCTTGTACGTGTAGTTGAGGAACACCCAGTCCTTGGACTTGAAGTCTGGCTCAGTCGAATTGGCTGTTCACAAACACAGAAATAAGAAAAAGGAGAAGATTTTTATTGTAATTTTCACTTGAAAATGAGGAGCCAAGTATTTGTAGCCATGATCATATTAAGAGGCCGGGATATAGGGCTGTAGCTTTTTATACCTGAATTCAAACATTCATTTGAACATGGGAGAAAAGATCGACCTGTAATTCAAAATATTCAGTCTAAAAGCGCATCAAACTGTCTGAAGTAGTTTGTCTCCTGATCCAGCAGAGGGCGATCACCGTGAGCTTCACTCATCAAACGCCCTCTTGAGTTATCAGTAGAGACAGTAATGTCTTACAAAAGGGTTTTGCTATGAAAATGGAGGATGCTCGCAAACACAGCCGTCCTGAGCAGACAATCATGACACCACAGCACCTAAGAGGCTAATATATTTGAACGCATTGTGTGTCACGTCTAAATCATTCAAACTTTAGACGTTCGGAAAAGTGACAGCCTTAATAAGTTCAGTGGCTCAATAAGTTCCCTTTTGTCAAGAATCTATTACTACCCAGGATTAATGTTCTAAAAAGCATTTTCCTGCAGTGCGGCTAGAAGAATACTTTCTACAAACCTGGCTGAAGGATGTCTGATTCAGGGAATTCATCGAAGTTGGAGGTGTCATCAATACTCTTGATTTCGATCGAGATGGCTGCCGGCCGCTCCCTGTGTGGGTACAGAGGGAATCATGTACGCAGTGAGGAGGAGGGACAAACTCAGAGAGCAGTGGTTTTCCAAAAGAAGGTGGAAAAACAAAACGCTTCCTGTACCTGATGTGCTCCCAGTCCACTGACTCAAAGAACTGATGACTCTTGATCTCTTCCACACTCACAGCTCCAACCCTGTTCTCATTGTCAGTGCAATACCTGAAACACACACAAACACACAGCAGACTGATCATACAACTGCCCGATAAACCTTAACATACAAGCTATGGCTTTGAGGTGAGTTTGCCATAGAGTTGGTCTTAAAAAGGCTTTTTTACAAACCTTAATATCAAGTCTTTGGCCCTCTCTGAGATGGGGACTTCAGGTGGGAAGACGAGTGTTTCCTTCCAGTTCATCACCTTCCTGTACGTCTCCTGCGGCGTCTCCGAGCAGAAGGGTGGATAACCTGAACACAGCCAATGAGGATTTTAGGAAAAGCTGGAGGTACTTAATAATAAAACCTTATTTTTCTCATTTGATCGATTTGATGAAGGCAAAGGGCCTTGGCTGTACTGTTCCTTTGTACAATCAACATAAAGTCTGACTGATTTGTGCCATCTACAATTTTTCATTATTTTCCTTTCACATGTGAAGAACACAACAGGAGATTGTCCAAGTCGGGATCGTTCACAACAACAGGAAAATGTCCGGAGCATTCAGGCGAGTGGTGGCGTCTGGGTAGAGTCTGTCACGACATGACATTCAAATTCCACTGGGGAAATAACATGTTTTTGTTTACACCAGCATCTGCCCTCATCACGAAAAGATCTCGGATCTTGTCTTTTCCTAGTTGACATGTTCGTCTGTGTCTTCTTTGTGTATGACACCTCTTTTTCATGTCTGAGAACAGCTATACAGACAAATGCATGCTTACCAATGAGCATTTCGTACATGATGACACCCAGAGACCACCAGTCACACAGCTTGTTGTATCCCGTCTGCAGGAAGACTTCAGGAGCAATGTAGTCCGGCGTTCCCACAGTGGAATAAGCCTGAAAGTCACACGTGAAAAGTTTTGGTAGAATAAAAAAAATAACAAAAACAATAACAGAAGTTGGTTAATGTCCAACTTGTCAGTATTATACTGCTTTAAAAAGTCTTGCAATTCAAGCCCTTCCAAGCCACCATGCCTGTACTTGGTCAAGACAATGTTTCTCTGGAATACCAGCACCAGTAAAATGATAAAGTCTTACCAGCTGCCTGCGGTTCTTCTTCCATGTTTCTGCTTTCCTCTTGGAGTTCATATTTTGAAAGGCTACAGGGAAGGATACACAGGAAAAGTCGCAATTGTTACAGTATATATTTTTAAAAGAGACCAAAGCAGAATCTCTCTGAAATGGTATTATATAGCACATGAATAAACCTCTGCATTTGGATCTGGTTACATTAGTAATTGACGTTTATTGTGGATGCTAGATTTTTGAACTCACAGAAATCACTGGGTGGGTTGTGGGTCAGGTTCCTGTAAAACTCTGTGCGATGAGCTTTTTTCAGTCCCGTACACAGGCCGAAATCTGACAGCTTCACGTGTCCCTGTGAGCAGAGAGACATCTGATCAATCATCTGCACAGAGTCATCATGCAAACAGACGAGATTTCTGGTGGGTGTGGTCTCACCCTGGAGTCCAGCAGCAGGTTGTCAGGTTTGATGTCTCGGTGGATGAAGCCCAGCTGGTGGATGGAGTCGATGGCTAAAACCGTCTCTGCGATATAGAACTGCGTGGCTTCTTCTGACAGAGTGTCCTTCTTCATCAGCAGGGTCATCATGTCGCCTGGCAACAAGCTCACAAGTTAGAGCTTTTGAAAAATGATCATTTTCTACCAATATGTGACTTGTTCATGGTGGACACTGATTTATGCCAAAGTTCAGAAACACTCAACCTATTGTCAGTTTCCTGTTGGTTTGATGTGAATAAAATAATCAACTTTCAGACATGCACTGAACTCCGGAGAAAGAGCTGTATGTGAGAATGCAAATATCTTTAGTTTAGAGCGGGTCTGAAAGCAGTTATATAAAGTGCAAACCTCCAGGCAGGAACTCCATGATGAGGTAGAGGTTCCTCTTGTCCTGGAAGCTGTAGAACATCTTGACCACCCAGGCGCCGTCTGCCTCCACGAGAATGTCCCTCTCTGCTCGGATATGAGCAACCTGCAGGGAGAGGGTGGAACCTTTAACAAGCTGCCTAACGTCCCCTGAGAACTGTGGTGTTGACTAAATGCTTTACCTGTTCCTTCTCCAGCATGTCTGCTTTTCTCAGAATCTTCATGGCGTAGATGTGGCCCGTGTCCTTTTTCTGCACCAAACGCACCTGGAGGAGACGACATCACATTTTAAGACACAAGCAATATGAATGAACACAACTTCATTTATATGGCACGTTTCAACTCAACAACTGTGACAAAGTGCTTCACAAAGGACAAATAAAAAAAAAAAAGGAAACAAACCCAAATTATATAGAATTTAAAGAAGACAACAACAGTTAAAAGTGAAAGGTTAAAAAAAAAAAAAGGATAAAAGAAACACACAAGTAATAGATGAGAACATTTACATAAAAGGCATTCAGTAAGACTGAGTTTTGAGAGATCGTTTAAAAACACACATAATATTTCAGGTCTGAGTTCCTCGGTTTAACTGTCAAACTCAAAAGCCTGGTTCCAGAAGCAAAAATCCAATTTATTTTCTGAATAGAGATTTTGATCGATTGAGTTTGCACCATCACCCTTGATTCATTCAAGTGTGTCAGTGCTTTGCCTGAAGACAGTAGCAGCAGATTTACGGTATCAAAAGTAAAACACACAGGAAATGAAATGAACACTGTGGGAACACTGTGGTGAAAGTGACCAGACGGGTGTCAATGTCGAGGTAAGAACCACTGAAACTACACACTCTCCTGATGACCCTTACTTGACTTGAGGAAGTCAAAGGTTCACCATCAACTTATCCACCCTTATTTTTATTTCTCTTTTTTATACATACCTCTCCAAAAGCACCTCGTCCGATGACTTTAAGAGACTCAAAGTCGTCCAAGCCCAGTCGCGTCCTCTTCAGTCGCAAAAACTCGGTCTCCTTACGAGCGTGCTGAGAGCGCCGCATTACTTTCTGCAAGACACAAAGAGACTCTCAGTGAATCGAACAAAAAAAAGACAACATTTAAGAGGAAAAAAACTAATTGAGAATCGTGAGTGAGACTAAAATAAACATACTGTACCTCCTCGTCTGGTAAACCTTCATCTTCCATTGCCTTCTCCAACTTTTTCTGCCTACGGTTAAAAAATACATAGCGTGCAAAGTATAAAAATGAGCAAGCAAGTTAATTTACAATATAAGAGTGAGATATTTCAGAGTTGAAACAAACAAGGAGGGATCAGGTGACCTAAAGCCTATCAGATCTTGAAAATGAATCCCCTCTCAGTTTATGCAGTGAAGAGTGAGTGAGCTGAGACACACTGAGCCATGTTACCTGGACCAGAGCTCAACTCTCAGGTAACGTGAGAACACGAGAGGCAGATTAGAAGGCGCCCTTTCGTTGTGTTCACACCTGCGATAAAACACCTCTGCATTGTTTCCTTTAGCAGTGGCGGAGCGAGTGACATTTGATGCTTTAAACAACATCACAGCTTCATTTACATGCGGGGCAACTGCAGTCACTGGCTGCTCTGTCGTATAAAGGTCTGGAACAGAGTTAAAGGTTAAGTATCCAGGAAGTACAATAAATCATTTGTTTTTGTAGTAAAATAGACAAATATTGGTCTGTGAACTGCCGTCTTGAAGCCTCAAGTTTGGCAATTTGTCCAAACTTGGTTGTTTAAAATCAGAAGAAACCGTATTTGGAGGAGTGGGGAGGGGTGAGCCTAAATGAGAGCTCCTACAACCTGCACCCATTAGATGATGCTAGCTGTCAATCACATGGTATCATCCCCCCAAGGCAACTTCTATTTGATATATATAAACTATGTATGAAAATGTTTAGCTACGTTATAAATCGAGTGAGAAGTACAATCATTTTCTATAGAAACTAAACATCTTATTGCAACCAGTGGAGACGCCCTCTGCTGTTCATTGGAGAGAATGCAGGTTTCAGGCACTTCTGTATTGGCTTCACTTTCAGGACCTGGAGTCTACGTCCGTTTCATATACAGTCCGTGGTTTTACCTCATCTCACGCTCCTCATGCTGGGTGAGCAGAGTGCTGTAGAAGTTTTCCAGCGTCAGCTTGGCCACGGTCACCCTCTCTCGGGTGTGGTTGCTCATGGGAAGGGTCGCTGCCGTCCCTCCCGTCATGGCCACACTTTCCTGTGAAAAACACACCAACATATCAGTCCAGTTGGTGCCTCCAATAGTGTGAGGGGAATATTGGACTCAGGATTCAGTCTTCTACAATACTGTTTCGTTACCAAAGTGCAGTTAATTCCTAATAAAACACACCCTCCCTCAATTGAATACACTCACAATGTTGTGTTGCTGCAGCCACACTTGCTGTGATATGACCAGAAGCTTATAGTGGTTGTTGTTACCTAATGTTCACAAACGTCAGCTCGACATTATTGTGCATCTGTTCACTGACTTCCACTCCTCTTTCCCCGGGCTAGTGTGGTGCTACGTCTTAGCATTCATCATTAAAGCTTTTAAACCAGCATTTTAAACAGCGAAAATGTTGAGAACAATTTAATCACCTGACAACTGGCACTGTGGCTACGTCAGAAAACATTTGCTCCTTCTCCCAACAAAACAACTAACACTGCCTTGTACACAGGAACGTGCTGATAAACATCGCTATGACACTTTCTGGCGTGACCGGTCCTTTATCCTGCAATCATCCCTTTGGGTCACAATGATGAGCGTTCAGCAAACTTGCTTTAAGAGACACACAGAGAGTTATGGGCTTAATTTGGTGGCTGAGAAGTCAATAACCCATGTTTGTACATTTGAGGACTTGCAAATAAAAGAATCAAAAAAAGAATAGTCAAGATTGATGACATGAACAGGGTTATTTTACTTTACAGAATAGTTCCCTCCAGAAACATTATTACCACTTTTTTTTATAGGCTGAGTAGTACTCAGAAAATAAACTGAATGGGTTTATTACTTGACAGATATGAAAAACGAAATGTTACCAGAGAAGTAATGTCCCAAACTGATAAGCACAGCATGAAAACAACCAGGGAAGAAGCTCTAAGTCGTCACCACTGATAAAGATGCTGCAGACTCATGAATTCATGAAGCAGTGCAATAAAATCTAAGAGTCAAATAAAAAATAATGACAGCAGTAAGCAGTGCTACTTCCAGAGAAAGCAGGAGACACTAACACTAGTTCAACTGCTTTGAATTGAGTCGTCATGTTGACACCAAACTGAAGATACGATCACTGGCATGGCCTCATGTTGCAGGTTGTCCTGGTAGACGTTCAGATAAACTTCATGATGTAAAAGTGTGTTTAAATTTAAATTGTCACTGAGCAGCCAAGCAGGGGAAAGGTGAGTGAAAGGGAGGTATCCACTTCTACATTTCAGTGAGTGCAGCTCTGCAGCAGATCCCCTAACCACAGACTGAGATGTGCCAACGTCAGATCCTTGGTACGAAAATATTCTTGTGCCCCCGGAACATGGACAGGGAACCGTGCTGTGGTTGGCTCATGGTTTCACTCCTGGAACTAATCGCTATTACTCAGAATGCATTCCTGTGAATTCTTCACAGATTTGGATCATATCAAACTAGAAAGAAAAAAAAATCTATGGAGGACAGAAAAAGATCCAAGAAAAATTACTTGAAACCCGAGAGAACATCCGATGTTGATTATGCTGGTGAGAAAAAACCAGACGCCATCATTCATTTGCAAGAACAATGCATCACGTCAGAGCACTTCAGTTCTAAGCAGACAAATAGAGATCTATTATTTCTGCACTCACTCCTATGAAACGATTGTTCTCTCCCTGGCAAAAACACAAACACGGACATCTTCTAGCACTTGTGTGGGTAGAAAGGAAACCACAGTGAGCAGAAGTATCATACTCACAGGCTTGTGAGGTGTACGGCCCAAGCAGTAGTGGGATAAATGAGCATGAATGATAATGTGAAAGAGAGAAGGTAAAACTATGCACTACTAAATAAACTTTGATTTTCTTCTACTTACATTAATGGCATATTAACATGATCAGATTATGAGCATCTTATGTAATAGAGGGAAAGAGGTACAGGGTGGATGTGTATATTGTCCAAACATTTGAGCATTAGAAATGGTACGAATTGGCTTGATTAGCTCAAACAGGGATAAAAATGCCCTGCAGCCCACAGAGAGGGCTCATGTTTCGTCTAGTCACTGGCTCCTTTCCCGTCCCGGCCTCAGCAATCGCACAACAACCAGACACTTCCTGACTTCTGAGGAAAAACCCTCTGAATCACTTCTGGAGGCTGCTCGGTGTGGGAGGATTAAACTGAGATGGTAAAAGGTCTGTATTTATACAGCACGTTTCCAGTCTTTTCGACCACTCCAAGTGCTTTACAGTACAAGTCACATTCATCCATTCACACGGACATAAAGTACATACCGAACTTATACGCAGCCCTTTTTCTATCACACACCATTCATACACTGTCGGCACAGCCGGCAGTATCTTGCCCATGGACACTTCTGAAGGCAGAACAAAGAGATGGAGATCGAACCACCAGCCTTCTGGTTTCTACCTCCTGAGCCACAGTAGCAGATCTGACCAGATTTGACCCCAAGGAAGCTCAGCTTAAATCAAAACACCCCATTTCATTGTCACTAACTCAAACACAAAGCAGCACAGGCAGACTCACTTTCCTCTTAATTCTTGAGGGGAGCCTCTATCTATAATATCAATGGGGCCAGAGTTTGTGCAGCTGTGGCTCAGGAGGTGAATGGTTTAATCCCTGGCACTTCTATCCCACATGACTAAGTATCCTTGGGCAAAACACGAACCCCGAATTGCCCCTGAGAGCTGTGCCGACAGTGTGTGAGTGATGTTCGATAGAGAAAGTCCTGCGCATAGGCACTATATGAATGTGTGAATGGCTGACTGGCAAAACTGTACTGCTAAGAGCTTTGAGTGGTCATTAGGACTAGAAATGCATTACATAAATATAGACCATTTGCTAAATACAGAAATAAAGATAAAGCTAAGCTATGGACATGCACAAAGAGACTCTCCATTATTGTTTGTCCCCATTCCCCAAAAGGTTAAGATTGTAAATAAATAGGTCATAAATGAAAGGTGACACTAAATACTCGTCTATGAAGTTCTTCCCTGCACATTACAAGTATCATGTGATAAGGTTAACAATGGTTCAGTTGGTGAGCCCCCCCCCCCCACTTGAGAGAGTCAGCATGCACAGCTGACTCCTTCCACTTGTCACAGTAAGCACTGGAAACTAAATGAACTGAACGAAACTAATTTCATTAACGATGGCTCAGTTCCATCAAGTGTCCCAGCAGCACCAGTGGGCCTGCATGTTAAATACCAGGACCCTGCAGCTTGTTTACCTAAATGGAATTTGGTCATTTTGAATGTTGTGGTCTATACTGTATCAGTGAATATGCACAGCTCAGTGGAATTCAACTATTATTAATTTCGTTACTTATAACTGTGCTTTACCGACTGTGACATTTCACTATGTCTTCCGTGTAAAAGACCTATTGATGTACACACTTGAGCCGTAATCCTGGAAAAAAAACGTTTGTGGTGGTTTTTCCACCGAAGTGGAAAATGAAGCATCATTTAAACAGTTAGAAACATTTGCGTCACAGCGGAGTCAGCTGGGCCTTTAGCTCAGACTGAAAGGATCCAGTTTGGCTCGACGTTAACCAGATCCACCCCACAGCTAAACAAACACGGCTACTTCACGACACTTATAAGGAAGAAAGTTTGAAAGCAAGCTCAATATTAAGAGAGTAAAGCATGCAGCCTTAGAGCTATGGGTAACATCTGACAATTGAAACTAAGATCTATCAATAGTCACCAATTATTCAAACTTTGTTGAAAATTTTTAAGGATTTTTTCTTATTTTACAGCTTCAACCATTCTTATATCAGTGCTATTTCAGATTTTAAAGACATATGCAGATCGAGTGGAAATTATAATTGAACATTAGAAAATTACCTAAAGAGTCAGACTCATAATGCCTCACATGTGGTCAATACTATTATCTATTGGGCATGAATATGAATTTAAAGTGGGCAGAGGATTCAGAGTGTAACTATTTCCCCACATGGTGGGTTTCTCAGTTTGGTGCGGTTTACGTATGTGTCTGGAAACCCAGAGACACACTCCACCCTTTAAATACTGTAAGTGACTGGACAGGAAACCCTTTCCGTCCTGAATGAAAGGACTCAGTCATGACTCTGAACAGGGGAATGGGGCACGCACACACACACACACACACACACACATACAAAATCTGACAACTTATAATATTGACATAAAATTGCATAAAACAACCACTAAATTGATTCAGTAATGATTCCTTAATACTTTGATCATTACGCAGATTTTTTTTCTGCTGAAATATGTCCGTATCCATAGCTATAAAAAATGTTTTAAGTGGAAATCATAGACTGGTGGTAATACTTAGAAACATTTGCTCCTTCAAGGTCAGTGCCACCATTGTGTATTTAAAATTTTCATTTACACCGTGTTTTCATCCTAAATGTCCTCTGGAGCCGCACAAGCTCCCGCCCAAGCATCGCTGCTTCCGGTAGCGGACATTTAGACTGAAAAGATGGTGTAAATGACGCCGTTTCAAGTCTGATTTGAATATCGGGGCTTACGGACACTTGGATGACACCAGAGTCGAGAGTACGGAGGCATTTTATGTTTTTTTTTTTTTTTTTATGTTTGATGGATCGGTCCCCCAGTTACTTCAATTGGATTTAGCCGCCAATTCTTTACGCCTGAAACTCCTTAAGTGTTTTACAGACTCAAACCCTTCACCCACCCTCCATCGGCATAGTGGTGAGTGGATAACGAGTGAATTCTCATTTTCCGGTGAACTCTCCCTTTAAGCGGACACCTCACACCTCCGCCTGTCAGAGCCCCTGCCAGGTGCCACTGTAGCTCCGCCACTGCTGCCTCAGACGTGACGGGAGATAACGGTTTTCACACTCTGACATCTCTCCGGACATTGTAAACACTGGCTCAGTCTGCCGCGGGGTCGAGTTAGCATAGCTGTTTTGTGCGCTACGCGTCTGTCTGGCAGGTTCCATCCCCACAATAGATTCAAAACCCGAGAGTATAAAAAAAAAAGTAAAGAGGTTTTGGGAGAGACATATTTGCACCCACCTCCGTGTCCTGCTCCAGAGTCGAAGATGGGCTCGCCGCCGGCCACACAGGTGAAGAAATAAAAGATGTTATCCGGTGGGTTTTGTGGTGTGCGGCTACAGGCTCCAGTTCTCCGCTCGTCAACACCGAGCTACCAGGATAAACAGCTCGCGCCAATCATAGCACGAGCCCCCCCCGAGGCTAACGACAAGCTAACCAGACATTGTTTAAAAATACCCTCAAGCCTCCGTTAGTAACCTCTGACCTCCGGACTGGACGCTGCCTCCGTCTACAGGGACACAAAACACCCGTGTGAGGCAGGAGCTGCTTCCTGGGGACCGCTGGCCTCGTCCACGTTCTGGGCAAACGCAGCGGCTTCAGCGCTTGAGTGACGTTCGCGCGGGCCAATCATCGGCGAGCAAGTGGACCGCTGCTTCCCGCTAGCCAATCATTTAAGGGATAGACACGGGATTGACAGGTGTGTCAGCCAATCACAATGTTTTACGTCACCCCGGGGGAGTTGCGTTGATTTGGGTAGCAGCCGATAATCCCTCCCAGCTATGAGAGAATAAAACAGCTACGGGAATTAAAAGGATTATTGCGTCATTGTTTTGATTATTCTTACAGAAAACACTTAATGTGCTATTCTGATATTTTTAATAGAATTATATTAAATAAACATTACCATAGAATAATGATATATGAACTACAAGAGGGTATCTGAGGTCAATCAAAGGTCACATTGAAAATACAAATTGTAGGTTTTTATTGATGTGCAGAGACCTAAATTATTTTTATATTAAAATGTCTTTGATGTGTAAATGTACAGACCTATTGTCCTGTATCTTTACACCATGGAGATTTTTATTGGACTACTTGAGCCTAGTGGCAATATAATAGATTTAAACCAGTGTACAATGTGATAATATAACAATAAAAGCATGATAAGGACCCAGACAGGCCACGGCTGTATTCTACATGCTTTGAAGGCAAGATCTGAAGCCTGTGGTGTAAGGATGACTAGTTTTGGCCCAAAATACATAAAATGTGGAAACGTCAGATCACGTTTTCACAATAAAAAAAACAATAATAATGACTTGTTTCCTCCAATCATCCCAGCAAAGCTTCTTAGAAATGCATCCACCTTATCTGGCATTTCCTTGTAAACTGAGAGGAGCAGGATGCAGCGAATAAATTACTCAATTACTACTTAATAATGTAGACTACAAAGCTGGAACACCAAGAACAATGTCTTTCTGAACAAAACACAGTGAGAATCAGCACAGGCCGGTGGGTGAAGTCTCTCCTGTCACCAGTCGCCATATTTGGACGGGTTGAGTGCTTTTACTGTTGAGGCCATGATGTCAACATGCACAGAAAGTGGGGTCTAGTCTGCTAACACTTCTGGGTGTGGTGTCTGTAGCAGACAAGGCTGTTTCTATATTTCTCACATTTCTCACATCAATGGGCCCCACTAAGCTGTGACACAGCAACTATATTTAGACTTGGTTCTATAAACGCTCTGGCCCACAGCCCATGCTTTGCAAAGTTCACTCTGAAGCCCATCAGACCACCGAGACACATTTTGAATAAAAATCAAGACTTCAGAGCCCCACATGACTTTCAATGTGTGGGATCACGACAAAATTACAAAATTATCAGTTTATTTCCTCTTCTATGAATCTCACGGTTGCTTGGGCTTTAGAAAATATGCAAATATAAATATATATCTTTGGAGAATACATAAGAGCTTTTTAAGTCTTTTAAATACATTTATGTTGATGACACTTTTAGATGCCAGCGTTTCTACCTACTGCAGTTGTCTGAATTCTATATATTTTATATAGAATTCAGGTATATTCGGTATATTTTTAAATCATCAGCAGATCTCTTCCCTATTGCTTTCAGCACTCATTTTTTTATCTCGCTTATGAAAACCTTTATAATAACATTCAGTTAGTGTTTTTTCCTCTTCTATAAATCATCAGGGGTCTTCTCAGGTTGCCTTGGCTTTAGAAAATATTCACATAAAATAAGAATTTCTCTTTAGAAACTTCATCAAAATGTTCTAAGAACTTTTGATATAATTTAGAATAAACACATTTCTGTAGATTATGTAATTTAGGTGCCAATTTTTCAGATTTCACATACGGGAACTTAAAATGCCTAAGTTTCCCATCATGTATATTTTTAAAACATCAGCAGATCTCTTCCCTATTTTACCCCCCCGGCACTATTTTTATCTTTCTTATGCAACCCTTGGAAATGTCACAAAATATTTAAAGACCAGAACTCGGATCTTTAAAAAGTCAACATTTTGAAGCTGTAGGCGTTACACTGTCATTCTCGTGTTGTATCTACGTGTTAGCTTTCAATTGTTTAGAAGATTATCAAGTGAACAATGACAGAAGAAAGTTACCCACTGAAACTGAATGAGGATGAAACATCAGTTCTGAAGTTTGTATTATTGAGGAAATTTGGGGAAAAGAAACAAAGTTGCACTGTACAGAATTCATACTGAAAAGTGTGACACTAGTTTACCTATAATTGTTTCAAATAGTGAAATCCACAGTTTGTTGAAGCTTTATTTTTTAAAAAAGAATAAGGAAAAAACAGACAGCTACAGAAAACAAGTGATATCATATTGAGAGCAGCAAAATGAGAATTATGATTTTATTCATAAATATCTACAAAAGTTCATCGAGATGCAACTCAACATATACTGTACATAAAACATACAAAACCTTTTAAACTCTTTTCTCACCACGAGGAAGTAGTTTTCCACATGTGTATGTGAAGATGTCTTCTTTTGGCCCTCTCCTGTTGGTTTTCAGGCCAAGAAGTCGGCATTTGTAAATCTTTCTCAGCCAATTAACATTAAGGGCAGAAGAAAAGCTCATTTGGAGATCAATATATTCTGTAAATATCCAGACCTGTGAGAGAATATCCTCCACACCACTCTGATGGGCGTTTAGACACATCCAGCCTGTGTGTGAGGCTTTCATCTTTACAGTTTGGCCTCTGAAGGTAAATATAAAGAGTCAAAACATGAGTGAAATTGTCCAAAGGTGTAATCCATGTGTTGTGGGTCAGGATTCGGATGGTGAAGGCTGGCTTGGGGCTCCATTGCGGGTGCGGAGCTGAGACTGGGCTATGTCAGCCAGAGCGCTCTGGATCTTCTCCAGCAGCATATCGCCACGGAAAACCACGTCCTCCAGACGAGCTGCTGCATCGTGGTTCTCCTCCTCCAGCTGCCGCAGACTGGCCGCCTGATGGGAGGTCACAGCAGGTGAGATGTATTTATAACTAGAACAGCACTCAAAAGAGAGAATACCTCTACCAACGCCTAACAGTCCCCTTAAAGTTGTAACAAATAGTACATACTCATAGATATCAGTTCTCTAAAAATGCCTGATTTCTTTCAACGAGGTCTGTGAATTTTCCTCTTGGGAAATTGGTGACTATGTCAAAAAATGCCCCATCTCGAAATGTTAAAGAAAGTGAAAATTAAACTACTGGATCTGCACAAAAATGTTATTGGTTCTTTCCTGACCCATACCACATCCTTCCATCAGGTTTCATGGTAATCTGTCCAATAGTTTATACAGAAGGTTTATGAGGTTTTATTGTTAGTACTATGACTGATGCCATTTCCTTTCGTTTTCTAGAAAGTTGGTGTGCAAATAAGGACTGAGCTTCAACCCTGAAACAAATAAACCAAGGCTGCACCCCTCTGTCCTAAAACCTTAATCATGTCAGGAGGTTGCAACATTTTCTGATGATGTTGATGTGACAATCACTGCATCCCTCAGGTTGTGCTTTACCTTCCTGCTCAGCAGATGCACAGTTCCCCTTAACTGACATTTAAAACGGTGGAAACATCAGGCTGGAAGGACTCTGATATCTTTTTATAGCCTGACCTGCACCATGGGCATCAATTAGCTTAATTCTCAGATGCTCAGTCAGTTGTTTAGAGGAGAGTCTGTGGTTGTTAAGTGTTACCAGAAGCTTTGAAGAGTCAGGGAATGTGGATCCTGACCTGTGTGATCGACCCCGACTGGTCTTTCAAGTCCTAATGAACCAATTAAATTATAATGAGTGCATTAAGTTCTGAGACTTTTAAAAGTAGAAGGATGCCCAGACATTTGCACGTCACAATGCTACGGGGGTTGTATTGACTTCTTATCACTATTAAAGTCAATAAACTAGAATCCGCAAACTGTGAATGGGAGAATGCTTTAAATACTTTTATTTTATTGATGTGGTCTGTTGCACGCAGCGCTTCTATCCATCCTAGGAGAGGGATCCCTCACTTATGACTCTCGTTTATGGCTGCATGTTTATGGCTGTATATTTATTGGTCTCATCCACTGATCAACAGCTGACTCAGTACGTCGGTCAAGAAATTCACAGTGTGACTTGATGAAAGCTGCTTCTTAATTTGAAATGACAGATGCCACTTTATGGGTTTTCTGCTTTAAAGGAAGTTATTCAGAGTTGTGCACAGAGTCCCTGGGGGTGTACCCTTGGAGCTAAAAATAAAATCATGTACCTCAGTGAATCTTTGTCTACATAAATTAAAATTTGTTTTTGCTCTGGTATGGAACCAACACTGTAGCAGTACCTTTTCCCGTCTTAAGATACATCCTCACTTTTCTTGAAGATCAGTGTCACTGGCATTATTTTTATCCAGTTAATGCAGAGGGATGACTTTAGTTTGACCCAATGTGTTTGCTCTATTTTCTCAGAGCAAACACACTAACCCTGTTTTAAAAAATCTGTATTTTTCAAACCCTAAAATATAGTAAAGACAACTATTCTGTAAGAGTTTGAATAAGATACAGGACAATAACATAAATATACAGTAAACCATAAACTGATTATGACTGAAAACTTGAATCCTTGTGTGTGTTAGCAGCCTCTAGGATTCTACAAATAATTGACCAGAAGAGCAGCCTGGAAAGAGACAACAATCATGTGGTTGTTCATTTAATACCCATGAGCAGGCATCACTCTGCCTGTCAGAGCCAGAGCTGTCAGTGCAGGAAGCAGCTGTCTGAGCGATCACCTGGCTCCCTCTACAGGCCGAAAGCTAGAAATACCAGCTGAACTTTCGTGTGTTCCCTCTGTTGAAGTAATGGCGTTTGCACATTTAAACCAAAGTCTCCCTGAGGTAAATGTTCCATAGTAACTTAGTTCAAACATGGACGATGTCAACATGCAGAGAAGGTGGGTGTAGGATGAACAGGTTAGTAGATCCTACTGAGTTAAGACTGCCATTGAGAAAATTGCAGATAATGACATTCAAAGATGCTTGTGTATGTGCTGACCTGCAGAGCTGCTGTGGACTCCTCACTGGGGAGTGAGTCGATTAGTACGTCCACATCTTTGGCTGTTCTGGCTATCAGAGCTGCAAACAGCTGGGCATATTCTGGACAGAGGAAAAAGATAATGAATACAATACAAGGTATAAGGTTAAACACAACTGAGGGGCGCAGAGCTACATCGTGGTTACTCCTATCTCAATTTGCAAAACCGGATACAGATAAACAACATATGTGTAATGAAAATTAAATATTTGTCTTGTATTCGGTGCATCTCTCACGAGAGAGAGAGAGAGAGGTACCATACATTTTGTGGTTGCCAGTGATATTGTGGCGGCGGCCACAAGCAAATAAATGTATGGTCACTGACTCATTGACAAACTGTAGCAGGTCAGAGGACATCAGCTGAGTAGGCGGTCCGTCACATGAGGCCCAGGACATATTAACGTGAACACCGTGTAAAGAATGTGGCCACATCGTTAAACAACCTATAAATGTGGCTGCAGTGATCGGATTTAAGGACCTGAACTTAGTGCTGTCGGATGAATGGATCACACAGGACGGATGTTAACACCAGGTCAGAACTGGGTCAGAAACCTGTAACTTCATTTCCTAACCAATAGCAACAACGTCCATACGCCTGTACTTTTTGAACGATATTTCTAAATATTGTTCCTGCAAATTCACAACATCACAGACTGAGGTGGGGAAAGTATATTTTGTGACGGTATAGACTTAGTGGTTTCTCATGTGAAGGAGAGAGAGTAATGAGAAGATTTGCATCACAAGTCGAGCAGATAGAATCACCTTCGGTGGGGTTTGCGGGCTGGTCCTTGTTGATGGCCGTCTGGATGTTGCTGAAGGAGGCAGGAGGCGCACATTGCTGCAGGACCCCGATGGCGTTACAGAACTGGTCCGCAAGCTGCACACACAGAACAACACACCGTCACTGGAGGGAGCTTCACACGGAGACACGTGTTTGCGACGGTGTCATTCTGCGTAACACTGACAAATATAATCTGAGAGTGCACTGGTCTCACGCTGCGGCCCCCTGGTCGTTAGCTACCCGGTGATGTAGCAATGTTAACGGGTCAATAATCCGAGATACTGCGCATAATACTTCACATTATTCACCGCCATCACATTATTTAACAAGTAAAGTTTACTTTAAATTGCATCGCCGCCTATTTCGCTGCGGTTTCACTCTAAAAAACTCCAAAATTGGTCTTACCGAGTTGACAGCGTCTTGAAGCTGCGTTAGCCTGTCCGCCATGTTTCCTGTGATTTGACCACATCTCGCGAGAGTGTCACGGGAGTGTAAGATCTCGCAGGACTTGACGTTACTATCGTTGACTATTTTCGTTCGGATTAGCTGCGGCTACTTGTAGCAGCTCCAGGCTGTTTACAGCCACCGAGAGGAGCGTCCAGCGAAACCCCTCCGTTTAAATCTCCGTGTGCTACAAGAGATAACAGAGCTGCATCGCCAATCTTGATGGGGACCGATGATAGCCTGTAGCTAATGTTAGCTACCAAACATCAACAGGAAGCAGCGGCTAAGCTAAATTCCAATGTCTTGCACTGTGAGCTCTCCAGGTACAGCAGTTTATTCCTGAATTCATTTCCAATCGGTCTAAGTGTCAGACATGACAGTTGTACCAGCATGTTTAGAAGATGAGCCTCACGCGAATTGTTATGACAGCTTTAGCGTGGTTTATTATCAGCTAATAAGTTAGCAAAGACTCAGGTTTGTGTAGCAGTGCTACTTTCAGTCTGTTACTTGAAGTAGAATAACGAGAGTGTGTAATTGTCTTTTCCACAGTGGAGACAAACCTACTAAATATATCACTTACAACTCAGTGATGTAAGCTCGAGTGAGTTAGCTGACACAGCAGCTGTCATCCAAGGTGGGACGAGGTTAGCTAACCAGCTAAGTAGCATGCATTGAGTCAGTTCTCTGCTAAATTACGTCTATTTTCTTAGTTTTGGTCTTTTTCAGATCAATCAATGTTAGTTTCATTCACTTCACTGGCTTACTGGGCCCAGTGTTGAGATTTACACATGGGGAGCTTCAGTTTCGATTGGTGTCTTTACATGAGGTCAGAAAGTGAGCTAAAGTTCAAATAGCAATTGATAGGCAAGATGGATGATATGAAATAACACTGTGTATGCTCTGCATTTGTTTACATGCACAAGTTATCAACAGAGACATAGTGAGACAGCAGAAAAGAGAACGCTACCCTCGCTTTATGACATCATTTATCATTGATCATTTATTATGCATTCAATTGATTGGTGTTCAGGCTACTTTGGTATTTATTACACTGACATATCTCTGATCAACAATGGCAACATTATCCAGTTACAAAGTGAGGAACCCACTCTTCCTTTTCAAACTCGAAGCAACAATGCTGCTCTCGGTAAACTGTCATAGTTCCTTCTAATGATGACTTTCATTTTCTCAGGCATGAACTGTACCTTGGAGAAGGTCTTGGCAGACGCCAAGTCCTTAGTGGAAAGGCTCCGAAACCACGACAACGCAGCTGAGATGTTAATCGAGCAAACAACATCCCTCAACAAGCGAGTGGACGCCATGAAACAGGTAGGGTGTCACATGTAGCCTGGTGCCGATTAGACCTGAGTTCATTTTATAGATGCTTTAATACAAAATGACCATGGATAGAGTGATATATGGCAGGTTAATAACGTTCTTCCTTTTTTTTTTTTAAACCAACAAAATAAATATATAAAATGAGTCTGGTCAAGCACTATTTTCCTTTTAGAATCTTTATATCTAGCAATTTAGACTGCCGCCTTTCAGTTGTTGATTTAAAGTTGGTTTGTTTGTTTCTTTTTGGCAGTATCAGGAGGAGATTGACTCATTGAACCAGGTCGCACGACATCGGCCTCGTTCAAGTCTGGTCCTTGGAATCCAGCAGGAGAACCGTCAGATCAGGGAGCTACAGCAGGAAAATAAAGGTTGGTATGTGGAGTTTTGTGTTCATGAAGAACACAGAGGATATAGGACAAAAATACAAAGACACACAGTGGGATTCTTTATTTTGGAATTGCCATAAGATATAAAAAGACTCGATGGCTGTTTGTCGTTGTTACATCATGTGTGCAAAAGCCAGAGGTGTGGTTGTTAATCACAAAGAGTGGACTGATTTTCTTGTAGGAGTCTTTTTTTTCTAGTATTTTCTCCTCTCTCTTCCTGCAGAGCTGCGGTCATCGTTGGAGGAACACCAGTCTGCGTTAGAGCTCATCATGACCAAATACAGGGAGCAAGTGTTCAGGCTCCTCATGGCCAGCAAGAGGGACGACCCTGCCATCGTGACCCAGCTGAAGGAGCAGCACACCACGGTTAGTAACAGCTAGTTATGGCTGTAAGTGACCAGTAATATTGTAAATCTCAGTTAACCTTTTCTCAATTTTCTCAGTTGATTGTGAACTGACAAGATGATGAATTTACGTTGACCTTTCTTTTGTTGTAGGAAATGCAAGCACACATAGACAAGATCAATGAGATGGCCTCTGTGATGAGGAAGGCGATAGAGGTCGATGAAGGGCAGATATGTGAAGATGAGGAGAGGATTAAACAGCTCGAGGTAAAAGCAAATCCTGCCAAACCTGTTGCACGGGTTACTTCCATTAATTTTCAGATGCACTTGAAGAATCAAAGTCACTATGCATGTTCCTCTTTGAAAGGTGTGACCTATGTTTTGTGACACTGTGGCTTTCTTACACCCATAATTTGGAAGCACAACATCAAAACAGACCAATTTTGAGCTTTATCATTACTTTGACATGCAAGATTTTTTTTTTTTACCAGCTACTTTCTAACTTTGTTTGTCTACAATGCGGTGGATGGCCAGCAGTGAACAATGGGTAACAGAGACTTTTCACTGAAAACTGGAAACAACACTGATGAGATCGGTCAGAGTGAATCAGAACCGTAAAGTAAAAAGTCCCCAAATCTCAAAAGTGAGCTGAGAGAGGCCAAAATGCTCCGTAGAGCTGAGAGATCATTCTTTGTGAGTCGACACTACGAGCCACACAGTTCTCTTTGCACACAGTCATTTGATCAAAGGTTAATTGAAGCCATTAGATCTTATCAACTGCAGTTAGTAGATGATGCTGCCGTGACTTGAAGAAAGTTACAGAAACTAAAGGACCCAGTGTGACTGGAGAGTTCAGAAAAAATGTAATGACAGCAGTGATATTGAGTCCAAGCTATTTCCATCACAGAGAAGTCACTTCGTATGATGAGTATATTAGGGCCATTCGGAAGTGCAAAGTTTGTGGTATATTCGTCAATGCAACTTACTTTCAACCACCGATATGCAACATTGGATGTAAGAGA